>NC_051086.1:26166250-26466250 GCF_004664715.2 Peromyscus leucopus
TCCTGTGTTGATGGGTATCTTAGCTGCTTCTGTCTCCTAACAGTTGTGGATAGAGTAGCCATAAACATTGATAAGAGGGCATCTCTTTGGTACAGTCCTCCAGAATCCACCCAGGAGTGGTACAGCAGGCCATGAGGTTGTGTACCACCCCCCACTGGTGTGTGTGTGTGTGTGTGTGTGTGTGTGTGTGTGTGTGTGTGTTTTGAGACAGAGTCCTGTTAGAGCAGTAATAAAGGCCAATAACTGCTCGGGTCAGAGGATAGAATCTCTGGCCTGAGTGGAGAACTTCCAACAGGGCCATGTCAATCATTTGGCTAAGAGACCATGTTAATCCCACTAAATAAGACCACTACCACAGTTTAGAGTCAAATTTGAAGCAAGCTTGTAGATGTAAGTCTTATTAAATAAGAAACACAGAACCAAATGCAGAGTTAAAAGCTCAAGAGGTCAGAGCAGTAGCTAAGAGCTGAGACTAAAAACCCTTTCTTACCCTTTGCTGCTGCAGTCATTCTTCCCCTCAGAAAGAGAGCTACTTCCTGTGTATATCTTTTTATTGACTTTCTGTTCTGCCTTCTCATTGGTTGTAAACCCAACCACATGACCTCCTCAACACTGCCTGTCTATACAGACCTCCAGGTCTTCTATGGTTGGTATTGAGATTAAAGGCGTGTGTCTCCATGCTGGCTGTATTCTTGAACACACAGAGATATATCTGTCATGTGATTGGGATTAAAGGTGTGCACCACCACCACCATCACCCGGCTTCTGCTATGGCTTGCTATTAGCTCTAAGCCCTAGGCAACTTTATTTATTAACATACAAATAAAATCACATTTCAGTACAAATAAAATATCACCATACAAGCTCTAATTAAATACTGGCCAGGTGGATGGACTCTGGCCAGATTCATACCCAGGTTCCTGGGAAATGGCCCAGAATCAAGTATGGCAAGGGCTTAAGAAGGAAAACCCATAATTCATTGCATTTCCCATCAGGTCCAATCAGGGGCAAGTGTACATCCTGACGTATTTCCTGCTTATGTACCTCCCACCCACATGTGATCAAGCACATTGGTGCAGAGGGGTCAAACATACTTGTTTAGGGGAGTGAAAACATGTGGCTTGTTATCTCCCATAAACAGTAGCCTCCAGCATTTCAGGAACTAACTAACTGTCCTTGGGCAAGGGGCTTGCAGATCAGAGGCGTTTTTGCTTCATGGATCTCTAAGGCACAGTAACTAAAACTTAAAATGTAATTTTGGTTCTCACAACCACCCCTCAGGAAGTTGGACTTACTCCTCACCTTAGTCATGTTGAAGAGACAGGCGTACTTTCTTCTTCTTTGGAAGAACACCAAATGGCAGATGAGACCAGTGCAGTGGGAGAGCCCAGAGGACCTGGGGACCCAGGCTTCCATGGAGGTCAGCAGCAGTTTGGTTGTGGTTGTGTAGATGGGTGTTTCCTGTCTCAACTGCCTGGTCCCAAATAACCAACTCAGAGGCTGAATATGAATTACAAATGCTCGATCCATAGCTCAGGCTTGTTACTAGCTAACTCTTACACTTAAATTAACCCATATTTCTATTTATGCTTTGCCACATGGCTCATGGCTTGTTGCCTCATTTTTACATGTTCTGCTAGCTCAGTGGCTGGCTGGTGTCTCTCCTGACTCCACCCTCCTTTTTCCCATCATCCTCAGTTTGGTTTTCCCGTCTAACTTCCTGCCTAGCTACCAGCCTGCTAGCTTTTTATTAACCAATGAGAGTAAGACATATTCATAGTATAGAAAAGGATTGTTCCACAGCATGGTTGAGGCTGAGACCATGGTTAAGGCCATGGGGCTCATGGAGGTAAAGTCAAAGACAAGGAGTGAAAGCTTGTCACCACGCTGGGCCACCTGGTTGAGGACACAAGGATCAATCCCTGGAGGAGACCTACCTGTTCTCGCTGCCCATTAAGGAATCAGAGATTATTGGGGTTTTTTTTTCTTGTGTATGTCCCTGAAGGATGAGGTTCTAAAGATCATGCCAGTGCAGAAGCAGGGCTGGCCAGCGGACCAGGTTCAAGCTTTTGTCTCTATTGGGGACGATAGTGGTCACATTGGTCTTCATGTTAGGTGCTCCAAAGAGGTAGCCACTGCCATCCAAGAGGCCATCATCTTGGCCAAGTTTTCCATCACCCCTCTGGAGAGGCTACTGGGGAAATAAGATTGGCAAGCCCCACACTGCTCTGTGCAAGATGACAGGCCGCTGTGGCTCTGTGTTGGTGGTCTCATTCCTCCACCCCCAGGCACTGGCATCATCTCTGTTCCTGTGCCCAAGAAGCTGCTGCTGATGGCCAGTACTGATGACTGCTACATATCAGCCAGGGGCTGCACTGCCACCCTGGGAACCTTTGCCAAGGCCACCTTTGATGCCATCTCCAAAACCTACAGCTACCTGACCCCTGACCTCTGGAAAGAGACTGTGTTCACAAAGTCTCCCCATCGGGAATTCAGTGACCATTTTGTGAAAACCCACACCAGAATCTTTATTCACAGACTCAGGCTCCAGCTGTGGCTACCACATAAGGATTTTCATACTAGAAAAATAAAGTGAATTAAGTCTAAAAAGAGAGGGGGGGTGCAATATTATCCTTCAATGGGATAAGGTAACTTTATTTTATCCCTTTAATAGTATCATCCGTTCAATGAGATAAGGTAATTGTCCTTCCCAGAGCCCCTGCCTCCCAGCACTCTTTTAGACAGCACAGCCACGCAGCTTTGTGAAACGACTTGCTTCTCTGAATTATTCAGGAAAGTGTAACTTCCTTCTCTTCATCTGCTCTCTAAGCACGCCTTCCCTAGCACTCCAGGCTTCCTCATGTTTTGTCAACTTGACACAAGTTCGGATGATCTGGGAAGAGGAACCTCAACTGAGGCCATGCCTCCCTTAGATTGGCCTGTGGCCGAGTCTGGGGGCGTTTTCATAATGACAGATGTGGGCAGGGCCAGCCCAATGTGAGTGAGCCACTACAGGGCAGCAGATGTGAGCCATGGGAGCAAGTCCTGTGGCCTCTGCGTCAGTTCCCGGCCCCAGGTTCCTGCCGGGACTTCCTGCCCTGACTGCCCTCGGTGTTTTTAGGCCGGTGCTTTACCACAGCAACAGGAAGCAAACTGGGAATATACAGTCTTTCTCGAAAGCTCCCTCCCCGACGTGAGTCTGTCATGTGGCTGACCCCTGCCAGTGTAACTCAAACAGGAAGGCTTTCTCCCCGCCCCCGGCGCCCCCCCCCCCCTCTGCCCTTCTGGCAGCTGCTGAGGTTTGCGGAGCCTGCCCTGGAGGCTTTTCTTCATACTCTAATAAAATCTTCCTCAAGCTTCCTTTTGAGTCCGTTCTTAAATTCTCTCATTAATGAGAATAGGCACCCCAAAGCCCCCCTGCTATATAGCCCAGACTGGCCTGGAATTCACTATATAGCCAAGGCTGGCTTTGAACTCATGACAATCCTTCTGCTTTGACCTCCCAAGTGCTTGGATTACAGGATGTGACAGGGTCTCACATATGATACCTAGCTCAATTTGAATGCCAGGTAAACAATGATCAATTTCTAGTACCACGGTTGCCTCACTGTGACATATGATACACTTAAAAAGCCATTTATGGGGCTGGAGAGATGGCTCAGCAGTTAGGAGCACTGGCTGCTCTCCCAGAAGACCCAGGTTCAATTCCCAGCACCCACATGGCAGCTCACAACTATCTGTAATTCCTGTTTCAGGGGGATCCGACACCCTCACACAGACATACATACATACAAAACACCAATGTATATAAAATAAAAATAAATAAATAATATATATATGCCAGTTGCTGCTCATCAGACATTCAGGCATAGCTGGAGGTCCTGTGTTTTCATTAATCCAGCACCCACCAGGGCCAGGCCCGTGAGGAGTCTACCACCTGTCATTGCGGGGAAATACCAGTAAACCTGCGACTACTTAAGAGCAAAACCTCCCCTACCCTCTACCTTTTGGGAACAGCAACTCTCTCTCTCTCTCTCTCTCTCTCTCTCACACACACACACACACACACACACACACACACACACCTCTGTGGGCTCTTTCTTTCCCTGGTAGCTGTGGAATCACCACCTGGTATCACAAAAGGTTGTTGATGCCTGGCACCAACAGGTTCATGGGGACCACTGTGTTCCCAAACCAATCTGTAAGTCCTGTCCAGACTTCCACCCAGGGCTGCTTCTGAAAGTCAGGTCAGGTGACCTTCCAGGACAGTGACAGGAGCATTCTGGGGCCTCTGTGACAAGGCAATGAGGATCCACTGGGGAGGGCAGGCTCCTCCCTCTCTGGACTTGTGGGATAGAGAAGGAGGAAAGCACCCAGGTAACTCCGGGGCTGTTTCCATGGCAACAGCTGCTGACTTAGGTGGGGACACCAGTGCTCAGAGGACACTGCATACTTGTGGCCAGGTAGCCCAGCCCAGCACCCACACACAGGGTTATTTCCTGGATGGAAATAACCTCCGTCCTGCCCTCCCCCACCCACAGCCTCCGGGGAACACCCACCTGCTCCAGCTCCAGCACAGACTGGCTTCCCTATGCACCACTCCCGCATCTCTCCCAGCTTGACCCTGAGAGGACAGAGGGACAGAGGACTGCTTAGGGCATGAGTCAGCTGCTCCAGGATTCCACTGGAGGCCAGGCTGGACCCAAGTGAGCACTCAGCTGATACCTCTGACCTCCTAGTGGCTTCCTATCACCCCAGAGTTCTGATCTCTGGAGACACTGGGGCACTTTGTAGCAACAAAAGTGACCGTCAAAGCCTAGGGTGCCCCTCCCAGGAGATGCTGCGCTGTCCTCACAGGAGCCTCGCAGGACACTGTGTCCCTCCCGCCTCCCTCTCGCTGTCAGACTGTTGAAACAGTGGTCCCCAAGAAACTGCAGTTCCCCAGGATCTCATGCTGGAGGAAGGAAGGGCAGCCAGAGGAACTTGTTCGCCCACCTTCAGGAGGGTCTGGGGCCCAGACAATGAAGATGGGTGGGACCGTACCTTGATTAGGCCGCTCAGCCATGTAGGCCTCTGGCCCTGTATTTAAACCTGAACTTTATATCAGGATCCTGAAGATGGACTTGGGGACTGAGGACCCCAAATTGTCACCGGACCTCTCTGTCCCTCTTCCTGGCATGGTCTCATTGGATAAATCTCCTGTCTCCTCAATATCACTTGTCTGTTTAATTGACGATGGGTAGCCCAGCAGTCAGGGATGCCCTGGCCCAGGCTTGACCCTGACAACTCCAATACCTACAGCAGCCGATCAAGGGCTTAGCTGTTTGGGGTTTTGCAGCTAAGGGGATGGAACCCAGGGTCTTCTCCAGGCCAGGCATCAGCTCTGCAGAGAGCAAGTCCTGGGGAAGGAGCAGTCTAGCTGTAGGGTGGGCCCCGGCACACTCTCCTGAGGTGGAGCTCCAGAAGCTCCTGGGGGCTGGCTGTCAGCGTTTCTGGAGGAGGCTGCTCTTGAAGTTTCAACCTTTGTGAGTAGCTGAGGAACAGCAAGGTTGTTGCCACTGGGGACACGGCATCTGAGGTGACATTCCCTGCGGCAGGCTATGAGGTCCGTCACAGAGTGGTGGCCAAGGGACAGAACAGGCTCTCAGAAGCCAAGATCTGCACACAGAGCTGGCCCTGCCCATGCTGTCCCGGACAGGCAGCCTCTCCCTGACCTTCAGCTCCTCATCTTCTTCACTGTCACCACGAGCAAGTGGATGGGACAGATTGATTGGACAGACTGACGAGAAGGGCAAAGGTTCAGAAACCTGCCTGGTGAAGGTGCCAGCTGCCCACCTGTCCAGGAGACAAGCAGCTGCTCCCTGGACCGCCCACGGGCCCAGCTGCAGGGACAAGTGGCCTGACCTCTGGCTGTCAGCTTGCTGGCAGGCTGTGCGAGGTGGGACACTCCCATCATCCAGCACTTGGGAGGCTGTGAGTTGTGGGCCAGCCTGGGCTGCAAAGTGAGACCCTGTGGTGGTTTGAAAGAAAATGGCCCCCATAGGGAGCGGCACTATTAGGAGGCGTGGCCTTGTTGGAGGAAGTGTGTCACTATGGGGGTGGGCTTTGAGGTCTTATATATGCTCAAGCCACACCCAATATCTGAGTTCACTTCCTGTTGCCTGTGGGATCAAGATGTAGCTTCTTCTCTTTTCTCAGCTCCTCCAGCACCATGTCTGCCTGCATGCTACCATGTCCCGCCATGATGATAATGGACTAAACCTCTGAACTGTAAGTGAGCCCCCTCAATTAAATGTTTTCCTTTATAAGAGTTGCCGTGGTCATGGTGTCTCTTCACGGCAATAGAAACTCTAACTAAGACAGACCCTATCTCAAAAGACACAGGCCAGGGCTGAAGGGAGGGCTTAGGGCTTGCTGCATAACTCTGAGAGCTCAGGTTCGGATCCCAGCAGCCACTTAACAAGCCAGGTGTGTCTCCTGCTCACGCGCAGCCCAGGGCTGTGAAGGCAGAGACGAGAGCATCGTTAGGGCTTACCATTCTAGCCAGGGAGAACCAAAAGGTGAGCTGGGTATTCAGGCAGAGACCCTGCCTCAAAGGAACAGGGTAGGGAGGGTGGCAAGGAGAACCCCAGACACTCTCCCCTGGCCTCCACGAATACACAGGCACACACACTTGCACACATATATGCATACACCACACAAACACACACCAAAAACCATAACTGAAAAAATAAAAGCCGGATGTGCCACTTCAGAGGAAGAGGCAAGAGGATCAAGAGTTCAAGGCCAGCGTGGGCTACATGAAGCCCTTTCTCAAAACAAAACAAACAAAGTGTGTTGTGGAATAACCTTTTTGTACACAGTGAAGATGTGTCTCTTGGATTCGTTTAGTAAAAAGCTGAACAGCCAATAGCTAGGCAGGATTTTCAGGGCAGAGAGGTTGCTGGGAAGAAGGGAGGAGTCATAGCCAGATACAGAGGAAACAGGACATGTAGAAGATGACCACAAGTCATGTGGCAGAAAATAAATTAATAGAAATGGCTTAATTTAAGTTATAAGAGCTAGTTAGGAACAAGCCTAAGCTATTGGCCAAGCTTTCATAATTAATAAGAAGTCTTCATGTGGTTATTTGGGAGCTGGCAGGCAGGACAGAAAAAGCCCATCTAGAGAAGTGTGGGGAGCAGAGGAAGTCCTGAGTCAATGTGTGCTATTGACATAGACTCATGGGAAAATGGCAAAGCTTTCCTTCCTAGTCCACATACAAATGTTGATACTATGTGAAGAAAATGACCACCATAGCACCACCCCAGATGTTTACAGCCTGAAGACTGCTCCTCCTCTCCTTGATTCAGCTCTATAGCAAAAAGCCTGCCTCCTGTTGACCTGTGTGTGATAGTCCTGCCTCCCTTCACCCATCCCCAGCTTTCCTTTGTGTCTGCCTGTGTTTGTCGTTTCTTCATATTCTCATGGAGCCCAGTCAGGGCAAGTCCCTGGAGCAGTACGTGGATGCAGCAACCAAAGGCTGGTGCTCTTCCAGAGGACCATGTCAGGCAGTTCATAGCCACCTTGTGACTTCAGCTCCACAGGACTTGGTGCCTCTAGGCCCAGCAAGCACCTGCACATGATTTAAAGTAATGAAAACAACCAAAGCCGTCAAAGGCAGAGGTGGTGGTGCACATCTGCAATCCCAGTACGTGGGAGGCAGAGGCAGATAGACTCCCGATTCTCCTGCCCCCACTCCTTGAGTGCTGGGGTGACAGGTGTGTGCGGCCAGGCCTGGCTCGCTCTTGCCTCCCCTGTGTCTCTCCCCAGCCCTCCCTGGAGATTTCTAGGACCCTAGCCCTATAAACCAACTGTTCCAGATCCTGATATGTCCTCCTCTCAGGTTTAAAAGGGGAACTGAAGAGTCAGTGGTTTTGGATATAGCCTATTTATTCTGGGTAGGAAAGTTGGTGAGTCCCTCTGATTTTTTTTTCCAAGAGAGACCAAAAGGTGGAGAGAGGTTTCCTCTAATTTTTAAAATCTTTATGAACTAGGTGTGGTGGTATCCACTTTTAATACCGGCAGAGGCAGGTAGATCTCTGTAAGTTCCAGGCTAGCCAAGGGAGATCTTATCTCAAAAAAAAAAAAAAAAAAAAAAAGACAGAAACAAAAATAAAAGAAAAAGAAAAAACAAGCAAACAGACCCAAAAGTATTTTATTCCTTTAGCATGTTTGTAGGTCACCTCTCTGTCTCTGTCTCTGTCTCTGTCTCTGTCTCTGTCTCTGTCTCTCTCTCTCTCTCCCTGATGGTGTACATGTGGAGATCAGAGGACAACTTGTAGGAGTCAGTTCCCTCCTTCCCATTAGTATTCTGACTCGCCCCTTGGAGACCCGCCCAGCATCATCTTACGTTAAAGCCCCCTTAAGAGGAAACCCCTCCCTTCTCCCCTCTCGCCAGAGGTAGAAAGAACCTCTCTGTTTCTCTCTTCTTCTTCTTCTCCTCCTCCTCCTCCTCCTCCTCCTCCTCCTCCTCCTCTCCTCCTCCTCCTTCTTCTTTTTCTTCTCTCTCTCTCTCTCCCCCCTTTTCCCTTCCTTCCATTCCCTCTACCCTCCCCCCCCAGATAAACTTGCCCTGTGAGTAACTTTCCACCATCTGCGCAGTATAGCGAGTCTCACCCGCCATGGGGCACCTTGGCTCCAAAACCCACCTAGGTAGGCCTCCTGCGCTGTATCGTTACATTGGTTCCGTGACTCGGATAGGCCCTCCCGGCAGCCCCTGGCATGCCAGGATCCCGGACCAGTCTACTCACAGCAGGCTCCGGCTCACCCGATCGCTCACTACCCCATTCACTGGTGGCAATCATCTAAGTTTCAGTTGGGTTGTCACACCTCCTCTGGAACTGCCCACAGCTCCTTTAGGCCTTTCAGCTTTGGCGGACCTTTTCCTGTGGTTGAGATTCTCTCTCAGAGCTCGATTCTTGTTCTTGCCCGTTCAAAAATCCTAGTACTAGGTGCTGAGACTCCTGCTTAGCCAGGCTAAGCCCACCGCCGTTGAGTGTGGCGATGGCCCTCTTCGACGGCTTGGTCCTCGGTCTGTTCGGTCTGTTCCCCGCCAGCCCTGGGGACGCCCACGGCTGCAGGCTGTAGTGACTCCTCCCCCCCCCATCCATGGGAACCGTACTGTATTTTTACATTTACGGCTAAGGTAAGTGATCAGGGCTTGCCCCTCCCAAGCCCCCACTCTGACCCGGGTCTTTCACTCTCCCTTTCCTCCCTCAAACCTCTTCCACTAACTCTGCTGCATGTGGCATGTCTGTTTTTGGCATACCTTGGCAGGGCCCGCCAAAGGTACCCACTTACTTGCCTCCACCCAAGGCAAATCGCTCCCTCCTGCCTGTAACAATTCTGCTTTCTTGGTCACTGGCTGCTTCACCTTCCATTCAACACCACCACTCGGGTCTCTGGTGAAGATACCAGCCTCTGACCGGCCCCCTGGATGTGAAACTGGCCTCAGTGTTTCTTAGGTCAGACAGTGGGGAAACTGGGAAAAAATTCTCTCCTGCAGCTGCCTGTCCCTCTTGCCGGACCAGTGTGGGGGCCAGGAATGTCCCACCTTGGCGTGGTAGCCCAATGGGGAGCACTCGAGCTCTCTGGGTGAATGATGGCACACGGCCCTGAGCCCAGCCCCAGGCCAGCAAGTGAGCTGGGAGCCGGTGAATTGGGGGTCCCAGGCCCCTCCAGCTGCTGAGCGGAAGGGGTGGGGGATGAGCCACAGAAATGTATTTGGCTGTATTTCTACCTGATTTTTAAATGCTTGAGGTTCTCTATTCCTTATCTGTTCATTTTGTCTTGGGGAAAAAAAAAAAACAAAAAACCCACATGACCATGTGATCAGTTGCCATATTTGATAAGGGCAATCACATGGTCAGGGGCCATCTTTACTAAGTGTGGCAAAAGGTCACTTCCTGTCAATGGCTCAAGCATGGCTGGGGCACCCAGTGCTCAGGTCTTCTGTACAGAGGAGGTCAGGAAAGCTCCACCTGAGGCCATGAATTGACTCGAGCCTCCAGTCAAGGCCTGCTTTCCTCTGCTACTGCTCTCAAGCTCCTATGTGTGGGGCCCAGTGACCCCCCCACAGTGGCTCCTTTAATAGAGTTCTGATGCAGTTTGGATCACAAACTCAGGATTTTGGACTTTCTTTGGTTGTCTTCCAAATATAAACGTGTAGGTATGAGTCTACTGCTGTTTTTCAGATGTCCCACCCCTGCTCCAGATCAAGGAGTTTTCCTTGCCTCTCTATTCCTGAGGATGGTATTTCTCTCTCTCCTGGTCTCCCTTTTCCAATTACTTAAGACCATGGGACTAAAGGCTCCAAACAGGTTCATAAATTTTAACTTCTGTCTCTAGTCTACCTGCTTCAGCAGGTTTCCACTTGCTGGCAGGCACATCCAAACATCAATGGCTGCAACCTGATCCAAAGCACCACAAGCTCTAGATGTGCTGAAGGATGATATGATGTGGACCAGTCCAGCCAAATGTAATTGTTCCCTCTCTCTACAACCAGGACAGATGACCACATATTTCTGATAAATACCCTGTTGCCTGGGTTCCCTCCATACCTTTGACTGGCCTTTTTAGCCTCCCTGGGCTCTGACCACCTGCACCCCATTTCAGCTTGAAGCAGCTACAGAAGAGAGTATATCGCCCCCCCACCCCCACCCCTGCCTCAAATAGGCTGAAGGCCAAGTTAAAGATACAAAAAAACCTGGCATAGGGGACTAATTGACTACCCAATGCCCACTGATTGATATACCAGGAAACTGGACCCAATATTGTCAATTAATAGATTTATTAACTAAAATGGTTCTTCAATAGAATAAGACACTTGACCTTCTCTATGCAGAACCAAAAAGGTATTTATATATATGACCTTAAGAAATTATTATTTCTATATAAATCATTCAGGATTATAATCTGGCTATACTCAAAGATCAGAACTCAGGGCCTTAAAAATGGTAATAGATGCAGATATCTCTGCCAATGACTTAAAAGTGTCTCTCCTTACTCAAGGTCTATTCAGGCATAAGAATGTAAGCTTTCTTGTCCTTGCCAAATTTATCTGTTTAGATTAACAAAAGCTAACTTAGAGATTTATACCTCTAGAGAATTTAAATAAATGATGGCATGTGCTTGATAAATAAGATATTTGATAAACAAGATATATATCCTATGATGGAGTTTCTGCCCCCTCCACCCAGAGAGAGTCCTTTTCTCAGAGTTGGGCTACACCCCGACTCACAAGCCCATTTTCTCCTGTTCCCATTCGGCCCTGGGATCTTTCCCCTGTCACTCTTCTGTGCCTTCTCAGGAGACAGCAAGTCTTATGGAAGCTGCTGAAATATTGGAGACTACAAGCTGATAGTCAGCCATTCCTACCTAATAGACAAGCAGTCCTCAGATGCTCAGAGATCTGCAGAATATGGCATTTAAAATGTTGATCAAAAAGCTTATTATATCAGACAGAGACTCCCAGATCCCAATAGTGACCCAAGGTCTCCGAAGAAAATGTCTCCACTGGGATGATGGCAATGCTGACCTCTGGGCAAGATGCTCCAATGTGACACCTGCCACTAGGACCCAGGCCAGACTGTGGACAAATAGCTGGACATCAGAGAATTGATTGCACCCCTTTTGCCTAGACAAAGTAAGATCATTCTTCTCTATGTCCCTCTTCCACAGAAAAAACTCCCACCTTATGGGCCTGGTGGCTGAAGATTGATGCTGTTCTGATACTTCTGCCTCCAATGATGTGGAGACCTGGGTATGGCTAACTGGGTATGAACTGGTCCCTGTCATTTTTAGCAGATTCTAAAGCTGCTTGGTCTGCACTCAGATATAATCCTTCTCAGATCTCTGATTCCATTTGATGACCAGGCTTTGCTTCAGCTGCCTTCTCAGTTCTCTATGTAAAATTCACTTGCCTCCCTCTCCTAGGGCTATTACTAGGTCTAGACACAACTTACCTTGTTACCAGATCAGATAAACTCACAGAACAGAATTCAATGTAACGTTTTACTATTGACTGCTCTCAGTATCTCCTGGGGAATTAGATAAAATAAAAAGCTTTAAGGTTTGTTTATATGAGTATAGGAAAGCTGTCTCACTTCTGTTCACTTACACATCCTTCTCAGATCTGATGATGTTTAGGGAAGCCTCCCTCCTCCTTCACTCACTCAACCACTTCCATTCAGTAAATTTCCTCTGGTTATAGATTTAAAGACATGTTTCATTGGGCTGAAACCAGGCTCTAAAACAATTTCATGCCTTTTAACCAAAGCCACAGCCTTTTGCTGTGTCACCAAGATGTAAATCTGTTTCTGTTTTACACACTTGCAGGTTCCTGCACAGGTCCACCCCTCCCGCCAGACTTGGGCCAAGACCAACCCTCAGGGGTTCTTCAGATACACCACCAGCCCCTGCGCCAGCTCAGGATGCCAACCAGGTGAATACTGACAGGTTAACTTCACGCACATGCCCACTCATAAAAACTGTTATCTCCTAATTCATTGACACTTTTACAGGTGAACAGAGGCATTTCCACCTCCAGAGGAACAGCAGATGAAATGGCTCCTGTACTCCTGATTTGGTATGCTGTTCCCCCAAGCTCCTGGAACATCACTGCTGAAACCTGCCTTCTCAGCCCCCTCGGGGAACAGATGTCTGAGGTCTCCATGATAATGCTTCTTCACTCACACCTCCTGACATGTGTGACCCCGACTCCCAACTCTCCCCCCTACTTCACCCCAAAATCAGCAGGAAGCAATCTCGGGAATCCAGCGCCCTTGTTCCCACACTTGCTATCCATAACTCACTTTTTTATAATAATCAAAATGGAGGACCTGCCCCTTGAGGACCCACCCAGCATCCTGACATCATCTTGCATTAAAGTCCCCTTAAAAGGAAAAAACCCCTCCCCCCTCCCCAGAAGTAGTGCACACCTCTCTCTTTCTCTCTCCCTCTCTCTTTCTATCTCTCTCTCTCTTCTTTCTTCTTTCTTCCATTCTCCCCCCCCCCCCCCGAAATAAACTTGGCACATGGACATCTCATCATGCAGTGCATTTCCACTGTTATTGCCTGCATGGTGAGTCTCACCCACCACAGGGCACCATGGCTCCAAAACCCGCCAAGGCCTCCTGTGCTCTATCATTACACTTCCACCATGAGGGATCAAACTCAGATCATCGGGCTTGGCAGCAAGCACTTTCAGCCACAGGAGACACTGGGCAGACCACTGCCTGCTCACTGGCCCCTGGAGACCTAGAATAAACAGTCAGCTGCAAGGCTTTCTACACACGCACACTCCAGGCTGGGATGCCAAACCTGCTTCCTGGGTGGGAGTCCCTGGTTCATCTGACTTCCAAGCTTAAGCCCAGGAAAAACAAACTTGGACAGCTAGGGCTCCAGGGGAGTACAAGGCATGAGGGTCACTGCCACGCTGTCCCGCCTCCTGTGAGGATGGACATGACTGTCCCCACTTCTTTTCGTTGTTGTTTGGGTTTTTTGTTTGTTTGTTTGTTTTTCGAGACAGGGTTTCTCTGTGTTGTTTTGGTGCCTGTCCTAGCTCTCGCTCTGTAGACCAGGCTGGGCTTGAACTCACAGAGATCCACCTGGCTCTGCCTCCTGAGTGCTGGGACTAAAGGTGTGCACCACCACCACCACCACCCCACTTCTTTAGCACACCATCTCCTCTCCTGTTAAATTTGACGCCCCTCCCTGCAGTACTACAGGTACTAGTACCCACTGGAGGAGGGAAGCCCTGGAAGATTAAAGTTTTTGACTTTCCAGGTTTATGGGGAAGGCAGAGAATAAAGATGTATCTTAGTTGGGTTACCTAGATAGATCTTTTTAAAGTAATTCCATTGTTTTGAGTACTAGTTACAATCATGTTGTGCAGTACCCAGATGATGGTATTCGAAAAGCTATAATAGCCCACTATAATTTCACTTTGAACTGGCAACATTCTAACTTTCCACACTTGATGCTATCCATCCCAGAAACAAACAAAGCAGGCACAGCTTGCTGAAGGTCCAGCACAGACGGCTTCTTATTCAAAGCCTGAGCTTTGTGGTGGCCAATGTGCCCTGTGACTAGGAGTTTATCCTTGAATCTAAAAAGGCTGAGCTATCAGGAAGGTAGATCCGCAGGAGAGAGAAATAGTTACCTAAAGCCACTAAGGAAGACATTTCTGGATTGTATTATCTATTAGCCACATAGTAATGATTGTTCTAGTAGCTGTAAGATTGCAGGGAAGTGTGGTCTGATCCTCCTAGCTCAAACTGAACCCTTCCTCCCCTCCCTTCCTCTCCCCTCCCCTCCCCTCCCATTCCTCCTCCACTCCCATCCCTGTCTTCTCCTCTCTCCCCTCCCCTCCCTTGCCCTCCCCTCCCCTCCCCTCCCATTCCTCCTCCACTCCCATCCCTGTCTTCTCCTCTCTCCCCTCCCCTCCCCTCCCTTCCCTCCTCCCCTCCCCCCATTCCTCCTCCCCTCCCATCCCTGTCTTCTCCTCTCTCCCCTCCCCTCCCTTTCCCTCCCACTCCTCCTCCCCTCCCATCCCTGTCTTCTCCTCTCTCCCCTCCCCTCCCTTCCCTCCTCCCCTCCCCCCATTCCTCCTCCCCTCCATCCCTGTCTTCTCCTCTCTCCCCTCCCCTCCTTTTCCCTCCCACTCCTCCTCCCCTCCCATCCCTGTCTTCTCCTCTCTCCCCTCCCCTCCCCTCCCTTCCCTCCTCCCCTCCCCTCCTTTTCCCTCCCACTCCTCCTCCCCTCCCATCCCTGTCTTCTCCTCTCTCTCCTTCCCTCCCCTCCCTTCTCTCTTCTCCCAAAGACAATAAAATAGGATCATCTTTCAGGATCAGTTACTTAAAACCATCACTTTCCTGTGGGCTTTTCAGAATGCCTAATCCAAAGGAGAAGCTGGACCCTCTATGGCGGCACACACCAGCACTCCCAGCTCTCTCCATCTCTTGGCTGTCTCACCCTCGGGCATGCCTTTCCCCTGTGACTGCCAAGATTGTCCCCAGCAACCCCAGGTATGCCCAGTGAGCTGGGCATTCTCATGGGAAGAACCTTTGTTTCCCAACTGTCCCAGCAAAGGTTTTTTGGTCCTATGTGGCCATGTGCCTATATCCCTGCTCAGTCGCTATAGAGACAGGGACCAGATTCCTGATCACATGCCACCCCTGAGTTTGAAAGGGCAGCCCACTATAATGCAAGAGGACACAGGTAGCTACTGTCCCAGAAAGGATGCTGGACATTCAAAAATAAGAGGTTGCAACAGAGTGGTAGTGGCCTATGCCTTTAATCCCAGCACCCAGGAGGCAGAGGCAGGTAGATCTCTGAGTTCAAGGCCAGCCTGATCTATAGAGTGAGTTCCAGGACAGCCAGAGCTACATAGTGAGACCCTGTCTTGAAAAACCAATAATAATAATAATAATAATAATAATAATAATAACAACAACAGATGGCTGCTACAGTGGGGCATTTGAGAGCAGATGGACTCACCCCAGCGGTTGGAAATAGCACTTACCCAGGGCTGTTTTTTTTCTCTCACTACCACTGAACACTTACATCTTTATCACAACTGTTCCACAATTGACAGGATCTTTCTTTTTTTTTTTTTTTTTTTTTTTTGGTTTTTCGAGACAGGGTTTCTCTGTGTAGCTTTGCGCCTTTCCTGGAGCTCACTTGGTAGCCCAGGCTGGCCTCGAACTCACAGAGATCCACCTGGCTCTGCCTCCCAAGTGCTGGGATTAAAGGCGTGCGCCACCAACGCCCGGCCGACAGGATCTTTCTTAAGGAGGGAAACATGACAGATTGAAAAACATGACCACAGTATTTGGCAACCCTTCCCATCAAGGCCAGTGCCAATTTCCTCACACCTCACCTGGGCTGGCCTAGTGACCCACATGCAAACCCGTGCTTGTGGCACTGCAGAGTAGCCTGAAGCAGCCAGTGGTGGCAGACACTGGTCATCTGAGCACTCAGGAAGCTGAGGCAGGAGGATTGATGTGAGTTCAAAGCTAGTTTAAGTAACAGTGAGGCTGTTTCAGAAAACCAAAAGAGAGACGGGTGTGGCCATGGGTAGAGTGCTTGTCAGGCATGAGTAATACCCTAGGTTTAGTCCCATCATCTTATAGACCAGGCAAGGTGGTGCACATCTGTAATCTCAGCACTGTGTAGTCAAGGCATGGTGGTGCACATCTGTAATCCCAACACTGTATAGACCAGGCATGGTGGTGCACATCTGTAATCCCAGCACTGTGTAGTCAAGGCATGGTGGTGCACATCTGTAATCCCAACACTGTATAGACCAGGCATGGTGGTGCACATCTGTAATTCAGTACTTGGGAGGTAGAGACAGGAAGATCAAGAGCTCAAGGTCTTTCATGGCTACATAGTGAGTTCTAAAGTAGCCTGGGCCACAGGAGACCCTTGCCTCAGAAAAAGGAAGAGGAAGAAGCAGGAGAGTGGGGAAAAGGAGGAGGGGAGAGAGTAGAAGGGGAGGAAGAGTGGGGAGGGGGAAGAGAAGAAGGGGAGAGGGAGGAATGAGAGGGGGAGGAGGAGGGGAGGGAAAGGGGGTGTCAAAGAACAGTGGTGGAGGCAGCAGCTGGGTTCAGCCAGGCAGGATCCCACAGGCCTGTAGTCCCAGCCCTTAGAACAAGAAGCAGGAGAATCATGAATAGGGCCAGCCTGGACTAATAGGAAGACCCTGCTCAAAACCCAGCTCCGAATACACCAGGAGCCTGAGTCCCATCATGACCCTCTGCACACTCAGAGCAGCACGCAGAGGACAGAGCTGTAGCGGATGAGAGTCACGGAGCGGAAGCCAAGGTGCACAGCAGCCCAGCTGTGGACAAAAGGACCCGGAAGTGGGCAGACAACTGGGTGAACTGTGCCGTGCTGCTTCCTATAAACTGAGCAGATCGTATTCCCAATTTGTCCTTGTGTGGCTCCCAGCTAGAGCTGGCCAGAAGAGAAAGGAGCCTGGGGCACAGAGGAGAAGCAGAAACAGTGCAAGTCTTTGAAGGTCACAGTGGCCGGGCGTCACAATGGTGTGTCACAGCCTAACGTCACCCAGATCTGCTCCTGGGGAACTGAGTCCAGGACAGAAGGGAGTAGACGGGACCCCTCAGTGGTTCAGAGTCAGCATGGGCTCCCTTCTGACCATCCCCGCATCCACTCGGCAAGCCCCAGCCCCCCAATAGGGAGCCCTGTCGCTGCTGTTTTCTTTACTCTTTACTCTTATGGCTCCTAGCTCTTCTGGGGTCCCCACCAAGCTCTCAAATAAATCACACGTGGAGGCTTCTTCTTACTTACAAATGCCTGGCTTTAGCTTGGATTCTTTCTTCTTCTTCTTTTTTTTTTTTTTTTAAAGATTTATTTATTTATTATGTATACAGTGTTCTGCATGCATGTGTCCTTGCAGGCCAGAAGAGGGCACCAGATCTTATTACGGGTGGTTGTGAGCCACCATGTGGTTGCTGGGAATTGAACTCTGGTCCTTTGGAAGAGCAGTCAGTGCTCTTAACCACTGAGCCATCTCTCCAGCCCTAGCTTGGATTATTTCTAGCCAGCTTTTCTTAAATTATCCCATCTACCTTTTGCCTCTAGGCTCTTATCTTTATCTGTTTCTGTATACCTTTTCTTTACCTCTTACTCTATGGCTGGCTGTGTAACTGGGTGGCTGGCCCCTGGGGTCCTCCTCTTTCTCTTGCTCCTTGATGGCTCATGCTTTTTTTCTTCTCTATATCCTCTCTGCCTTCCAGCCCTGCCTATTTCTCTCTCCTGCCTTGCTATTGGCCATTCAGCTCTTTATTAGACCAATCAGGTGTTTTAGACAGGCAAAGTAACACAGCTTCACAGAGTAAAACAAATGCAACATAAAAGAATGCAACACACTTTGCATCATTAAACAAATGTTCCACAGCATAAATGAATGTAACACATCTTAAAATAATACTCCACAACAAAGCCCAGAACCAGGAGTCAGCCCACAGAGCTGGATCTCAGCCTCCGCACACACAGGTCACCCAGCTCTGGGAGCCTCATTGAATCCTTGCGGTGGACACAGGAGGCAGGAAATCTCAGGATCCGTGTGTGTGTGTGTGTGTGTGTGTGTGTGTGTGTGTGTGTGTGTGTGTCTGTCTGTCTGTCTGTCTGTCTGTCCATCCGTCCAGATAAAAGAACACAGGCACAGAGAGTTTGAGAAACAAGCCCTCAGTCATACAGGTCATCAGGGCAGAGGATGGGATTTAAACTCAGGAGCTGCCATCAGCTGCCAGGTTCCTAATCAAGTCCCCAGTGGTTTCTGAGACAAGGGCAGTGGAGGACAGTCTCAGATGTAGAACTCTTCCCCACAAACGGTGTGAGCTAGCTTCTTGGCATTTGGGAGAGAGATGACTTTTCCAGTCTGATGAAATTAGGATTTGAGACCTTCTTCTAGGGGACAGGCCTCGGCCAGCTTTTTTTTTCCACCCCCAATACCTCCCATGAGCCCCTTCCAGCCCACCTCTACCCTTCTGGAAACCTGGGGATCCCTGAGTCACTGACCTTAGTTGTGAAGTGTTCCTCCTTCCTGGGCCCAACCCAGGCTCTCCTGCCACATCCTGCATGCAGCCACAGCTGGCCGATGATGGCATGGCTTTCTGGATCACCTAGTCCAAATTCAGCTAGTAAACTGTTCCCTGAGACTCTTACCTGAGCTTCTGAGCAAGGGCATTCTCTCTTAGGCTGGTAGGAGGCAATCAGTCTGGGAGCTCAAAGGACTCACTCACCCAGCAGGTGGGGACAGGCCCCTGGAGGAAGTACAGATCTTAGCTTTGCTGCCAGAACCCTGGATCCAGCCATGCCTCAAGATACCCCATGACATACAAGATACATTGTTTTCGTATAAGACAATTTAGTTCTGATTCTGTCCTTTGCAACATTTACCAGTCCTGAATAATGTACTACAGTTAACACACACACACACACACACACACACACACACACACAGGCTTCACTGGCCCAAAGCAAACACAGCTGCTGAGAATACACATAGTACTTTTCAAAGGAGATGAGGGAGGGGAAATGTTTCCCGTTCTGGGATGAATCAGCAGATAAAAGTAGAGCCTGCTGGTTTCCCAAGCAGGTCATCTTGCCTGAGAACCCTGACTCACATCAGCACCGAGCAGTGGGGAGGAGCTGAGAAGGCGGCACACTCAGAGCCTTCCCAGGGCTTCCACGGTCTGCCTGTGTCATCTCCCCGCTCCCCCGGACTCAGCTCCCAGCCTCGGGAGCTGAGTTATGTTTCAGTTTCTCTGTGTTTTACTTTGTTTTTGAGACAAGGCCTTATGTAGCTCAGATTGACTTCAAACTCTCTATGTAGTCAAGGATGACCTTGAACTTCCGACCCTCCTGTCTCCATCTCTCATTTACTGGAGTTACATGTATGCCATCATGCCTGGTTTACATGGTACTAGGGATGGAACGTAGGTCCGGCACTTCGTGTATGCTAAGCGAGTGTTCTCCTGACAGCTATATCTCCAGCCCAGTAGCGGGTTTAAAGCTTCCAGAAAACATCTTGTGTGTTGTCTTAGTTAAGTTTCCATTGCTGTAATGAAATACCACGACCAAAAGCAAACCTTGGAAGGAAAGGGATTATGTGGGTTACACTTACACGTCACAGTTCATCAGTGAGGGAAGTAGAGATTCAAGGAGGGAATGTTAGACCTGGGGGGGGGATTTCCACAGCTGTCACATTAAAGCAAGCTGTATTTAGGAGTGCACAAGGAACTGGCCAGATGACTGCCTCCCTGAGTCGGGGTTCCCGAGAGCAGCCCCTCACTGGCTTTTGGGGTCTCTTTTATGGGGAAGGGTTAGGGTTGATAGAATAACTGCTGAGATAATTGGCTGTTAGGACCTGGACAGAAGAGTGGAGACCCGGGGCTCAAGGCTGCCTGCGGGGTAGATGAGCACAAGAACATGTCATGTGGAAGGGGACTCATCACGGTGTTCAGGAGTTTAGCAAGACAAAGCGGCCCATGCCATACTTCATTGTACAGAAGGACCGCCCTGGCTTCCACCGGAAGTTCTGGTACCAAAGAATAGGCACATGGTGGCTTTGCTCTTCCTTCCAAGCACTGGGTTCCCATCAAAACCCCAGAAACACTAGAGTCAGCAGGAGCCAGACAAGAAGGGACACTTTCTGGAAGCCTCTGAAGACTCTTAGGAAGTCACATGGCTAGGGACATCAGACATGATGTCATTTTAGGCTGGGTCTCAGAGGAGCATGAGGGTGGGAGCCAGAAACTCATCGGGGGCCAGGCCCAGCAGGGTATCACTCGATCTGATCCCAGTTGGTTCTGTAAGAGACTTCATCAAGCCCTCCACTGGAGGAAGGGTTCAGGGCCAGAAGTATGAGGAGTGAGGGAGCCGAGGAAAGTTGAACACACTGACTGTTCCCCCTCTTCTCAGCCTGCTCACCTGCTTCCAGAAATTTGCTGGTCAAGAAGGGTGCACATGAGGCTGAGAAGCTAGTGCCTGTGTGCCCAGGCTTTGGGGCACACGGAAGTAGGCTCTAATTCTACATCTGGGCTGCCTGCCTCTGGAGCTGGGGGGATGGTGTGGAGCGTCTGGATCAAGGTGAGGAATATGGGGTGAATGCTTTTTAGCCAGAGCTCATGCAGGAAGCACCTGCATGTTTCAGCTTTGCCTGTCTTCAGGTGTGGAAGGCCTGAGCCCCAGGGGAAATTCCGATATCGATTAGTAGTTCTGGAGGAGAGTAAGGTGTCTTCTTGGTCCATGCCAGCATCCACAGAGTCTGACAGGCTCCCATGTAAGCCAAGTCTTGGCTCTGCTTTCCAGGGCCATGGGACTCCAGAAGCAGGGAGGTCAGCGTCAGGCAAATGTCATCCAGACACAAGCCTCCGGATGCCAGACGCTCCCAGTTGGAGAATCCTGGCCCTCTACTTCTCCTCCCACCCCAAGTGGCATAAAGAGTCTGCTGGTCTAGAATACAAAATGGGGCACTAAGGAGCAACTCATTAATTGGGGGTGCTAATATGAATTTGCTTAAAGCACCCAGAGGTCATGGTGGCACACACTTGTGATCCTAGCACTTGGGAAGTAAAGGCAGAGGATCCGAATTCAAGGTTATCCCCAGTTACTCTGAGAGTTCCATGACAGCCTGGGCTACATGAAATTCTGTCTCAAAAGACAGCAGCATTACCAACACCTCCCAGTGATGCCCTGAGACCCAAGGTCATGTTCTAGAGCAAGGGATCCCTGCTGTGAAGAGATCTCTCGGTCCTCAGCACAAACCACCCGGGATCCTAGCTTGTCAAATAGACCACATCACCCTGTACCCTGGCCCTTGCACACTGTTTTCCCTGCCCAGAATGCCTGCCCGACTCTCTCCTGTCCCTTCTCTTTTGACCTCAGGCCTCCTCTGACCTGAGAAAGCCTTCCGGACCCAAGCACCTCTAGGTGGCTCTTCCTATTCCCTGCACATCTCCCCACCCCCTGCACGTCTTTGCTGTTTATCTGACCCCACCCACACACCCTCATTGAGATGGCACACTCTTCCAGGAAGTCCTTGGGCTGGGTGTACACAGATCTGGCTCCGGCCCAGAGAAGCAACAGGTGGGCTCCTGACAGTCATTTCTCCTAGAGCCCAGCTCGGCAGGGTACTGCCAAGTAATTGGTGATGTTTCTATCTGTGCTGGTTAGTTTTTCGTCAACATGACACAAACGGGTCATTCGGGAGGAGGGACCATCAGTTGAGAAAGCACTCTCACCAGAATGGCCTGTGGGCAAGCCTGGGGAGCATTTGCTGAGTGATGACTGATGTGGGTGGGTTGATCCCATGGAGTGGGGTGGGGGTGCTCCCGGGTCAGATGGTCCTGGGTTGTATAAGAAAGCAAGCTAAGGCAGCCGCAAAGAGCAAGTCAATAAACTGTTCATCGATGGCCTCTGCCATCTTCCGTGGGCTCCTGCCTCCAGGTTCCTACCTTGAGTTCCTACCCTGACTGCCTTCAGTGACGGCTGTAATGTGGAGGCGTAAGATGAAATAAGCCCTTTCCTACCCAAGTTGCTTTTGGCCAGGGTGTTTATCACAGCAGCAGAAACCCTAAGTAAGACCTGTCCCTGCTTTACATTCTGGGAACTGGACTTTGACATGCTCAGGGCTCTAGTCCATAGCACACGATTGAATCAGAATTTGAATGGACGGTTGCAGAAAACAAATAGCCTGGCTGATGATTATGCTCTGGCAGGCCCGGGGTACAAGGTAATGTGGTCTATTTGACAAGCTAGGATACAGGATGGTTTGTGTGGAGGACAAAGCGATCTCCCTATACAGCAGGAATCCCTTGCTCTAGAACATGACCTTGGGGGCCCAGCGGAGGTGCCTCAGGCCAGCCAGGGTCACACAGTGAAACCCTGTTTCATGAAGGGGGATGGGGGCAGCGACAGTAATGTTATGGTCCTAAGGCTGCTATGATAAATGACCAACTGCGGAATGCCTTAGAGCAGTGGTTCTCAACCTTCCCAATGCTGTGACCCTTTAATACAGTTCTTCATGGTGTGGTGACTGACCGCCCCCAGCCATAAAATTATTTTCTTTGCTGTTTCTTAACTGTAATTTTGCTACTGTTATGAATCATAATGTAAACATCTGTGTTTTCCTATGGTCTTAGGTGACCCTGTGAAACGGTCACTGGACCTCCCCAAAGGGGTCTCGACCCACAGGTTGAGAACCACTGGCTTGGAGCAACCGTGATGTAGCAGGGTGTGGTGGTGTATGCCCGCAATCCCAGCACTCAGGAAGCAGAGACAGGAGGCTCCAGGTGTGGAGCCAGTGTGGCCTGCACAGTGGGATGTGTCAAAAGGGAAGCCGACCCCCGGCTTGATTACCTCTGCAAAGGCCATTTTTTGTTTTGTTTCAACGTGGTCTCCTCAGACCTCGCTCAGATTTGACCATGAACTTCTGATCTCCTCCAGAGCACTGATTTATGTGGCTTAGGGGTCAAACCAGGGCTTACTACATGCTAGAGAGGCATTTCACCCACCAGACGAGGCCTTGTTCAAATTCAAGTCTCATCTCGAGGTAACAGGATTGAGGGCACCGTGCAAGCAGGGGCAGTTGCTGAGGGTTGCTGAGTAGCTGGCCCCTCTCCAGGTGGACTCTTCACCAGGGAGAGTGTGAGAGGCTGGGGAGAGCAGAGGCAGGATGTCCCCCACCTCACAGCTGAAGACAGGCAGCTCTGCCTGATGCCCCTTTGCTGCCTGTAGCCAGCTGTAGCCCTGCGTGCTGGGAGCCCCAGCATGTGGGACCCTTGGCTTGGTCTGAAGAAGGCCCCACTGGGTCAGGCTCCAGGCCCAAGGCAGATGCAAGCTCCGCAGGTCCATGAGTTCCAAAAACACCACCAGCCCGACTTGCTCGGAGAATGAAAAGCAGACCCTGTCTTCATGACTGCATGGCCCTCTCCTCCTCCTTGAAAGGATGAATGCCTGGGATTCCACAGGCCTGCCCACTCTAGACCCCTAGTAACGGAAACAAAGGCCACCCTCAGGGCCGTAGGAGGGCTGGGCTGAGCCACCAGGAGCCACCCAGGCTGTGTTACATGATCCCTCTGCAGCCCTCTGCCATTGACCAGAGGAAAGAGAAAGTCCTGACCCTATCCTAAGTGTACTCCTCGCACAGGGACACGGACACACGGACGGTCACACACGGACACACACACAGACACACACACACACGGACACACACGGACACACACACAGACACAGACACAGACCTAGGAGCCAACGGTCAAGCCCCAACATTTCTGACCATGTAAGCGTGGAAACTCCTGCCCCATGCACACATCACTCCAGAGGGTGGTATGGGTCATGCTCCCAGAGTGGACACAAGGCACACAGAGCCTCTGCATAGAAAAACAGCAAGTCAGTTCAAATCCACACTCTGCAGCCTTAGGATAGTTACTCAGCCTCTCTGTGCCTCAGTTTCTTCATCTGCAAACTGTACCTGCAAGGCTTGGAAGATGGCAGCAGGCCAGTGATACAAATAAATTATCAAAAAGACCCAAAAAGGTGGAAATAAAGTGTTGATTAAACACATTTTGGTGCAACAGCAGCCACCAGTGGCTCCAGGAGGCGGGACCTCGAGACTGTGTGCAAATCTTTTGCAACAGTTGAGGGGTTACTCGGTCGTACAGGCCATTCATAGGGGTCAGGCTGACTTCTCACCATCCATTAGGAAGTGAATCTTACAGCACCAGCTGCCTCTCTTGACACTGGTCACTTGCGGGAGGCTCCCTGGGTAACTGGGAGATGGGCGCTACATTTTATATAGTTGGGCGTGGCTCCAGGCAATCAGGGGCTTCCTGTACAGGTGCAGGCTTTGTCTTTGCCTTGGGTGCCAGTGTTGCTCTGAAGACCGAGCTGATCCTTGGAAAGCACTGGCATCTGCCGTGAATAGTGGTGTGAACACCAGGCCTGTGTGAGGCTGCTTACCGACAGCACGTGTGTAAACTCCAGTGAAGGCTCATGTGCAGGCCTGGAAAGCTCAGCAGTGAAGAGCACCTACAGTTTCGTTCCCAAGACTGCCTAGAACTCAAGCTCCAGGGAAGCTGACGTCCTCTTCTGGTCTATGGGAGTAACTAACTGCACACATGTGTAACACACACACACACACACACACACACACACACGGGGGGGGGGGGGGGGGGGAGAAGGCTGACATGCAGAGCTGGGCGTGGTGACATGTCTGTCATCCCAGCACTCAGGAGGTAGGGACAAAAGATCAGGAGCTGAAGATCATCCTTGGGAGTTTTGGGGCCAGCATGGGCTACATGAGATCCTGTCTCAAAAAATAAGCAAACGCAGGCTCAGTAAAATGCTTGTCACACAAGCAAGAGGACCGAGTTCAATCCCTAGAACTCATGTAAAAAGCTGCACAGTGGTGCATGCTTATGGCGAGGCAGAGACACACACACATAAACACAACACACACACACACACACACACACACACACACACACACACACATATAAACAGATACATGGCTACACACGTGAAAATACAACATACCAGGGCTGGAGAGATAACTCAGAGGTTAGGAACACTGGCTGCTCTTCCAGAGGTCCTGAGTTCAATTCCCAGCAACCACATGGTGGCTCACAACCATCTGTAATGAGATCTGGTGCCCTCTTCTGGTGTGTAGGCAGAACACTGTATTCATAATAAAAAAAATATTAAAAAAAGAGAATACAACATACTCTTATCATCACACATGTACACAGGTACACAAACACTTATTTAGGATATAGAACGGAGGTGCTGCACACTCACTCACGCACACACATACATGAACATGGGAAGCCATCTCCTTTCAACCCTCCAGGCCACAGCCAACCCTGCTTGTTCCTCGCCATCTGGACAGTGGCCTCCCCAGTCCTTCCACAGGCCGTATCACCTCACAGGCTATAACATGCCAGTACGTTCAGTCCATCTGACTGCAGATAACCCAAAGAGAAAAGCAACTATGGGGTCACAGTGCTTTCTGCCCTGTTCCCCACCAAAGCGCACACCGAGGGGCAGGTGGATGGACACTCACAGATTGTATACCCATGAATTGTATTCAGATTACTTACAGGAATGTGGGTGAGGGGTTACTTACAGGAGCAGAAATGACTCAAAGACAGCTGCATCACCAAAGCCCACCCCAGCATGGGGGACAGCCCACAAGGCCGGGGACCTTAACACACTGCACAGCCTGCAGGCAGCTCACAGGCTGGAGATGTCCTTTCCAGGTGCCTCGGTTGGTCTAAACCTCTTCGAGCAGCTGGGTTGGTTTCTGCTTCCCTAGGTAGCTGGTCTTGTCTGAGAATCTTCTTTGCAGCTTGACTCTGCTCTTAAGAGGGACTCTCAGCGTTTTTTTTTTTGTTTTTTTTTTTTTTTTGTTTTTTTTTTTTTTTTTTTGGCTGGAAAGACAGCCGTGGGTGCTGGGAACCGAACTCTTATATTTTTGGTTGTGAGCCTAGCCTTTAACGGCTGAGCCATCTCTCCAGCCCAGGACTCTCAGCTTTTATTGCTTACTCTGGCAGGGAGAGGCCCAGTGGATCTGGTGGGTTTCAGGGACTTCCTGAAGCTCTTTTGAGTTGTTTACCTTTCTGCTTTCTTGAGTTGCTGAGCCTCTCTGAAGGATGGAACATGTCAATCTTGGAGGAAATGTTACACAACAGAGTGATGGAGTGGGAACAGAGAGTCATGCAGAGGTTTGCAGAGGGCTACTCCCTGGGAAACTGCAGTTGCTGGACAGAACTTTCTGGAACTGTCTCGGGAAACTTATTAAACCAAGGTCACGATAAACTCGCATCTCTGGGACAGTGTGATGAACCTTCAGCAATGGTCTTAGCGTTGTCTCTCAGCATTGCTCTTGTTGATGTCCGGCTGGCCGATGCGCAGTAGGATGTGTAATCCTGACCCCTCTCCCCCCAACACTGAACGCTGGTAGTACCCAAAATGCCAGACCACTAAAAATGCCCACAGACGTTGTAACCGTGATCTGGGAGTAAAATGGCCCCAGGCTGCAGTCCTGCCCCAACCCCAGCAGGTGGCACTGCTGCGGAGCAGTGCAGCATCCTTGTGAGCCTGCCTTGTGCTGGGACCAAAGCTTGGGCTCCTCAGTATAGTTTCAAGTCCTAACCACTACCATGCAAGCAGTGGCTCCACCTCCCCGAGAGACATGCGATAGGCAGGCCACCCAGGCCACCTGACTCCAAACCACCCTCTGTGAGCTGAGTCGGATTTCCCTGGAGGCATTACAATAAGCAGGCAGCGAACTGCTCCCACCCACAGGTCTATAATTACATGCAAACATCATGTGGCCTTGCTGGATTCCACGAGTTCCCTCCTGTCCCTGCCCTGACCCCTCACAGTTTGCAGACAGTGGGCTTGGACCTGATGGGCACCTTAGCCTGAATTTCTCTGGGTCTCATTGAGCAGGTGGCATGGTCAAACAATGTAGACATCTATCAAGCAAGACTAAAGCTGGAATACCCTTGGGTACTCCTGAGTCAACCTCTATGGCACCAGATGGGAAACTGAGGCCCACAGAGGTACAGTCCTTCACCCTGGCTTCACAGGGAGCTGGACAGAGCTGAACTAGACCTTGGGGCTACTACCTACAATGCTTTTCCTTATCGAACAAGATAAGGAAATCAAAAACAAGGTATCAATTAAGATAAAACTCACACAATTCACAGTTCACCATGCAAGATGGGCCATTCCATAGCTTTTAGCCCCTGTGATATTGTATTCCCCAATATATCGTGCATCCTAATAAATTTATCTGGGGCCAGAGAACAGACAGCCACTAGACAGACATAGAGGCCAGAAAATGGTGGCACTCACACCTTTAATCCTAGCATTCCAGAGGCAGAGGTCCGCCTGGATCTCTGTAAATTCAAGGCCACACTGGAAACAGCCAGGTGTGGTAACAAGAGCCTTTAATCCCAAGAAGTAATGCCAGAAAGCAGAAAGGTATATAAGGCATGAAAACCAGGAGGTAGCCTGGTTAAGCTTTTAGGCTTTTGAGCTGTACAGTTCAGCTGAGAGGCATCCAGTCTGAGGAAACAGGATCAGCTGAGGAATTGGCGAGGTGAGGTAGCTGTGACTTGTTCTGCTTCTCTGACCTTCCAGCTTCACCCCAATACCTTGCTCCAGGTTTATTTTCATTAATAAGACCTTTTAAGATTCATGCTACAAGCCCCTGTGTAGATAATCATGACCATTCTCAGGATCAATTTTGGACATTTTATTATCACTCCTAAAAAAACTAATACTCAGCCAGGCGGTGGTGGCACACACCTTTAATTCCAGCACTCAGGAGGCAGAGGCTGGTGAATCTCTGTGAACTCAAGGCCAGCCTGGTCTACAGAGCTAATTCCAGGGCAGCCAAGGCTACACACACACAAAAAAAAAACCCTGCCTCGAACAAACAAACAAACCCAGCACTCACAAAAGCTCTATCTCCATGCCGTCACTCCCCCAACCTCCCAGTTCCCAGCAGCTTTGAAGTCACTGCTTCCTCCTTGGATCACCTTTTCTGAAGGTTTCTTTACATCTTTTTCTTACTACATTTATTTATTGTGTGTGTGCACGTGCACATGTAAACACATGTACATGCCATAGTGTGTATGTATGTCGAGCTCAGAGGACAACTTGTGGGAGCTGGTTCTCTCCTACATGGGGGACCTGGGAATCAAACTCAGGTTGTGTGTAGACTTGGCAGGCAGCAGGCTCCCTCACCTGCTGAGCTATCTTTACGGCCCCTGGGATTTCTTAGGAGAGGAACAGAAGGGTGTGCAGCCTGTCATGTCAGCCATCCTCCTCTGGGAACAATGCAGTAGAACGGGACAATTCTTCTCCTTTTTTTTTTTTTTTTTTCTAAGACATGGTTTCTCTATATAACAGTCCTGGTTGTCCTGGAACTCGCTCTGTAGACCAGACTGGCCTCAAACTCACAGAGATCTGTCTGCCTCTGCCTCCCGAGTGCTGGGATTACAGGTTTGTGCCTCCACCACCTGGTTCTTCTTTCTTTTTTATGGCTGAGTAATATTCAAGTTTATCCACTGCTCCATGGTCCAGTGGTCCATTTTCTTTTGAATGACAGCTTCCTATATGTAGGCTTGACATGCTCCAGACCACATGGCCCACAAAATAAGCAAGACTGGTTCCATTTCACAGTCATGGAAAAGGGATTATGTAGTCCTACTCCCAAACGTCTCAAACTGGCAGCCTGGTGCCAAGATGGCAATTATCATGTTTGATTTGGCTTGAGAAGAATTTTGCAGTTGTTTGGGGGACTTTGTGGTTTTTCTCCTTGTTTGTGAGCACACAGAGACCAGAGGCTGACATCTTGTGTCTTGCTAGAATAGCCACATAATAACTGGCTGTAATAACTCTCTCCACTATAGTTTTGAGTCAGGGTCTCTCACTGAACCTGGAGCTCAGAGAAAACCTGGGGATCCTCCTGTCTCTGCCTTTCCAGCATTCAGATCACAGATGTATGCTACTGCACATGGCTTTTTCTACAGGTGGTCATGGATGAACACTGTTTACTGGCTTGCTCCTCACAGCTTGCTCAGCCTGCTTTTTGACACAACCCAGGACCACCTGTCCAAGGTGGCACCACCATCAGTGGGCTGGACACTTATCAGTCATTAATCAGGAAAATGACCCCACATTCTTGCCTACAGGCCATCTTGAGAAAGTGTCTTCTCAGCTGGGATCCCTCTTCCCAGATGACTCTAGCTTGTGACAAGATGACCAAAAATGTAAGCAGAGCCCCCCAGCGTGGTTAGCTTGTCCAGGTCTGCTGAGTTTCAAAACTGAAAATCGTACCAGGAAAACTGGTCACCCTCTTGTCTCCAAAGTCCCCACCTGCCATTGTGTCCCACCTCCACCAACACCTGGCACTCCAGATCTCTAAGGACATCTCCAGTCTCAACCATCTAGAGGGCTACATTCCATCCTTAACCAGGCCCACATTCTCCAGGGTTCATGGTTCCCAACACCAACTCCAGCATCTCCTGATTTCTGTTAGGCGAGACATATGAGGAGTCTCGGGGACTCGTTGGCTAGATAGGGCCTGCTTCCTGCCTTCTATTCCCGGAGAGGCAGCCGTGATTCCCAACAGCTCTTTATTGGGCCTTGGAGGAGTAGCTTGCTGAGGTGTGCTCTTCACAAGTTAGCCAGCCCATGTCCTCCCTCAATGCTTTAAATGAACTTTCATTATAGCCTTAAGCTCACATCCCATTGTGGAGGTAGCAGAATTAGCAGAGTTGTGTGCAGTGTCCCGGCTTATCACTGTCTTCTACAACATCAACAATGTTGGGATGTAGAAACAATATCCCAAATCGTGCTGGGCCTGCTAGGGCCTCTGCAGGGGACTGGGCCTCAGAAGCAGTGTCGCTCTGGCCAGCCCCTGGACCTCCTACTTCCCTTCCTCCACCAAGGCCGGAAGAACTCAAACTCTTCCCCAAAGGCTCTGGAGAACCCTGTAGCAGCCAGCTGTGAGGAACTCCTCTACATTCCTTGTCTGGTTGCAAGTGATATGACCTGTATACCACAGGGACCCTGCACCACCTGCCAGGGGAGGGAATCCACAGGCTTGCTGCATCCCTGTCTGGCCACCCACGTTGGCCCCCTCCTGCTTCTACCGTTGTCCTGCTTTGCGGAGCCTGTTTTCCTTAAGGTAGCCTGTCTTTGTTACGAGAGTGTCTGCCTTGGTGTTTATGACTAGAGGGAGGAATGGATGGCATCTCTACCTCCCTCTTTTTCTCTCCCTCTCCCTCTGTGAGTGTGTGTGTGTGTGTGTGTGTGTGTGTGTGTGTCTATGTGAGTACTGGTACCTACAGATTCCAGAAGAGGGTGTCACATCCCTTGGTGCTGGAGTTACAGGTAGCTGCCAGGACGCTCTGACTCTTTCTCCTGTCTCCACCTCACATCCCAGTTCAGCAGAGCGGGGATGAACGATGCCAACCACTGATCGTGTTTTTACGTGGGTTCAGGGATCAGACTCAGGTGGTCAGGCTTGTGTGACAAGTGCTGAGCCATCTCCAACCCCGCTGAAGACATTTTTGGTTTATCTGTTTATTTTTGAGGTACTGGGGATCAAACCCAAAGGCATGTATGCTCTGCATGTGTTCTCCTACATTTGTCTGCCCTGTCTCTCTGGCTCCTCTAGGCTGACAGTCCTCGGATTCTTCTTGTCCTCATTCTCTTCACAGTTCTGATGACTGCCTCCAGAACACTCTCTGAGTGTTCCTCACTGCGGGTTTGCCTCCTGCTTGCCTCAAGAGCAGACTGGTGGTGGACGGGTAGGCTGTGGGAGGAAGACGCCAGAGGGAAGCGTCCTCGTTGTCCTGTGATCCTGAGTGTTACTGTTTCAAAGACTCATCACTGAGACTGGCGAGCTTGGTCACCTAGCTGAGCAAGGTGAATTGTTTGGCAATCTTCTCCTCGATGGAGTCACCGTGTCCGTAACACACAGTCAATCACCCCGTGTGGAAACCTTGACAATGTCTGTTATCAGTTAGCTCCGCAGGTTCTACATGAGTCTGCCTGAGGACAGAGGTGTGAAACTGGGGGACATTTTTATGTCACATGAGACTGCTTTCTGTTTCCACTTCTGCAGAATTGGGTTCAGACTTTCCTGTGTGCAGAAGAGGCTCATAGAGCCAAGTGCCAAGCCCCGGTCAAGTGACAGGCATATCCCCTGCAGGCCAGAAGATAAGCCCAGACCTTGTACCTTGACTGCAGCCACCAGCCCTCAGAGAATATATCAGGGTGCAAGAGCCCGGAGAGCTCCCGACTGCTGCTGCTCAGGGCCCTTGCTTAGAGAATGCAAAGGGTGGGGCTCATCAATGGCTCATTTGGTAAAGTGCTTGCTATTTCAAGCATTGGGAGCTGGATTCCACCCCAGCACAATGTGAAAAGGGCATGGTGGAATGCACCTGTAATCCCAGTGATGTGGAGGTGGAAACAAGTGACCCGTGGGGCTCTCAGTCTTGTCTAATGGTGGGTTCCAGGACCAGTGACAGACACTGTATTGAAAAACAAGGTGGAGAGGAAGATAGCCAATGTCAGCCTCTGGTCTCTGTACATAGACACATGTATGTGCATGTACGTACACACACACACACACACACACACACACACACACACACACACACACACACACACACACACACACGGAGAGAGAGAACCTAAACATCAAAAGATCCAAGATGGGCTGCAAGATGACTTAGACTGAGCTGGGTGTAGTGGTGCGTGCCCTTAACCACAGCACTTGAAGGCAGAGGCAGGCAGATCTCTTGAATTTGAGGCTAGGCCTGGTCTACAGAGCTAGTTCCAGGACAGCCAGAGCTACACAGTGATATACTATCAAGCAGAGGCAGGCAGATCTGGCAGGTGGATCTGTTGAGTTCAAGGCTAGCCTGGTTTACAGAGCTGGTTCTGGACAACCTGGGCTACATCTGTTGCTGTCTTGAAAACAACAGCAACAAAGATGCCTTAGCCTAGAAGGAAGGTGCCGCATGATGCCACCACCCTATACCACCCGCTGTACAAAGCAGGTAGAGCCCAGCGCAGGAAGAGGCCCACACAGTGTGTTCAGGAACCCTGCCCAGTCTTTGCCTTGGTTTGCACAGTGTTCCCAGCAGGGCTGCTGGTGGCAGAGGGGGTCTGAGATGTTGAGTCACCCTGAGGCTGCCCTTTCTCCTCTCTTGCTCTCTAGGACCGGACTCCTCCTCTGTAAAATGAGGGCTAATTCTAGTTTGTGTCTCCAGCCTCCGGTGGCTGCCTCTGGCGCTCAGCTGACCCAGACACCTAGGCTTCCCTTGCTCCTAGGGCTGCTGCGCCCCCTGCTGGCCAGGTGCCGCCTGGTGCTCTCTGGGCACCTCGGCTCTCTGACTCCCCTGCAGGCCGTTTGGGGAAGGGCAGCTTGGTTGACCTCCACAAGAAGGCTGCAGGCAACATGAATTCCAGTCTCAACCCCTTCCTTCTTCGGGGCCGAAAGAGCTGCTCAAAACCCAGCCCAATGCTTGCTACCTGTAATATACATAACTTTTTGCTTTTTAAAATATGTATTCATTTTTAGTTTAGGTGTATGCTTGTTTGTCTACGTGTATACGTGCCATGTGTGTCTGAAAGCATCAGATCCCTATCCCCTGGAACCTGCAGGTTACAGAGGGTTGTGAGCTGCTCTGTGGGAACCCAGCTCCGGTCCTCTGTGAGGAGGTACTCTTAGCTGTTGCGTCATCTCTCCAGCCATGTTCTTTTTTGTTTGTCACCAGTGAGGGTCCAAATAGAGTCTTAGCAACACCTACCAAAATGATGAGCACATCACTGATCCCAGCACTGAGGATCATGAGTCCCAGGTTCTTGGCCCCTGATGGCTTCACCGCAATCTCTGCCCATGACTTTAGATGATCTTCTCCAGGGGCTTTTCATTGACACTGCTGTCCCTTCAGGTATCTGTTTCCTCTTCTTCGGGGGACCATGGACACTGGTGGGGACCTTGATCCAGTGTCTTCCATTTATCTCTATTCCATCACCGTGGCAAGGCCCAGTTTCCAAATAAGGTCATATCCTGGGGTTCTGGGCCTGCATTGTGTGCAGGGACCCTCCTCCAGTAGTTCCTGAGACTCATGGGATCCCTACCCAATGCCAAGGGAACATTCTTGCCAATGAGAAGGGAAGAGGAGCTTCTCTGTCAATCCTGAGTTGTCCTCCAGAGGGCGTTGAGTCACGCTGGAAGTGTCCAGCTCCATGCTAGGCACAGCCTCAACTGCTCCTCTCTGAAGCCAAGTACCCAAGCAAGCCTGCCCAGTGACAGGGATGGAGATGGCCAGGCCCAGGGGGCTCCAGGTCCAACTTCTGTGCCTGACCGAGGAATAAACGAAGACTCAAAGAGGGACAGAGACTTCCTGAGGTCACACAGGTGACTTAGGACCAGAGCTCGAGCCCAGCCAGTGTCCCCAGAGCTCTAGAGCACTGGGAGGCCAGTCCAGCCTCCATCCTTGTGCACACCATGCTCTTATGCACACACACATTCACACTCAGCTCCACACCAGGCCACCTCACTTAACCAACCTCCCACCACTTAAGCCCACCCCTTAGGGCCAAGGAAACAGAGGCGGCCGCTCTCCTGAAGCTGTGCTAATAACTGACCACAAGCTCAGGGGAGTGTACCCTTCACAAATCCTTTTATAGGCCTCGAAGTAGAAACCCACAGTGATTTTCTTGTGGCTAAAAGCCTTTGGGAGGCTCTTCAGCTCCCTGAGGCTGCTGCCTCCCTTGCTTACGGCTCTTTCATTATGGTCTCTTCTGTAACTCTTGCTCCTGGTGCCCACCCTACCCATACTTGCCTCTGTGTCTCTGTGACTGTAGCGGACACCCCTGGCTCCTTCAGCGCCTCTCAAAGTCCTTTTTGACATATAGTGAACAGTGGCAGGTACCAGAATTGGGGGCATGGAAGTCCTCAGGGGCCATTATTCATGTCTGATTTTATGTATTTTTTGGTTTAAAATTTTAAAATGATTTGCTTATTGTTTTGTGTAGATTAAACACATTAGTGATTAACTCTCCATCACCAATAATACATCAATATCACATTAAGGGAAGAAATCCTTGGTGTCATTTAAACCAAGAGCGAGTGAGCCCCATTCCAATTCTCTGCTTCATGCTCCCTCTGTCTCTCTGTCTCTGTCCTCTTGTCTGTCCATTGTATGAGTCTGAATCTGTGCTGCCTTAAGGCTGTCTGGTAAATGTGTCCCTGTGTGTCTGTGTCTGTCTGTCTGTCTGAATGTGTCTGTCCCTAACAAAGGCCTTTGCCCCATTTTTTACTGCACAGAAAATGTCACATGGGGAAGAAATGGGACACTTCACAGAAATCTTCAACAGAGTTTACAAGGGATGACGTCACTGACTGCAACTGACCCGGATAGCAAACAGAACTACAAACACTGTCATTTATTAAGCAATATCCAAATGTTTTGTTCAACATTTATGGTGGGTAACCATTTTATAAGGTCACCTTTGACGTCTATTTTTGCTGTCTGCAGCAAATGATTATCGGAACACAAATGCATTACTGTGGGCCCGGGGCATGGAGGAGTGCATAATTTAAGATTACAGGTTTGCATTAGCTTAGGTTATAAAGGTTAGTTACAGAGGAAATTCAAGGCAAGTAGTAGTGGTTGTTACATTGTTGTTCTCTTGAAGGCCTTAGGCAAACAGGCTGAGTAGACATGAGGAAAACAGTCTTAAGTCTTACATGACCTCAGGGTATACTAACAACTGCCTGTGAGGCCCAGCAGAAGTTCCAGTCTCTTAGAACGTAAGAGATATCTTCTTAATATTGCATCTCCACAATTTGTTTGTTTTCTTTTGAAGACAGGGTCTCACTGCAGCTCTGGCTATCCTGGAACTCACTGTGTAGACCAGGCTGGCCTCGAATTTGAACTAGACCAGAGATCCACCTGCCTCTGCTTTCTGGGTGCTGGGATTAAAGGTGTGTGCCACTACTCCCAGCCCAACATCACCATGTATGTGAGTGTTTTGCCTGTATGTATGTTTGTATACCATGTATTTTCAGTACCTGAGAACGCCAAAAGAAGGCATCAGATCCTCTGGAACAGTAGTTACAATTGTTAGTTGCCAGGTAGGGACTAGGACTTGAACCCGGGTCCTCTGCAAGTCTTCATAACCACTGAGCCATCTCTCCAGCCCCTTATTCATGTTTTACAGTACTGAGGATGAAATCCTGGCCTTGTGCATTCCAGTCAAGTGTTCTGTCATTGAGCTATACTCCAGCCCTCGGAGAGCACCACTTAGCCTCCCACACACCGTAACTCCTCTCTCTCCTCTCTCTCCTCTCTCTCCCCTCTCTCCGCTCTCTCCCCTCTCTCCCAGTAACTCCTGCACGTCTATGCACCAGGTCCTTATGACCACTGCTGCTCGGAATGAAAGGGAAAAACTGGCTGTCGCTCTTCCAGAAAAGGACACAGAAGCTGCAAGAGAAGTGACTTCTGCAAAGTCACCCGACAAGGAGAAGGCAATCCAGCCAATTTCCACACTCAGGAGAGTGTGCCCTCTCAGGGCACCACATGGACCTGCCAAGCTGTTGCCTCGACAGTAACTAAATTAAGGGTTCAGTGTGTGTCAGGTCCTTAAATACCTGTGGTTTGAGGCACACACCAGCCTGTTGTTAGCAAGGATTCTCCAAAAGAGTAGAAGCAATAGAGTTTATTATGGACATACAACCACAGAGGCCATGAAGTCCTACAATCTGCCAGCCACAAGCTGGAGATACAGAGATTCTGGACAAGTGGCTTAGTTGGAGCCAGAAGGCCTGAGAACCAGGGATGTGTACTGCAGCTGCTGTTGGGGTATTTATTATTATTATTATTATTATTATTATTATTATTATTACCACTTTACTACTTTTTTGTTATTTGAGACATGATCTTTTTGTTGTTGTTGTTTGGTTGGTTGGTAGGTTTGGTTTGTTTCTCAAGACAGGGCTTCTCTGTGTAACAGCCCTGGCTGTCCTGGAACTTATGCTGTAGACCAGGATGTCCTGGAACTCACAGAGATCCACCTGTCTCTGCACCACCACCATCACCCACCTTGGATCTCTCTATTCTATAGCCCTGCCTGTCCTGGAACTCACTATGTAGACCAGGCTGGCCTCAAACTCAGAGATCCACTTGCCTTTGCCTCTCAGGTGCTGGGGTTAAAGGCATGTGCTGCCATGTCCAGCTTATTATTACATCAAGTGTGTGTGTGTGTGTGTGTGTGTGTGTGTGTGTGTGTGTGTGTGTGATGTACATGGAGATTAGAGGACAACTTGCATGCAGGAGTCAGTTCTCTCCTTCCACTATGTGTCCCAGAGATCAAACTTAGGTTGTCAGCCTTGGTGGCAAGCACCTTTCTTTCCCTGCTGATCCATCTTGCTGGCCTTGGGGCTGTTGTTTAAGTACTGGAGTCCATAGGCCCAAGAATCCAGAGCTCTTATGTCCAAAGATGGAAGAAGAGTGGTGTCGAGCTTCAGAGGCAAGAGAAGAGCAAATTTTTCCCTCCCTACTCTGGGAAGAGAGGATCTGGCCGATGGTGAAGGCAGAGCTCTATACTCGGGCACCTCCAGGAACCCTCACACATGCAGCAGAGAGCATGTCTACCAGCCACCAGGGCATTACCAGCCCAGCTGGGCAGACACTCTAATTAACTACCACATGCCCTAGGAGGCTGGCCATGTGGAAGCCTTGTCTTCCCTCTGAAGAAACTGAGGCCCACAGAGGCAGAGTGACTTCACCATGGTCACAGGGTCTGCTCCCCAGGCTCGTATGTCCATGTTCATGGGGTGCTGAAGGACTATCTGTGTGACAGGACACAAGGAAGGAGGGCCTAGGACATGCTGTGCCCAAGGTCATCTGGCTGGGGGGCCTTGGTATGGGACCCTCAACACCCACTGTGTCCGGCAGAGCTACTGTCCAGGTGTTAATCCTCCTGTCCTCTACACACCTGCTGCCCACCCCATCCATGGCCAGCTGTCCCTAAGCAGCTTCCCTCTATCAGATGAGCCCAATCCACCACCACAGCCTGGGGACATGCAGATGGTGGCCCAGCTGCAGCCATGAGGTCCAGAGCCCCATGGGACCTTGATTAAAGCCAGAAACAGCTGACCTCCTTTTTTTCTTCTGAGGCAGGGCTTCAGGTATCCCAGGCTGGCATTAAACTCACAGCTGAGGATGACCTTGAATTTCTGATCCTCCAGGCTCTACCTCCTGATTGTGAGATTACAGTGAGTGATCACATCCAGTTTCTGAGGTGCTGGGTGGGGACTGAACCCAGGGCTTTGTCAAGCTAGCACTCTACCAACTGAGCCACATCCCCAGCCCTGACTTCTGAGGACCTGACGAACATTTCCCCAATCTCTGATAACTTAATCTTTAGTTTTGATTTGGTTTTTGGTTGTTGGTTTTTCTGCTTTGGTTTTGGGTTTCCAAGACAGGGTTTCTCTATGTAACAGCCCTGGCTGCCCTTGATCTCGCTCTGTAGACACTCTGGCCTGGAACTCACAGAGATCTGCCTGCCTCTGCCTCCTGAGTGCTGGGATTAAAGGCATGTGCCACCACTGCCCGGCAATTTAATCTTTTTTTTTTTTTTTAATTTTATGTGCATTGTTTTTTTTCTTTTCTTTTCTTTTTTCTTTTTTCTTTCTTTTTTTTTTTTTTTTTTTTTTTTTTTTTTTTTTTTTTTTTTTTTGCCTACATGTAGGTCTATGTGAGGGTGTCAGATCCCCTGGAACCTGAGTTATAGACAGTTGTGAGCTGCCAGGGAATTGGACCTGGGTCCTTTAGAAAAGCAACCAGTGCTCTTAATTTCTGAGCCATCTCTCCAGCCCCTGGCAATTTAATCTTAAAAGCTAAATTGAGATAACTTGCCATGAGATTGGCTCTGTTACTTTACAGGAAGACTTAGGCTCGAGTCTGCAAAGTATAGGGTGGAACTCAAACCAGATTGGCCCACTGGAGCCGATCTACTTTCCAGGCAACAGTCAGGAGGCAGGAAATAAGTCTGCTAGACAGAGGGACCCCAGCTCAGAGAGGGGCTTGGAGGTCAGCAAGACGTTGTTGGGTGGAGGAGGGGTGGGAAAGTGCATTGCAGCAGGGACAGCTGGAGCAAGGCGTGGGATGCCAAGAAGACACACTCATCCAGAGGCAGGCAGATGTGTCACCTGCAGAGGTGACCACAGCCCCAGGGAGCAGCTCTGCATCTATCTGTGAATTCCTCTCAGTATTCTTTTGTTGTTGTTTATCTTTTTGTTTTGTTTGTTTGTTCCTTTTTCTGAAACAGGGTTTCTCTGTGTAACAGCCCTGGCTGTCCTGAACTCTGTAGCCCAGGCTGGCCTCCAACTCATAGAGATCCGCCTGCCTCTGCCTTCCGAGTGCTGGGATTAAAGGTGTGCGCCACAACATCCGGCTCCTTTCAGCACTCTTTTTTTTTTTTTTTTTTTAATTTTTTTTAAGATTTAATTATTTATTAAGTATACAGTGTTCTGTTTGCATGTACCCCTGCAGGCCAGAAGAGGGCGCCAGATCTCACTACAGATGATTGTGAGCCACCATGTGGTTGCTGGGAATTGAACTCAGGATCTCTGGAAGAGCAGTCAGTGCTCTTAACCTCTGAGCCATCTCTCCAGCCCCCCCTTTCAGCACTCTTGATGGCTGTTTTTGAAGTATCCTTTGATTAGTAGTAAAATCTTATTAGTCCTCAAAAATAAGTAAAATAAACAAGCAAACTCAAGTTTGCAAGGCAAGAATTTATCGACTGAGTTACCAACTCAGCCTCTACCTTTGTCTTTTCAAGACAGCATCTCATGTAGCCATGCTGCTCTGAAACTCACTGTGTAACCCAGGCTGGCACTGAACTCATGGCAAATGGTGATGGCTGGGTCTGTCTGGGCCTCTCTGCCTGAGGGGGCTGCTGTCTGCGGCCAGCTGGACGCGTCAGTGACGTGAAGGGTGTGAGGACGGGCTCACAGGTGGTACTCAAGGGTCGCTTTTTGGTTTGGTTTTGTCAGGATGTCAGGAGTTCCCCAGCACCTTCAGCTACCTCATCAACATGTTTTCACACATCCAACCCTCTGAGCGAATTTCAGCCTCCTAACATCCCCAAGGGACAGGTGATCTCATGATGCCCAACAAACAGAAGGTTGACTGAAGATTTGGGCAGAGAAAAGGGCCGAATGAGGATCTGAACCCCAGCAGGGCAATGGGTTTTTCGGGAACCCCTGGACCTAGCTTGCATGGGCAGCGGTCTGTCCGGGCGAGGTCCTCATTTGGAACAACTCTCCTGTCACCTTGTAGAGCCGAGCCAGGGCCTGGGACCACTGGTGTAACCAGCTCCAGCCAGCCTTGTCTCCAGGCAGCCCTGCACTGGGCGGGTGGCTGGCATGGCTGTCCAGCTCAGCCCTCATGCTGTCGTGGGGCAGCAGGACAGACTTCCTTAGCAGTGGCTCTCAACCTTCCCGATGCTGCCACCCTTTAATTCATTCCTCATGCAGTGGTGACCCCAACCATAACATTATTTTCATTGCTACTATTATGAATCCTAATGTAAATATCGGTGTTTTCCTATGGTCTTAGGCAACCTCTGTGAAAGTGCCGGCCAACCCCCAAGGGCGTCATGACCCACAGATTGAGACTGCTGCTCTATCAGAAGGCAACTTCTTCCTGTGCACCCACTGAATGGGAGGCCCTTGGCCAGGCTCCTACAGCAGCATTGTCACCATGAAGGCAGGTCACACAGGAAGCTGAGGCTAAGGGACATTAAGCAGCTTGTCCAGGGTCATACGGCACAGCTGGAGTTTAGACCCAATCCAGTATCTCTCAGGTCCCAGCCTGCGACTTTAAAGAGGGTTTTTTGTGTGGGGGACGGTTGGTGGGTGTTTGTTTATTTTGAGAGAGGGTCTTCCTAATACACCTAAGGATGGCTTGGAATTCACTGTGTGGCCAAGGTTGCCCTTGAACTCCAAATCCTCACACCTCTGCCTTCCAAGTGCTGGGACTATAGATATGTGCCACCACACCTTGCTAAAAACAGCATTTAAATGATTTAATTAAATTAATTTACATCTTAAATGATTAACCTTTTAATTAATCTATTTTAAAATAACTAAATAGCAATTAGCTTATCATATGTGTATGTGTTTTTGCTACATGTATATGTACATACTGTGTGGTGCCTGACCTGTGGAGGTCAAAGTCCCTGGAATTGAAGTTATTGATGGTTATGAGCCACCATGTAGGCACTGGGAACCAAACCAGAGCCCTCTGAAAAAGAAACAGGTGCTCTTAACTGCCAACCCAACTCTCAACCCCAAGCTTAGTTTACTTTTATTTTATGTGTATGAGTATGAGTGTCTTTCCTCCATGTGCGTATGAGAACCACATGTAAGCTCGGGGCTTACAGAGGCAAGAAGAAGGCATTAGATCCCCTAGAGCCGGGGTTACAGATGGTTGTGGGCTATCACGTGGGTGCTAGGACCCAAACTCGGGTCCTCTGGAAGAGCAGCCAGTGTTCTTAATTGCTGAGTCAACTCTCCAGCCCCTAAAACAGAATTTTGCTTATACATCCCTGGAGTACTCAACTCTATGGACAATGATCGTCAAGAAAGAGAACCACGACAAAATCCCAAACTTCACTTAGATGTCTTGATGGTAAAGATGATCCTATGATGATCTGTTTTACATTAGCAGCTTTTTTTTTTTTTAAAAAAAAAGACAGGGTTTCTCTGTCTAGACCTGGCTGTCCTGGATCTCGCTCTGTAGACCACGTTGGCCTCGAACTCACAGAGATCCGCCTGGCTCTGCCTCCCAAGTGCTGGGATTAAAGGTGTGCGCCATCACCGCCCAGCACATTAGTAGCTTTATAACACAGGATAAAGAGGATGAGAAACAATAACCACAACACTCAGGACACTGAGGAAGAAGGATAATGAGTTTGAAGCCAGCCCGGGAAACAAAGCAAGATCCTATCTCAAAACAAATGAACAAACAAACAAAAACAAAGACAAAACAAAAACAAAAACAATCAAACAAGCAAAAGAAATTTGTCTTAAAGAATGAGCTTCTCCAGCCTCAGGCTGGGGCAGCAAGAAGGCAGAGCAGAAGGAGAAGGTCACAGAGGACAAGGCTCTCAGTCTAAGGGTCTAGAGGCGCAAAGACACTGGAGTCTTCTGGTAAGGCTGCCACTCATCAGGTGGAATCGTCAACAGAACCCTCGTCAGGGACACACAGTGATGTGAAAAGGCCTTGAAGGAAGACGTCAAGAAGAAAGAACTACAGGAACTAAATGAGTTGTTCAAACCTGTAGCTGCTGCACAAAAAGCTAAGGCAAAGCGCCCGAATCTGTGGTGTGTGCATTCTTCAAACAAGGACAGTGCACTAAAGGAGAAAAGTGTAAGCTCTCTCCTGACCTCATCTGGGAGAGAAGGGGGGAAAAGCGACGTGTCTACACTGATGCCAGAGATGAAGAACTTGAAATACATACTATGGGTAATGAGGAGGAGAAAAAGATGAAGAACTTGAAATACATACTATGGGTAATGAGGAGGAGAAGGAGGAAGTAGTAAACGAGAAACTTGGTGAGGCGGAAAAGAAAAAACCAAAACTCACATAGTGTGCAGACATTTCCTTGAAGCTACTGAAAACAGCAAGGACGGCTGGTTGGGCATCCTGGAGGTGAGAACAGTCACATGCATCACCTTGCACTTCCTTCCGGGTTTGTGCTGAAAAAAGACAGAAAGAAAAGAGAAAGAAGATGAAATTTTTTTAGATGATCTAATTGAAAGATCAATCTGCCGCCCTATGTCCAAATGTTACCAATCTCACTGTAGAATCTTGTCTCAAGTGGAAGTGTAGGGTCCGAGGAAACACTGAAGGAAGACCCCAGACTCAAACAGTACGCAAGACAAAGAGCATTTATTAATATTCGTGTGGGGTCATTCACTTGTACAAAATGGCAATGACCCCGAGAGGAGTGTGTAGGCTCCTTTTAAACACAGCTAAGGGGGTTCAGGGACAGTTAGGTCATCTCCAATATGATCGGTTATACAAGCAGCAGTTACATTAGTATACTTTTAATTGGCTGAGGTTTAGTCTCATCATTTTTGGACACATCTGCACAAGCATGGGAAAGTCTGGATGTGATTTAGAAGGGGCTGCTGGATTTGTCCTTGAGACATTGTGAGGCTAGCTCAGGCCTCATCCCTGAATGCAAGGGCCTTGTGGATAAATGATCCTTTGTTGGACAGACACTTGTTTTGCCCTTCTCAGGGGACTGAAACCTAAACTCAGTTGTGAGAGTAGGAGAGTTTAACCCCTTCAGAAGAAAAGGAAAAGACAAGAAAAGATTGATATACTTGAACAGGACATGGAGAGATGGAAAGCTGACTTCAAAGCAGGGTGGTGACCAGTGGTCATGAGGTGTTTGAATTTGGTTCCGAGCTGGTCAATGAGGAGGAGAGGAGGAAACGACGGTACCCACTACACTCAGGGGACAGGTGATTCTATGAGTGTAAATGACACGGATTTAAGCCTGCACATCCCAAGAGATGTAGAAGAGACTGGTATCTCTGGGGCCAGTCTTGAAAGGTTCAGCACACACACTTCAGATAAAGACCAAAACAAATTAAGTAAAGCGTCTGGAGGTCGGACTGAGGATGGCGAAAGAAGCGATTTGGATGAGGACAGTGGAGGAGGGAGCCAAGAAAATGGAAAAAAAAGAAAAAACAAAACAAAAAACCCAGGATCAATGCTGTTCCCTTGATGAAAATCTGCCACTGGGGAAGATCAGGAAGAGCTAGAAGAAGAATTACACACACTTGATCTAGAAGAATGACACCAGACAAGTCAAGGAAGAAAATCAGGTCAGCTCAACACAATCAACACGAATTGAATTGACTCCGTTTGATGTTCTGCCACCGAGATCAACAGGATGCTTTCTCCCCTGATGGTACTGGAGGGGTGCTGCCCCTCAGTCTTCTCTTCTGACTCTAACGACATCTCAAAATAAGTTCTGAGTAGCTGATAAACTGAAAATGGTCTTAGGTAGATGGTGGTTGTATCTGTCCACTCCCATAGGGAGTGTAACTGCTTCTCCAGGGTTTGGGTTTCAATGGGCATGGATTATTTCCAGGAAGAACAAATTCGTACTTAAAATACTTTCCATTTGTGGCGGTTTTTAATGAGTGGTTTCCTTTCCTTTGTATTTATCTGTTTTAAAGACTGCCTGAAAGGCAAACACTGTGCTTGATAAAGTAAACTGCATATGCAGATTCAGTATTGATCAGCTGGACAATTGGATGAACACGGAATGAACTTGTCCAAGCTGACAGGGTAGCTGCAATGCCCTGTGTTAAAGCTGTTCAAAGTTCTGCCCCTTTTTGCCAATAATGTTGTAAATGAAGACTATTACACATCCAAATCCAACTATGAGCCTCTTTTTTCCTTTAAGTTTTTCTATGGAAAGTTTTTTAACATGCCTAGCTTGGTATTTTAATTAGATATTGACTGTGTTGGTTGTAGGTATCACAGAAGGCAAAGATTTAATGGATTGTCTTAGTGAATGCATGTTACATATCGGAATACTGACAGTGTTAACAATTGTTAATTTTCATTTCCAAAAAGACTGAGCTTTAATTTCTCAATTGTCAGATCATCAACCTAATTAAATGCTACAATTAAACAAACAAACAAACAAAGAACACGTTTTTCCAGTTTCAAGTCCACGTGCAGTGACAACCCAGTGCCGCTGAGCGTTCTGTGCTGATGACATGGTCTCCCAAATCCTCTTGTCACCCAAAGGAGCACCACCTCTTGGGGAAAATGGCTAGTCCTGTGTGGAAAACGTGTAAGACATGTCCGTCATGTAGAGACCAAGGACACTGACACATAATGAGGTTGTGTCTTAGCAGAGGAGACCCAGGCTCGGCAGCGGTGGCGCACGCCTTTAATCCCAGCACTCGGGAGGCAGAGCCAGGCGGATCTCTGTGAGTTCGAGGCCAGCCTGGGCTACCAAGTGAGCTCCAGGAAAGGCGCAAAGCTACACAGAGAAACCCTGTCTCGAAAAACCAAAAAAAAAAAAAAAAAAAAAAGAAAAAAAAGAAAAAAACCAAAGGGGTGGGGGAAGCCGAGGGGACCCAGAGCAAGGAGCTCCAAACTGCTTGTGCTGGGCAGTCCTGAGCGCTCTAAAGTGTTAACTCAGACTAGGAAAAGGCCTCCGGCCTCCACCAAAACTGCTTTTATGGATGAAAAACCTGAGTCACTGGGTGACAACTAAGAAATTTACCCAGAGTCCTGCAGCTGGTGGGTGGCTGAGATGAGATTTAAATCCAGGAAGTGTGCCTCTGGGATCAATCTTCAGCAGTGCAGGGTCTCCAGCAGCAAGATAGAAATGGAAAAATCTAGGAAGCCCCCAAGACTCTCAGCCATTCTAAGAGTGGCTTCAGACCCACAGCACCCCACCCTAGTTCAGCTGTGTGTGTGTGTGTGTGTGTGTGTGTGTGTGTGTGTGTGTACCAGGGCTTCAGAGGCCAGCACTAGTGGGAACCCAGGAACTTAGGATGGACCTGGGTCCTTATCTTGGGCAGCAGCAGACAGAGCCTTCACTAACCCAGATTCCCTGCCAGTCACACCTCAAGGCTCTATTCTTCAAGACCATACCTCAAGGAGCCACTGGAATGGCTCAGAGGTGGCCACCAAGCCTGGTAACCCACTGGATCCCAGGGACCCATACGGTGGAAGGAGAGAACCAACTCCTGAAAGCTGTCCTCTGATTCCACATATATACACTGTGGCACTCACAATCCCTACCCTACTCACCCAGATAAATAAATTTTAAAAAAATTAAAGACCATCCCTAAATAGTAGTGATTGTCATTTAGTTCCTGGAAACAGCCAGAGAAGACTGTGCACTACTTCTCAAGTAGGAATACTGAGGCTGGGCAGAACAATAAACAGCTGGAGCTCGTGTCTTTGACCCTGGTATCTGTGCCCTTGTTCACCTCTTCCTGCGGGATAGCTCAGCCTTCTAGGGAGGGTGGGAGTGCTGAGGGTCACCCCCCAGCTGCAGCTGGGGAGCACAGTGGCAGGATGGGCGAGAAGTGAGAAGTGAGGAGAGAAGGACCCCGCTGCCTCCTTCCTTCCCTGTGCCTCACCCCACCAGAGCCTCGGACCTCATCTGCCTCCAGGACATCTCATTCCTGGGGTTCCAGGCCACCATGGGTGAGCAGAATGCCCCCATACCTATCTCCTCCCTCATTCCCCTCAGTCCACTTTCACAAGAAATGCTGGCAGAGCCCAGACACTGAGCACACAGGGCTTTTGACAAAATGGAGAAGTGACTCATTTAGCTGCTGGCGAGAATTTATGCAAGTCCCTTTCTGCCCAGGTGTAGCTTTCTTGCTGACTTTGAAAATAATGAATACAATCCCCGTCCCACATTCAAGGTCAAAGCTGGGGAGACTTTGCTGACTTCAGCTGGAGACCATTTAGGGGCAGCGAATGAATGACTGGATGGTCAGGCACTTCGCAGGGACTAAAGGCAAGGAACTGGAGTGCGACTCATTCTAGATTAGAAGTGATGTGAGACTTAGCAACTAAACACAATGTCTTTTGTCGCCGAACTTGATCCAATCAGCCAACAAAACATAATTAGCAAGCCAGATATGCAGTACATGCCTTTAACTGCAGCACTCAGGAGGCTGAGGCAGGAGGATTGTGAGTTCCGGCCACACTGATAAAATTCCAGGCCAGCCTGAGCTATATAGTGAGACCTTGTGCCAAAAAAAACAAAACAAAAGATTGGCTTGACGTTACCACAGTGAACAGACAGTGTCTAGGACTTGGGCCAGTTATGGCTTCTTGGTGCCAGTGAAGAATATGATGGACGCTGCTGAGAGGGCTCAGTGGCAAAAATGCCTGCCACACTGAGTTTGACCTCTGGAATACACAAGGTGGAAGCAAAGAACTGATTCCTGAAAACTGTCCTCTGACTTCCTCAGGCAAGTCGTGGTACTTGCACCCCTCCCCATGCTATACACCCTCCCCATGCTATACACCCTCCCCATGTTATACACCCTCCCCATGTTATACACCCTCCCCATGTTATACACCCTCCCCATGTTATACACCCTCCCCATGCTATACACCCTCCTCATGCTGTTCACCCTCCCCATGTTATACACCCTCCCCATGTTATACACCCTCCTCATGCTATACACCCTCCCCATGTTATACACCCTCCCCATGCTATACACCCTCCCCATGCTATACACCCTCCTCATGCTGTTCACCCTCCCCATGCTATACACCCTCCCCATGTTATACACCCTCCCCATGCTATACACCCTCCCCATGTTATACACCCTCCCCATGTTATACACCCTCCCCATGCTATACACCCTCCCCATGTTATACACCCTCCCCATGCTATACACCCTCCCCATGCTATACACCCTCCCCATGTTATACACCCTCCCCAAGTAAGCACCCCTCATGCTATACACCCTCCCCATGCTATACACCCTCCCCATGCTATACACCCTTCCCATGCTATACACCCTCCCCATGCTATACACCCTCCCCATGTTATACACCCTCCCCATGTTATACACCCTCCCCATGCTATACACCCTCCCCAAGTAAGCACCATCTGACCCCATGTTATACACTTAGAACAAGGCCCGGCAGGTCCCAGGCATTCCAGGAACTGCAGCTCGGCTTACAGTCACTGAGGTAATTATTTTTGAAGTTGGGAGGTTGTGTGGTTCATTTTAACTTTTTGTTTATATGAGCAGATCTGGACTCTTGTGTTTTGGGAGAAGGGTGTAGGGTATCTGGGGTGTTTCTGTATTGTTTGGTTGTTTTGCTACAAGGCCCTGCAAATTCCTTTGTTTTGAATTGTTGGTTTTGTTTTGATTTTTTGAGATAGGGTTTGGTTTCTCTGTGTAACAGCCTTGGCTGTCCTGGAACTCAATTTGTATACCAGGCTGGTCCCAAACTCACAGATACTTGACTCTGCCTCTTGAGTGCTGGAATTAAAGGCATGCTTCACTATTCCAAACCCAAGTGACTTTTTTTTTTTTGATGGGGGTGATTGGTCCTCACTATGTAGCCCAAGATAGACTTGAACTCTGAATAAGTCCCCTGCCTCAGCCGCCTGAGTATCACCAATGTTGTTTGTGATGAAGGTCTTTCTTTGCAGCCGTGATAGTTAGCAATACTTGTCGACTAGACACAGCCTAGGACCGTCTGAGAGCAAAGTCTGAAGATCGGCCTAGGTCAGGTTGGCCTGCAGGCCTGTCTAGAAGGACTGTCCTGATTGCTGATGGATGTAAGAGGGTCCTTCTCACTGAAGGCAGCCCCATCCTTAGGCGGGCAGCCTAGCATGAGCACCATTTCTCAGGGGTATCTTGTCCAAGTTCCTGCAATGACTTCCTCAGTGATGGACTGTGCCCCATCAGTGTGAGCTGAAATAAACCCTCTGTTGCCCTCAGCTGCCTTTTATCAAAGTGTTTTATCACAGCACGGCCAAGGAGACTACAGCAGTATCCCGGGCTCACCTGAAATTAACAATCCCCCTGAGTCAGCGCCCCAAGTGCTGGAATTATGGCTCTCACTACACTCTGCTCAGGGTGTTTAATGGGCTTATTTGGATGTGACTCACATCCCACAGGAGTCACCCATTTGAAGTGTCCAGCTTGGTGAATGTTTCAGCACAGCTGGTGACTGTGGTCAACAAAGTTTGAACCATTATCCACACTCAGGACATGGTTAGAGAGGTCCTGGCCTGCTTATGGCTTCCCTAAAACAAACATATCTGCCGATGGGGGCTGCCACCTTGCCACTGCTCCACAGGGTGGGGTGGCAGGCAGCCTGGAGGGGTCACTGGCCCGCAAGGCACCAGCTGGCCCGGCTTCTAGACACTGCATTTACTGCAGTCCTGTGAAGTGCGTCTTTAGACAGTGGCGCCCACAGGCCTCACTGAGGCTCTCAGATCAACTGTCAGTTAAGGTCCTCCTTCCTCCTCCAGAGGGAGCGAGCACTGGAGGGCAGGCTGCCTGCCAGGCCTGAGGAGGTCAGGCCTCAGCCACAGGGGGTTGACTGCAGCACTAGGAAAGGGACTAACGAACCCCAGTGCCCCCCATCCTTATGAGGCATAACAAGGCTTGGCAAGCTTTTGGGGTGCAGCTGTGCTGGGCCTACCCTGCCTCCCAAACCCTGTGGGTTCAACTGACTTGCTCTGGGCCTGCTCGGTCGCTTGTAGAGTCTGGCTGCCATAGGTGGGCTGTGAGGGTCTGATGACCTACATCACTCCCACCACTTAGCAAGTACACAGTAGGCAGGAATCTCACTCACAGACCTTTTAGAATGCAAGTCCCCTGGGCTATCACCCACAGGGAAACTCCAGCTCAGAGAGCACCAGACTTGAGCTGAGAGGAAAGGAAAGGCCCTTGGAAAGAGGAAGCAGGAAGGAGAAAGCAGGGCAGTGTGGGTGAGGGGCCTCCCAGCTGGTTGGAGAAAAAAGACTGTGCTAGCCGAGGGAAAGGACACAGTTCTCAAGCTGGAAACCCTGGACACCTCTCAGGCCACATTCTCTAGGGCGCTTCTCACCTATGGGCCTGGCCTACTGTGATCCCCTCCTCCAGCCCCTTCCCCTACCCTTGGTTTCCTCCAAGCTTCCCCACTACCAGCTCCTGGGGGACGTTTGAAGACTGCCTTCTTGGCATTTGTCAGGCCTGAGCTGTTGTGTGTCTAGAGGGTACCCACTGATCCTTCAAATCCAGTCTGCAGCCCCTGCCACTTCATAATCTCTTGATTCCTCTCTGAGATGATACCATAGGGCTCATTTATCCATGTCCTCTTTGGAAGGGCAGCCATGATGGCTGGAATCTGTCTCCAGGACTTGGCCTGTTCCTCCTAGATAGATAGGTGGAGATTCAGTTGGGACCAGGCTGTGTCTGGGCTAGGCTTATCAGGAGGAGGTCTCATGAGGATCCTGGGGGTCTCAACGATGGTCCCTCAGGCACTGCCAACAGGGAAGGTCACTGTCCAGTGTGGAGGCCACAAAGGTTTCCTAGTGAGATCCGAGTCTGCTTCACCCAGCAGAGCTGCATCAGAGGATTGCTTGACCATGTGCATGGTTTCCAGGTGATTCGAAGGGTCTGCACTTGGCTGTGCTAGGAGGATGTCTTTTGCTCCACCCCTTGGCATTCTTACAAATAGCTCTTTAGAAGAGACAGGAGGGGCTGGTGGATAAGGATCCAGACTCTCCTGAGGCTATCCTGTGTTTCTATCTGTTTCTCTCCCCTCTATTCTTCTATCTAAATCAATATCTCAGCTCTGCCTCCCGAGCGCTGGGATTAAAGGCAGGCGCCACCACCGCCCGGCTCTATCTAAATCTCTTATCCCTCACTCCTCAAGAGTACCCTGGGGTAAAATATGGGAGCCGATCTCCCAGCTGGCCTCCCACAGTCCAGGAGGGAACTTGATGCTTGCTGTAATGTATTCTTGTGTCCACACTCTGTTGTCCTCAGCTCCTGCTTCCAGATAGCCGGGTTCCGGCTTGGCCCCTCCCAAGGCAGGAGACAGGATGGGTGAGTTTCCTGAAGGCAGAAGGCTGGAGGTGAAGGTGCACAGCAGAAGTGGCTGAGCCAGAGAGCCAAGGTCTACAGAAGCTGAGGGCTCGTGTCCTGTCCTGCCCACTAACACATTCTCTGGCTGGGCTTATTCACTTATCCACTGCTCAGGATCCTGCTTGCTCTAGGGCCTTTTGGAAGAACTTCCCCAAATGCCCAACAGAACAGTCACATCATGGGGAGGGGCTATGCCTTCATGGGCGTGGTCAGGTCAGATGGCTAAATATCAATCAGCAATTGCTAAGCACCAAGTCTGGACATTTGGAAGCAGGTAAATGGCCTGTAAGCCTTCTGAGACTGAGGCTTTGTGGGGTCTTGTGTGTTCTTTCCCTGGTCCTGTCTGCTGGCCTGTATCCATTTATTTGCTTATGATGAACATTTACAGAGAATCTACTGTCCCTGGTTACCCAGATGGAACTCGTGCTGTTCCTCAGAGGTTCCAGGGTCTGGTGGGGACCATCGGGTAAGGTAAGACCTGGCTGGGCACACGGAGGTGTGCTGAAAGGGTAGGGTGTGGGCATGCTTGCCAGAGCAGAGCCTTGAATGGAAGGAAGGAGTTAGTGGAGAGACGAACAGCATCCCAGGCCCAGAAACGGCTCATGTAAGGGTAGGGAGACTGTAGAAGACAGAAGTTAGGGAGACGTGGCTGCAGTGGAGGATGCAGGGAGGATGGTGGTGCTGAGGCTGAGCTCTGTGGCTTCAATAGTTTGAGGAGGAACTGGAGACCTAGGGCTGACAGCTGCTCCCGCTGCTCACTCCTCTCCCGCAGGAAGCAGAGCCACAGTAAAGACAGGCTTGTCAGAAGCCCAGGGCAGCACAAGTAACTCTGAAATGAGCTCCAGGAACTTCGCTCCATGCAGGATTTATCCCAGTTTTCTTCATTTTCATGGTGGTATATTTAATACGGTCATGTGTGTGCACATGCATGTGGAGGTGGGAGGTCAACACGGGATGTCTTCCACTGTCCCTTTCCACCTTGTTTTTGAGACAAGGTCTCTCCCTGAAGCTGAATGTCACCAGTTCAGGAAGACTAGCTGGCCAATGATCCCCAGGGAATCCTGTCTCTACCACCACATCTGAACTTTCACAAGGATGACAAATACTTTACCGACAACACCCTTACCCTTCTGCATCCTGCCGTTCCTGTTAGAGGCACCGCCCAGGCAGGACTCTGAGCAATTACCCAGTCTGCCAGCATCCCAAGCCCATGCTACCCATGCAGAAACTAAGGCTCAGAACCACTGTGCTGAATCAGTGTCTTGTGGGGCCCACCCCAGCTGAGCAGCCATGGATTCTCAGGGCCTCTGAGGGCACAGGGGCAGCAGCAGGACCTGCATGAGCTCTTCACACATGCGCTCTGATCTCACCTGGCCAGATGAAGCAGGCAGTTCTATGACCCCGTCCAGCTACTGCACAGTCACCTGGTTCTCCATCATCCAGGTTGCCAGGAACCTGGCAGTGGCAGAGCACTGGGACACCGCACACAGGAGGAACCATATGCCTGGAGCGCAGGGGTTCTAGGGCTCTGGGCTGGAGTACACTGTCACAGGAATGCACTGCCTCTCGCCTCACAGGCACCCAGGCCAGCAGGAAGGTTCAACCTTCATTCCAGATACTACTTCACTTCTGGAAGTTTCTTTCTGCCTAAGATCAGATCCTGCCAGACTCCAAAACCCCAGGATTCTGCCCCTATAAAACAACCTAGAACCACCACTGGGACCTGCTACCCCACCCTCAGAGTCTGATTGAGGAAGCTCTTAGCTCTGCCTAGTTTGGCTCTTTTCCCAGTAATTTTCCTTAATTATTTAATTTCCTGTTATTTTATGATCTCACATATTTTCTTATATATTACACATTTATAACATGAAATATCATTAGTCTTACCATACATATTTGTTATATATTAAATATATTATGTTAATAGATTCTACTACATATTAATACTATACATTATAATACTGTATTAGTCTTTTGTATGACAAGGAGATCTCTCAAACCCAACCATTTGCTAGTACCAAATTCCTGAGTTTGCCGTTTCTCTACAGTTAGTAGTTGTGGTAGTTTGAAAGAAAACAGCCCCCATAGGGAATGGCACTATTAGAGGGGTGGCTTTGTTGGAGTGGGTGTGGCCTTTCTGGAAGAAGTGGGGGTGGGCTTTGAGGTCGCCTTTGCTCAAACTTCTCTCAGTGTGACACACAGTCACTTCCTGCTGCCTGTGGATCAAGACGTAGGCTTTCACGTCCTTCTCCAGCACCATGCCTGTCTGCATGCCACCGTGTCCCGCCATGATGACAATGGACCAAACCTCTGAAAACAGTTTCAGAGCCACCCACACTTAAATGTTTCCTTTAGAAGAGTTGCTGTGGCCATGGTGTCTCTTCACAGCAATAGAAACCCTAAGACAGTAGTTTTTCAGCGTCTACTTATTCACAGATGCTATCCATGTACCTCAATTTCTCTAGCCAGGGCTACACAGAGAAACCCTGTCTTAAAATAACAATTTTAATGTGTGTGTGTGTGTGTGTGTGTGTGTGTGCTGGATAAATGCATGAACTAAGGGCTGAGGGTATAGTTTAGTGCTAGAGCACTTCCCTAGTCTTTTCAGGACACTGGGCTCCAGCTCTAGCACTGAAATAAATAAAGAGATCAGGAGGGAGGAAGGAGAGATGGATGAGCCAGCGAGCTGGGCCTGGTGGAGGACACCTGTAGTCCCAGCACTCAAGAGGCTGAGATAGGAGGATGGAGAGCTTGAAGCCATCTTGGGCTCCCATCTCCAAAATAAATCAGTCTATTAGCTAATAAAATATTTTCCTAATTCTTCCATTTAGAAATGAAGTGACTGTCCTTGGGAAATGACCACAGAACAGGAATGATATAGTCTTTGATTTCAGTATGAATTTGATTATATTCATTCTAAGAATCTTCTTTGAGGGGTTGGGGATTTTGCTCAGTGGTAGAGCACTTGCCTAGCAAGGGCAAGGCCCTGGGTTCAGTCCTCAGCTCCAGAAAAAAAAAAAAAAAAAAAAGAAGAAGAAAGAAAAGAATCTTCTTTGAAACAGAAAGATCTAAAATAAAATACAATGAAACACCTGCTGTAATGACTTAATATATTAAGACAAAACAGCAGCCCCACTCACAGACTTCAATCCTTCTGTTATAAGTCTGATCATACCAGCCACCGGTGCAACAGCCTGAGAACTAACCGGGCCAACACGGGGTGGGGGTCCTCCTCCATGCCCTAGGCATTGTTGGGGACACAGAGTGGTCCAGGGACAGCACCTCGGTGTCTACAGCTTTGTGTCCCTGACCCTTCTGACCCCCCTATTCACTTCATGGGGTTGCCTTGACCATGTTATGCCTGCCATATTATAAAACTATGTGGAATTCCAAACCTACACTAAAACACAGTGACTAGAAGCCTCCATACACACTGCCCACCCCAAGGCCCCAGCAACCATTAGTTTGCAGCCAGCCATTCTGTCTTACACATTCTATGCAGGTTATTTTGAAGCAAACTTCTAAAAGCATTTCACTTCAAATGTCAGTGTTTGAACAGATATCTCTAAAAATGCCTGTCTTTAAGTCTTTTAATTGTATGCATATGAATGTTTGCCTGCATATATGTATGTGCGCCCCCATGCATGCCTAGTGTCCTCAGAGGTCAGAAGAGGGCACTCGGCCCCCTGGAACTGAAGCCAGCATGTGGGTGCTGGGGAAAGGTCCTCTGCAAGAGCAGTGGGTGTTCTTAACTGCTGCGCCATTTCTCCGGCCCCCAAAGGGCGGCTCCCACTGCTGCTTCCACCCTCTGGACATCAGCTGCACCTGTGCCTCTATGCACTTGTTCCTGCACCTGCTGCAAAAGCAGATGCACCTCCTGCAAGAAGAGCTGTGTGCCTGCTCTCTGTCACATGGACTGTGTGAAGTGCACCCAGGGTTGTACACGCGACCAGTGTAGCTGCCGCACCTGATGTGGGGCATCCCTGGGTCCACGTCTAAACAGTGATGTGTGAAACCCTGGGTTTTTCTTATGACTCTGATCCATTCTCCATACTCTAACTGGTGCATTAATGGATAATAAAAGTCCTTGACTTGGTTAACTAAAGAATTTTGTGTGTGTGTGTGTGTGTGTGTGTGTGTGTGTGTGTGTTCGCTAATTTTATGTCAAGGACACAATCTACAGTCATATGAGAGGAGGGGACCTCAATTAAGAAAATGCTCCCAGGGGCTGGAGAGAAGGCTCTGTGGTTAAGAGCACTGGCTGCTCTTCTGCTCTTCCAGAGGACCCAGGTGCAATTCCCAGCATCCACATGGCAGCTCACAACTGTCTGTAACTCCAGTTCCAGGGGATATGACATCTCACATCAATGGACATAAAATAAAAGTTAAATAAATTATCTTAAAAAAGAAAAAGAAAATGCTTCCATAAAATTGGGCTGCAGGTAAGCCTATAGAGCATCTTCTTAATTAGTAATTGAGCCATTGTGGGTGGGGCCATCCCTGGGGTGGTGGTCCTGGGTTCTATAAGAAAGCAGGTTGAGCAAGCCATGATGAGCAAGCCAGTAAGCAGCATCCTCCATGGCCTCTGCATCAGCTCCTGCCTCCAGATTCCTGCCCTGCTTGAGTTTTGTCCTGACTTCCTTCTGTGATGAACAGTAAGATGAAAGTGTAAACAAATAAATCCTTTCCTCTCCAACTTGCTTTGGTCATGGTATTTTATTACAGCAATAGTAACCCTGAATAGGAATATGTGTGTGTGTGTGTGTGTGTGTGTGTGTGTACACATACATTTATATACACATGCATGTATATACATGCATATGTATATGTACATGTATGTATACCTACCTACATACACACACATAAATACATAGTGTCCAAATCAGGCCTATATCTTGAAATTGGCTTGTTTCTCAACTCTCTTTAGCATAAATTTTAGAATATCTCTGAAGCTTCCCTTGCCCCACTAATATCCACTATATTAGTTATCTATTTAATTCCAACACTCAGGAGGAAGAGGCAAGAGAGTGCGTTCAAGGCCAGCCTGATCTACTGGGGAGATGGTTCCATGGGTAAAGCACTTGCTGAGCAAGTTGAGGACAGGTGTTTGCATCCCCAGATGGGTGTGAACAGGAGGCAGAGACTGTGAGAGACCCTGCCTCAGTACACAAAGTGGGGTGCAGTGGAGGAGGAGACTGTGAGAGACCCTGCCTCAATACACAAAGTGGGGCGCAGTGGAGGAAGACACAACATCAACCTCAGGCCTCCACTTGCATGTGCACACAAAAGTATGCCTACGTGCATACACCTTTGCTCACACATGAGAACACACCACACACACTCAGAAAAAGTGCATGCACACACCACACACATAAGAATGTGCACCACCACCACCCCACACACGAGAATATGCATGCACACCACACACACACACACATCAGAAAAAAAATAGACCCTTCCTTTGCCTGTGTGGTTTGGTGCCTCACTAAGGAATAGAATGAGATGATGGACTAGGTCACAAAAGGCATTCTTGTGGTCTATGGGGAATTACCCCAGGGAAGCCAGCCACTAAGTAGTCAAGACACCAAAGCAGCCCTAAGACAGGTGCGCACAGCAAAGATCTGAGGCCCCGCCCACAGTCCAGCGAATGAGTCATCTCGGAAGAAGTAAGAGCATATGTCACCAGAAATGTTGGCACATGTCTATAATCAAAACACTCTGGACATAGAGGCAGGATGGTTAGAAGTTCAAGGCAAGTCTTGGCTACATGAGACAATGTCTCAAAAAATTAAAACTTAAAACATTTTTTAAAAAGCACATGAGTGTAAAACTCCTGAGACCAAGTCCAACATAGCTGCTCCAGGTTCGTGTGTACAGTATGTCTAAGGTCTTAGCAAGCCCAGGCAGACATTTATATTTTATAGATAAGGACATTCCAGCCCAGAGAAGGTAGGTGAGAATCCCAAGGCTGCAGAGCTGGCAAATGGCAATGCTAGGCTCGTATGCAGCTCCCAATCCTGTGTCAGTGTGTCCACCAGCTCTGGTTCCATTTGGCTTCTCCATCCCCTCTCTGCTGGAGACCCCAGGTTTGGATCCAGAGAACAGGACATCCTGTGCTGGGCTCAGCCACAGATAAAAGCCCCGATGGGCCTGGGGAACAGCTCCTGCCAGAAGTTAAGCTGATACCATGGTGGCGTGAATACCGCATGACTGAGCGTTGCATTAGCTTTTCCTAGGGAGCTGTGAGCAACGTCTACTTGCCTCAGGGCACAGAACAGACTGAAAAAACAGTTCCATCCAGGTCTAGCTTGTGAGCAGATGAGTTTATTTAGCTTACTGACAGAAGCTTGGTGGGATTACTTACAGGAGCACAGGTGATCATCATCCCCAGCTAGCTGTGTCACAGAAGGGTCTCAGGCCAGCATGGATGACGTCCTTCCTGTGGCCTCGGCTTTCCGGCAACCTTCCTCTTCTATACACTCTAGCACCACTGGAAGATCAGAATAGTTGGGGCAGAATTGCATACACCTGGAGGGGAAGAGCAGGGCAGCGTGGCTGGGGCCTCAGAGAGGGGTCTAATGCCCCTTCCCAACCCTTCCATCTATAAAAGGTCACAGGCCCCTTCTTGAAGGTCTCTTGTGGATAGTAACAACTGCTCTGATAAAGATGGCAATGGCTACCACGCTTGCAGGACGGCAGTCCACCACACCCAGGGACCCCGGGGATTCATCTCCACTGTGATTGGACAGTTGCACAGGATGAGGAGGTCTTTCTTTTTTGTTCTTCCTTCCTTCCCTCCTCCCTTTCTTTCCTCCTCTTTCCCTTTAGACAGTCTCACATTCACCCAGAACGGTCCAGAACTCTCAGTCCTCCTGGCCTCCATCTCCTGAGTGCCAGGATGAGAGGTGTGGGCCAGGACACCAGGCAAGACCATTCCTCCTGCTCCTATTAGCCATGGTTCTGGACTATGGAGGACAAATGCAGGGCTTAGTGCTCTTTGTGGAAGACATGAGAGAATACAGGCTGGGGCTGCAGTGCAGTCAGCAGAGGCCCACCTCGTCTACACAAAACCCTAGGTTCCATCTACGTCGAGGATTACTGAAACTGGGCCCCGTGGTGGTCATCCCAGCACTTGAGCAAGGAGGAAAGTAATTCATACATGTTCCAGCATTCCAGCCAGGTGGTGGTGGCGCACGCCTTTATTTCCAGCACTCGGGAGGCAGAGACAGGTGGATCTTTGTGAGTTCGAGGCCAGCCGGGTCTACAGAGTGAGTTCCAGGACAGCCAGGGATACACAGAGAAACCATGTCTCGAAAAAACAGAAAGAAAAATAAAAGGACAGAGTGTGCTACTTATCAAAAATGAAAAAGCAACACGTGGCTCATAAATCAAAGAGAACTGAGACATAAATGCATAGAAAACAACACATTCTAGCTCAAGGGTGGCAGCTACCTGAGGTGGGCCAGCAAGCCCTCTCTGGTTCTAAGGGGCTGAAGCAACCATAGATAAATCAGTAAAGCCATCAGCCAGTGAGGCCCGCTTCTCCCTGAGAGAGAAGCTTGTTCCTCAGAGCAACGGGAAGCTCTCCGTGCCACTGAGCCTCATTCTGTAGAATTCACCAGTGGTTCCCATCTCACCCATCAGGAAACTCCCCTGTGGCTAACTAATTTTCACTTTGTTTTTAACCCTAAACCCTCTTGGGAATGCCTGGGAAACAGCTGACCAGCTCAGACTGGTGACTGCCAGCTATGCAGGAGGCCCAGCTGCAGGGTGTCTCCTCTGAGGCTAGTGAGGACGCTCTACTCCCAGTCCCAGCAAGCCCCTTCTTGTCCCTGTGTCCCTGGAACGCTGGGAAAGTGGCACAGGGCCAGACTGCCCTAAAGCAGGCCCAGCTGGGCCCCAGCAAGCCCCTAATTATCTTTCTTGTTAATGAAAATCTGAGAAGCTCCAGCCAGTCCCACTGGGAAGACCCTGGGCCAGATGTCACCATGGAGGAAGAAGGGACGAGAGGAAATGGGTTGCAGGAGCAGAGCAAGACTTCCTGCCTGCTTGTCAGGGGGAGAAAGCTAGGGTACAGGATCAGTAGTTAGGTTCATAGTTACAAGTGCAGGGCTCCCATCTGGCCACGTGGGCTTAACCACAGGCGGGATGCCTGCTGCCTCTGTCACCTTCAGTAGCCGACAGCCCCTGACTGCTCAAAGTGTGGTTCCCACATGATCAATACCTCCCGGGAGCTCATAGGAAATATCAGATGGGTGGTGGTGGCCCACACTTTTAATCCCAGCACTCGGGAGGCAGAGGCAGATCTCTGGTCCACATAGTGAATTACAGGACAGCCAGGGCTACCTAGTGAGACCTGTCTTCAACACCAAACCAAACCAAACAGAACAAGCAGAAGCTCGGGTTCAAACGGCGACTGAAACATCCGCACTGTGACGTGCTCTCCTGGGTGACTTTGAGGCATGCACCTCTCAATGTCTGTTTCCTGTCTGTGCAGTGGCAGCTGAGTTTGGGAAGATGCAGAGCTTAGGAAAGGAGTCAACTCGTGGTTAGTTCTACCTACCTAAGTGTTTGCCACTCTTTTGAGGGTTTCATGTAGCCCAGGCTGGCCTCAAACTCAACATGTAGCTGAGGATGAGCCTGAGCCCCTGCCTCTAGCCCCCAAATGCTGGGATTACAGGTATGTGCTGCTGCGTTTTCTTTAGGCAGTGCTGGGGATGGAACCCAGGCTTCTTGAATGCTAGGCAAGTGTTCTACTAGCTGAGCCACATCCCCAGCCTCCCACTTTAAGATCTCATGCCTATTACTGTTACCATCAGTGAAGTGGTCTGAGCAGTTCTGGGCTACTGCCAGGCACTGCCGCTCCCCCCATCTCCCATGCATGAGACCCAGCACAAAGATGAGGAAGCTAAGGCTCAGAGAGGTAAAGTCATTGGCCCAAGATCCAAAAGGGGACGTCTGTGTCTCCTCTAAACCTACCCGTTACTAAGATGACCAGTGAGCAGGGAGGAGTTCTTCCCCTGTTCCCAACTCTGTGAGGTCTACCTTGCTGTTATCCCCAGTTTTCAGATGAGGAAAAGTGAGGCACAGAGAGCTAGGGCTGCTTTTCCAAAGTCCTTCAGGAGGCAAGACTAGATCTGAAGCAGGGAGGACCATGCCATTTCTGTGTTACGATGCTGACCTCTCAACGTGTCCTTTCCATCACACCCCTGCCTCCCTGTTCATCTCCCTGCCAGTCCCAGCTCTGGCGCTCTGAGCCTGCATGCTTTAGGCCTAGACCACTAATGAGCTCTTGGCCACCTGAGGCCAATACCGCAGACCCTAGCCTGGCGTGGGGGAAGAACCGGCCTCCTTCCTGTGCTCTGCCAGCCGTGGTTCACCCTGTTCATGGGGCAGGAGCTCTGAGGACAATGACGGGAAGATCTGTAGACAGGAGCTGTTCTGAGGCCCCGGCTCTGGCCTATGGTCAGCTGGCCCAGAACCCTGCTTCCTTCTGCCTCTGGGCTCCATTCTTGCTTAAACCCAGCTCACCTCCTCAGTCTAGTCTCCTTCAGCAGCAGAGCTAACCCTTCCACTTTTTCTTCCTTCCTTCCTTCCTTCCTTCCTTCCTCCCTCCCTCCCTCCCTCCCTCCCTCCCTCCCTCCCTCCCTCTCTCTCTTTCTCTCTTTCTTTCTTTCTTTCTTTCTTTCTTTCTTTCTTTCTTTCTTTCTTTCTTTCTTTCTTTCTTTCTTTCTTCTAAAACAGGGCTTCTCTGGGTAGCCCTGGCTGTCCTGGAACTTGCTCTGTAGACCAGGCTGGCCTCAAACTCACAGAGATCCACCTGCCTCTGCCTCCTGAGTGCTGGGATTAAAGGTGTGCACCACCGCCTAGCTCATTTGATATATTTTATCAAGAGCCTGCTGTAGCCAGGTGGTGGTGGTGCACACCTTTAATCCTAGCACTCAGGAGACAAGAGTAAGTCAGGTCTCTGAGTTTGAGGCCAGGCTGGTCTACAGAGCGAGTTCCAGGATGGCCAGAGGTACATAGTGAGACCCTGTCTCAGACGAGCAAAACAACAACAAAAAGAACCTACTGTACACTGACTGTTCCATACACTCATCAGTGGATAGCCCAGGCTTCATCCTGAAATAGAGACCAAAAGTTAATCAGACACCCCTTGGAAAACACAATTTCACAATAGACAGGAGAGTCCACTGAGTGGGGAAAGAGAAGCCTCCAGAGCAAGGGCATGAGAGCTGAGATACTAAAAGATGGTGTGGAAGAATGTTCAAGATAAAAGAAATGGCATGGGCCAAAGATGGGAGGTAGGAAACAGTTTGGTGATCTCAGCTTGTGTGTAGGACTCTCTGTGTGAATCTGGGAAAGAAAGTTAGCAGCCCCTGGACTCCCAGCTACCAGGAGATCCCAGCCTGATCTGCCCCAACCAAGTTGTTCCTTCCAGTTTTCGGGAGTACTGTGGGCCTCAGAGGTCTTGAGCCTCTTGGGAGTTCCAGGTGGCCACCATGTAGTATCCTATCCTCTCCCTGGACTCTCTTCTTGGGGGCAGTCACTACACCAGTTAGCGCCTCGTGTTCCTAGCCAGTTATGTCTGGCCTCAGATCCTACCTCCACAAGAGCACATCGGTAGTATTTAAGCCTTCTGGAGCCTTGGGTTCCTAATGTCAAATGGGATGATACATTTTTTGGGGGGTTATTTTGATTTGTTGAGCGGGCTGAACAGAGCACTGCACTTGGCGTCTTAACTAAGAAGTTATATTAAAATAACGCGCCCCAGTCCTCAGCTCTGCGGACAGGGACCTTGTTTGTCTGACTTGTGGCTGACATCGGTGCAGATGGGTGGGTGGATGAAGGTACGGACGGATAATGATGGAATTAACCAAAAAAGAACGGCCAGCTCCTTTCCAAAGCAGAGTCTTTCAACTCTGCCGGTGCCTGCAACCTTGGGGCGGTGTGCCATACTCTTGCCTGTTGTGAGCCTCAGTTTCCCCTCTGTCACTGGGCTGAGATTACTCTCACAGAAAGGACTCCAGGAGCAGGCCCAATACCGCAGGCACCCAAAAGGCGCGCACGGAAGCCCAGCCGCCCGCCCACCCCAGCTCGCGGACCCGCCAGCCGCCCAGCACCCTCTCTCACCCCCCTCTGCTGCCTGCGCTCCCCTCCCCGCTTACCCCCCGAACGCACGTGACTCCACCCCTCCCTCCCGCCCCGCCCCGTCGTCCCAGCGCGGTCTCCCGTTGGCTGCACCGGAGCGCCCCGCCCCCGGCCTGGGCGGAGCCGGAGCGCCCCGCCCGCCGCAGCTCTGGCTCTGGCGTCTGGCTCCTGCGCGGCGGCCCGACCCGGCTATCGCGCGGCGGAGCCGGGCGGCGAGGCTGCTGCTGGCAGGTTGTGCGGGACTGCGGGCCGCGACATGGTGAGCAGGACCGGGCAGGGCGGGCGGATGAGGGGGAAGGGACGCGCCGGATGGGCCGGGGTGCGGCGCTGACGGGTCGGCGCCGCGGACGCCGCGCGCGCGCGGGCGGGGGCTCTTTGTCCTCCGCGGCGCGATTGGGACAAAGGAGGCGGTGGGGGGCGGAGGCTGCTCGGCGGGGCGTCTGTCCCTCTCCACGACCCGCGGTTCTGCGCCCCGAGCGGATCCTCCCGGCTGCCCCGAGCACTCACTCCCAGCCTTGACGGGATTCCTGGCAGAGTCCCAGCATGGTCAAGATGGGATCAAGGGGGATGGGGGCCCAGGGAACATCTGGAGTCGGTTTCGTCAGTGGGGAAACTGAGGCCGAGCCGCAGCGTTTGTTCCCGGTCCGGTCGGCAGTGACTGCGCGACGTGGGCTTGACTCCTGGTCCGCCTCCCCGCCCCCTCCCCCCAAAAAAAAAAAAAAAAAAAACCCAGGTCGGGCGGACTTGATTTGTCTCTTCAGCTGTCGTTTCCTCCGCAGCTGTCGCCCCCTGAAGGGGCCCCTGCTTCCCTCACGCCTCGCCTTGCTCCTTCTGTAGTGGGGGAGACGCGGCGTCGCCTGGCACCGCGCCTGCACGCCGCCCGCGCTTTGCACGCGGGAGCTGCTGGGGCGCTTGTCATCGGTGTCTAGTCCTCGGCCCAGGTCACCTAGACTAGCTCCTAGGAAGAGGTCAGACACCGATTCACAGCTCTCGGCCTCCAGGAGAGAGGAGACAGGTCAGGTAGATGACGTTTTAGAATCAGGGTTGAAATCGGTAATTTAGGATCCAGACTGCCTGGATTGAATAACCGCACATCCACTTTTAAGCTGTGTGACCTTGGGCAGCTGGCTTAACTTCTCTGAGCTGTATTTGTCAAGTGGAAAGAGTAGTAACTCAACTCTAGGATTGTTCTGAGGCAGAAATTTTGGAGAAGCTCTACATGAGATGTTGAGCTCAAGCGTTTGACACCAAGGAACTTTTTCAGCATCTGCTATTGTATCACTACCAAAGTTGTATGGCTCCCTAGGATCCTGAAGAGCGCCCGGCAAGTGATTTACACAGGAGGGCCAGGACTCAGGCCTGGACCATGAGACTGCAGCTGACCTTGGGGCAGTCCCCAAACTTCTCAGCCCTCGGTTCCTCTCCTGCCGTGAGATCTGGCAGTGGTGTGGCATCTGGAGCAGGTTTCTCTTCTAGAGGGGAAGGTGGAGGGTGAGGGACAGTGAACACAGCCATGCTGGATGTTAGCTCTCCTTCCGATGCTGTTATCCTTATCTATGCTCCTGGATGGCAGAAGCCCTCTGTGATGCTGCGTGCTGGGCTTTGGCAGAACAGAACCTGGGGCAGGAGATACTTCTGGCCTGGGGTCCTCAAAGAGGATACTTGGCAGGTGGCTGTGTTGGAGGGTGGGACGGCACTGGCAGCTCCTGGGCATTAGCTGGCCCTTGGAGTGCCCCAGGAAGTGGGGGCTGCCGGTGGAGTGGAGCGCAGCTGAGCAGCGGCACTGGTGGTGTCCCCAGAGAAGAGGCTGTTTGTGACATTGGGTCTGTGCCTTGGGGTACCAGGGATACAGGGGGAAGGGAGGTCATCAGGAACAGTCTGTCGTGGGGTAGAGAGGGACTCAGTTTGCCTGATGTGCCCTCTGGGCTGAGCATGAATGGTGAGGTGAAGAGTGAGTTTGGGGATCCCATGAAGAGGTAGGGGTAACAGACCATCACCAAGGAAGTCCCAGAAGACAGTCTCCTAGAGGAGACCGCTGCCCAGAAGTCACACTGTGTGTCATTTGCTCTGGGCCTTGAGACACCAGGCCCAACAATTCTCAAGATTGCAAACGGGGGTGGCTGTGGAGTACCCAGGCCTGTGCTGACCAGTGCTCACCCAGAAGCTGCCACTGCTGTTGCTTCCAACAAGGGACAGGATGTGGCCTGTGCTCCAGCTGACCCCGGGCCTCAGTTTGCTCATCTGCAGGAGAGCATGGTCAAGGCAAGTGAAGAGATAAGGTGGATTGGGGTGTAATTGCTCTGGGGTACTCCTGGGATTGTCCTCAGCTGGGCTGTGTTTTGCGCAGACCCATGGGCCTTGGTGGATGAGATGGAGGTCAGTGGTGTGCAGAGGGTTATACTAGCCGGATGCAGGGTGTCCCAGCTTCCTCTGGACTCTGCTTCTCTACTGCCACCCTTCCCTGCCCCAAGCATGAAGAGTTTGCTCCGTGTTCTTAACCTGTGGGTCATGACCCTCTGAGGGGTCGCCTCAGACCATAGGAAAACACATATTTACATTGCTATTCATAACAGTAGCAAACTTAAGTTATGAAGTAGCAACGAAAATAATTTTATGGTTGTTATCACCACAACACGAGGAGCTGTATTAAAGGATCACAACATTGGGAAAGTTGAGAACCACTATTTTAGTGTTCCTGTTTGGGCTCAGACCTGTTAGGCAACCCTGCCTGAGCTTGGCTTCCATCCTCTTTTCCCAAAGGCTGCTGGCAGGCATGGGGACCTGTGCTTAGGAGTCTGGGAGTAGGTGGAGTTAGGGAGCTGGCTCAGGACTAGGGTGCTCTGATTGAGCCCCATGAGAGCTCGATCTCTTTTAACTCACCACCACAGGCTTGGAACACTCAGCCAGCTTTTCCTGAGCACCCACTGTGTATCGTTGGTAGGGTGGCGAGGCTTGGCTGTGACCATGAGGGACAGTCACCTTTTCTTAGACTCTGGAGGCCACAGGTCAGGAGATAACAGCCAGGGAAACACTCCCTCAACCAGGAGACCTGCAGATAGCAGAGAGCCGTAGGCAAGCCTGGGGTGTGTGTAGGGGGTGCAGGCTGGGCAGTGTGGGAAGAGGCAGCACCCAGAGTCTTGGAAGCAGCCCCAAGAGTCACCTCTGGGAAAGTACTCTCAGGAAAGAAAGAGGCAGCCACGGGACCAGCAGAGGGTGAGACACCCCAGGAGCCCCCCTTCTGAGGCCACTGTGCCAGGTTTAGATCACTACTCAGGAAACACTTGGTAAATGAAAAAAGAAAGAAGCCCATTAGGACTAGGCAGAGGCCACGGGCCAGGCATGGCTGGCTGGGTCACAAGTCTTTATGCTCAGAGGTCTGTCCACCTCCAGGCCTGGGGCCGCCATATGGACAGGAGTTTGAAGTCATCTCTGCTCTCCTGGGGTCCCTCTGGGCTGGAGCTGCTTGTGCCTCAGTTTCCTCAGTTCCAGGACAGCTGTTTCCCTCAGATCATGGTACCATTGTTTAATTTTCCACTTGCTATCCCAGAAGCACTCCAGACCCCAAACACACACTTCCCCTTCCTGTCCAAAAGAGAACAGGATGAAGGGTAGATGGAGCAGACCACGGTGTCCTGTGTGGTCTGGCTGCATGGGCTGTGGGAATTGATGTTGACAGGGTAGGTGCCAGGCTACCGAGCAAGCAGAGCCCTCTTCGGACATGCAGCTCTGGGGATGGGGAAAGGCCAGGGGCTCGGTGGCCATGCCAGGGGAGGGAACTTCCTTGGCCTTCTGGTTGTAGAGGCTTCCTTCCTGGAGTGAATATAAACTAGGTCAGAGTTTCTTCCTCCACCTCCATGTGGTGCCATTTGGGGCTAGGTTATTCTTTGTTGAGGTTTTGGGGACTGTCCTATACCTTCAAGGATGGTGAACAGAATCCCTGGACTCTGCCTACCAGGTGTGACCACACCTGGTCACACAGTTGCCCCCAGTTGAGACCTCGTGATCAAAGGTTAGGGAATGGAGCATGCCCCTAATGGAGCATGCCCATCTCCTAATGGGCAGAAGGGACTGTGGAGGCAGAGGCCTGGGCCCAGGAGGATATTGGAGAGCACAAGGCTGGGAGCTTTGAGCAGGAATGGGGACACATTGTCAGTCACTATAAGCACTTGAGCATATCCTGTGTGCTCTGATTGCAAGAGTGGACAGCCAGCCAGTGAGACCCAGGCAGCTCAGACTCTAGAGAGCACCAAGTTTGAGAATCAGAGGATTCTGGCCCTCCCTGCCTGGAGCTCCCCCGCAGTCGGTGCAGGGGATGAAGGTGGTACTCCTTGGTTACAGGGCCTTGGTCCTGGACACTCCGGGGCATTGACCCCCAGCAGCCTCCATGGCTGAGTGAGAGTCATTTCTAATTAAGGGGATTATTGCTGAAGGACGCAGCAAGTTCCTTCCTGTTTGGAGGGAGAATCTTCCTGTACTGTCCACCTGAGTATGTGGATGAGAAGACTTTGGACATTCAAGCCTTATTCAGTGGAGGCTGTGCCTGGCCTGTGCAGAACACTCCTGGCATCTACATCCCTCTAACCACACTCATGTTCATTACTAATCGGCATTAGTAAGAAAGTGGGGGACCTCGAGACACTGGAGCAGCCTGCTGGACTCAGCTGCTCGGAGGCCATAGTAGCAAAGCCCTGATCCTGGGGGCAGTGGCGGACTGGGCTTTGGAGTACCACCTAGGCATTGGAGTCCAGATTCTATAGGTCTTGTGTATCCCACGGTCTCCTTCTCCTTTGCCACTCAAAACCGTGTCTATAGATGAGAACTGGGCTCTGTGACACGGAGCTGTCTGAAGCCCCATAGCTAAGAACATCTCAGCTCTCCATGGCCTGGGGTCACTCCCCCAGCATGCCCGAACCCAGCTGGCTCTCCATGGCCTGGGGTCACTCCCCCAGCATGCCCGAACCCAGCTGGCACTCGCTTGCCACTCTTAACAGGATGATGCCCCAGGTTCTCCCTCCTGCCCTCCGAGCGCTAGCAGTACTGTTCCCCTGCCATGAATGCTCTTCCTGCCAGTGTGGCCTCCCTGAAGCTCACCTACCCGTCCAGTGACATCACAGCACCTGGTCCCCTGTGCTTCTGATGTGACCATACCTGGACCGACATTTGGGAGTGCTGACCTCTTGGTAATCAGGCTCCTGTACTAGATGCCAAGCTACGTACAGACAGGAGCCAGCTACCCCACCCCTCCTGCCTTCCCTGAAGCTTCCCCATACCTGTCTTCCAGGACCTGCTTCACTTTTGCTTGTCCACCCTACGTCCACAGGCTTCCTGAAAACCAGGGTCTTCACAGATCAGCCGTGGCTCCACAGGACAAACGCTGTTGGCTGTTGTGACCTCTTCCCTGGGTCCAAGAAGGCTGAGACATTACGTGTTCCTGACCCCTCACAGGAGCTGTGCTGTGTCTCTACCTTTGGCTCCTTCCTCTCTCGCTCCCTGGACTAGTGGCTACTGGACATGTGCTGTCTTCTAGGGTGTCCACCTCCAGCTAGGCATGGTGGCTCAGGCCTGGGATTCTAAGGCTCAGAGGGCTAAGGCCAGAGAATCATGAGTGAGATAGCCTGGGCTACAGAGGGAAACTGTTGAAAGACAGACAACAGAAGAACCAGATTAGTGGCCAGTCCTCTTGCGGCCTCTTCCTCAACTGTCATGGTGCCCATTTCCCTTTCCACCAGAGTGACTTACTGACAACGGAAACACCTGGGTGTCAGAAGTCGCTGGGGGAAGTAGGGTGGGTGAGCATCTGGGCAGACACAGTGGAAAGGAAATCCCACGGTTGTCACTGGGTTGAGGGCCGGTTGAGTTCACGAACTTAAAAACAGACCCCAGCAAGGGCCAACTGGGTGGCTGAGTCCCCTGCCAAGCCCCTGGTATAGCCTTTCCTGGCTTTGTCTTTCAGGATTGTCCTGTGCAGCCCGAATTCCAGCCTTGTTGAGCCAGCCACACCAAGAACTTTCCAGCAGAGAAGCCCCTCCAAGCACTGACCATGTCTATCATGGACCACAGCCCCACCACTGGGGTGGTCACAGTCATTGTCATCCTCATCGCCATTGCTGCCCTGGGGGCCTTGATCCTGGGCTGCTGGTGCTACCTGCGGCTGCAGCGCATCAGCCAGTCAGAGGACGAGGAGAGCATCGTGGGTGATGGCGAGACAAAGGAGCCCTTTCTCCTGGTGCAGTACTCTGCCAAGGGGCCATGCGTGGAAAGAAAGGCCAAGCTGGTGACCTCCAGTGGCCCGGAAGTGCATGGCTGAGCTGGGCTGTGAAGGCCCTGGTTCCTTTGCGGCCAGCCCAGAAGCACCGAGAGGGCAGAAGCAGACATGATGCTATGTGAGAGGGGCTGACACTTGCCAGCATGGTCTCTTCGGGCTTCGTCATCGCATGCACTGACTGCGGGTCCTAGCTGTTCCTGGCCTCCCCCCTCAGCCTCCTGGTGGGGCTGCCCATTGCAGGCAGTGGGCAGGCCTGACCTTGCTGGGGCTCACGGCCCCTTAGCGCTTTTGTTACTTGAATGTTTTAGCTGAGCCTGTTTTTGATGGAGCTACTACTGTAATGCGTGAACTCACCAACCTGTGAACTGTAAATAGGCCCAGAAGCACGTGCTTAAGCCTTTGTGCTGATTTTTAAAAATACCACATAGAGCCCATGGGGCTGGCTTGATGACTGTACTCACGGTGAGCTGAGGCATGACCGTGGAGGGTCTTTGACTGGTCAGGCCCCAGGTGCCCTTGGCAGGGCTCAGAAGTTTATCTGTGTGTATGGAAAGAAGTGAAGGGCTGAGCGGCTGGGCGCTTGGGCAACTTCTGCTTGGTTAGTAATGGGTAGAAGAAAAACCCCACCCCTCCCTTTCGACAGCTTCAGCTTTGTTAAATAGCAGTGTGGGCAGATGGCAGTCACTGCAAGGAAGCTGCTGCATTTGTTTGGAAGCCTGTGACGGACGAGTCCCCGAGTCCTGAGGGCTGCCAGGCAGCTGAGCAGAGCAGTCTCTTGCCCTTTGGTCTTGAGCATGCCCAGTACATCCCTTCACAGGCCTACTGCTCTGGTCCTCTGGAAACACCAGAGCCTGTGGTGGCTACTTGAAGTCTGAAACGCAGTTGGCCCAAGCAAGCAAGGTTTTGTTTTTGTATTTAATATTTTCTGCACTGGAGTGGGGGTGGGGGGGATAGGCGATTCGGTTTTTGTTGTTGTTTTCTTCCCACCTTTTCACAAGTGAGCTTCCTTTCCTCTCCAATGACTGCTCACTGGCTGGGTATTGGGTTTCACTTTGATCCACGGAGCTTTGTAGACAGAGCCCCCTGACTCAGCTCTAATGGCACTATGTGCTATATAAGATCATTTCTAGTGTGTACATATGCATTTACAACAGCTACCAGGATTCAAATTCAGGGAGGTAAGGGAGCCAGCAGCATGTATCTCCGGGATATCCTTTAAGTCCATGCCTATAAACTTGCTTAGATGTTAATCCCACCACTGTAAGTGCATTCTAAACCATTATGATAAAAACACGAATGTGCTGGCATCTTTGGTGATGAGAAAAGGTGGCCAGCCCTGGATTGGCCGGCACACCAATGGGCAGGAAGCAGAGAGCTTCAGGCCAGGCTGGAGACAGCTTTAAAATGCATGTGAAACCAATCCATTCTCTGGAACCCCGAGGGAGGAGCTGTAGAGGACACTTTTTAGCAGTGTATGCCTCAAAGTGGGGCTGTGTGTATCAAATGTTAAGGAACAGCTCTAGGTGAGGGGAGACAGCTGGAAGGACATTTGTGAAGGTAGGAATAAGACACCTCTGGTGGGCTGCTGCCGAAGAACAGCTTAAACTCTTGGACCCCAGTGAGATAACTAAGTCATGGAAGAGGTAGTAAGGGGTAGACTGGCCACTGGCAGAGGCAGCTTAAGCTAGCTTAGATGCATGCTGCACCTGGAAGCAGTGATGCTTCAGGTCTAGGAGGTAAACAGGAGGTATGAAAGGATCGCCCCAGAGCTGGCAGAGGCTGAGGGTTTTGATCCATTCTCACCCCACTTCAGCTTTCTACCTCTAATTCTCCTTGCAGCCAGCAGCCTATCTACTGCTGATCCTTTAGCTTCACCACCCACTGATCCAAGAACAGGTTGACCTAGGCTTTCAGTGTGAGCCTGGCTCCTGGAAATGCTCAAATCACTCCACTGTCAGACATGTTGCAGCTTTTACTATGCCAATGACATTTCTCTTTTTCAGACATCACATTCTTACCAGTTACTTTCGGGTAGCTTCCTGTCTCCTCCCCAGTTGCCAGGGAGGTCTTTGGCATTTGAGTCAGCCCATCCAGAGTGGGATGGATTGCAGAGTAACTTCAGACACTGTGGGGCACTGGTAGAAACACCTATAGAACTAGTGAACAACCACACAAGTCTTCCCTGTCTTTGTTTATCACTGGCTACCTTTGTTTTCTAAGTGTACATCAGAGCCATACACTCCAGTGGTTAATAAGTTATGACTTCTCTTCAGATTCTTTCGCAAAAGTGCAACCCTTGTGGTGAGGTCTTCTGATGAGTAACAAACTAGCCTTTCGTCCTAGGGAGCAGGCAGGAACGCCAAGGCTCAGCCACTGAAGCAAGACTGACTTTCCTAGATAAATCTTCAAATGGACTGTGCTACTGTTATGTCTCAAAGCTACCAAGTTTGTGCAATAAGTGGAAGGGAAGGGATACCATTCCTGATCAATAAATGCTGAATGACATTCAAGTTCATTTTCTAGACCACTGAGAAAAATCTTTATTTACAATAAATCTCAATAAAATTTGCATAAATATATTCCCAATGTACAGTTTTCACCTCTGATTCCTTCATCTCATTCAAAAGTTAGTCTGTCCTGTTCTCATGCTTCCTCTCTGATGCCAGAGTGGAGCTGGTGGCAGAAGGTGGAGGGGTGTCACCAGGTAACTGGGTAGCACCCATGGGCTTAGAGTGGTTGGGGCGAGCCTTTTCCAGAGGGGCTGCTTCCTTAGCTCCACCCTGGCCCTCCAGCTCCCTCTCCATAGTGGCCACAAGGACCTTGAGCCATGAATGCTCAGGGAGGGGGGTCTCTGAGGCACTGGCCAGCTCCTGGAGCTCACGGGCCTTCTGCACATACAGGGCCTGCAGTTTCTGGCTGTGGCGACGGAGCAACCTGTGCTGCTGCTCCAGAGCACGCTGTCGGCGTAGCAGGCGGTGCCCATCCCGGCGGGCACTAAAGAGCCGGCCCTCTACCTTCTCCTGTGTACGGCGTAGGCTGCTCATCTCGGATCTTAGCTTCTGCATGGCACTCTCCACATGAGAGATGTGTTCACGCTGCAGGGCTGCCTTGTTCTGGACACATTCTTGGGTAGGGGGGCTGATGCCAAGGTCCTGAGGGGCAGAGGCAGGGTCTGAGTGATGCAGAATGAACCTCAGCAGGTTCGGAAGGGTGATGGGGAGGTCTCCAGGGTATTTCACACTTAGGTCCTTTCTGGAAGGAAAAATCAAAAGTGAGGGTCTCAATAGGCACGATGCAGAGACAAATGGGACTTGATGTCAGGCTGGCCACTCTGCTGAGTTCTTACTGAAAAGAAGTGTTGCCCACGCAATCAGTTCTCTGTGCAGTTGAGGCACTCCACAGACTTGCACTGCAATTGTAATGAAATTTGACTTAAAAGTGTTTGTCTGTTCCTGAGAACAGAACTCAAGTGTCTGTACTCAACTTTCAGACAAGCACGCTCATGCCTAAGCCCAAAGCCAGTGAATTGAGAAGGAGGAAGAATCTGTCTGATCTACAATGGTTGGTTATCAGTCCTGGAATAGGGCTGTCTGCTGTTACCAAGGCTTTTAACAGTGCTCAGTAAAACTGAAAAAACAAACAAAAAGCCAGTAATAGCATATACTTAATGCACAGTATCTATAGCATAAAGTATAGTTGGCTGGTGGGGACTGTACTCCACCCAGGCTGGGGACACTGGGCTCACACCTGGACAGGTATTACTGGCAAATGGACCAACTAAGGGACTAAGATGAATTACAGCCACTTAGCCTTGACAGCACAGAAGTGAGTTTGGTGACATTCAAAGGGGTCCGTCCCTATGTCTTTGTTCCATGCTCTGATTCAGAAAGGTCCTTTTTAGAACCTGTCATTTAATTGTTCAGCCACCAAAGTTTCTCTCATGGGTATGTTTACCCATGCATACACAATCTAGCTACCATAACTTAAAACACTACTTTCTACAGTTCTGCCTGAGGTTAATCACCATACAGAAATCAACACTCTCAGAGAGTAAAGGAAAGCAGCTGACAAGACCCCAAAGGCAGTGTCCCACAATGCTCTGCTCAGTGCTGTATGTCCTCAGACAAGTGGTGTGGGTTCTGTAAAATGTGGATAAGACTGTCATGTGCCTCAGCGGGCTGTTGTAAGGGTTAAATGAGTTAAGTGGATGTTCAACATTAGCTTTTTCAAAATTGCATTTTTAACCAGGTATGGTGCCATATACTTATAATCCCCCAGTCAGGAAGATCACAAGTTTGAAGCAAGCCTGGGTTACATAGTGAGACTAAGTCTCAAAAATGAGAAAAACAAAAACATGGTTCCTTAATATACCAATTTGGGGCTGGAGAGATAGCTAAGTGGTTAAGAGTGTTGGCTGCTTTTTCAGAGGACGGGGATTCAATTCCCAGCACCCACATGGTAGCTCACAACTCTAACTCCAGCCTCAGGGGATTTGATTCCCTCTTCTGGTCTCTGAGTGCACTGTACACACATGCTGTACTGACATAAATGCAGGCAAAACACCCATTTACAGGGCTGACTGCTCTTCCAGTGGACTTGGGTTCAATTCCCAGCACACACAGCAGCTCACACCTGTCTGTAACTCCAGTTCTAGGGGATCTGACACCCTCACACAGACATACAAGCAACCAAAACACTAATGCACATACATAAAATAAAAATAATAAAAAACATTTACAAAGAAATAATCATTTTTTTTTTTAATTAAAATGACTTGTGTGATGGCTCATACATTTAATCTCAGCACTAGGGAGACAGAGGCAGATGGGTCTCTACGAATTCGAGGCTAAGCCTGGTCTATATAGCAAGTTCCAGGCCAGCCAAGGCTACTCTGTTTCAAAAAAAAAAAAAATAAAATTAATTAATTAATTAATTAATAAAATTAAACAAAGTTAAAAATGGAAAAAAAAATGCACTAATTAAAAAACTTGGACACTCATTCCACACAAAGCCAGAAGCCAAACACCTAAAAATGACAAAAGTTGTTTTATTAATATGTAACCCTTTTCCTATTAAAAAACAAAAACAAAAAACAAGAGAATTAAGGCAAGCCTGGGCATGGTGGCACACGCCTTTAATCCTAGCACTTGGGAGGCAGAAGGCGGCAGATCTCTGAGTTTAAGGTCAGCCTGGTCTACAAATTCCAGGACAGTGAGTGAGGGGGGAGGGGGAGCTGAAGCAAGAGCATAACTAGAAGTTTGAAGCTAGCCTGGCCTATACTGTGAGATCCTCACCACAAAAAATAAACCAGATCATGTCCCCCTCCATGTAACGTTTATGGGAGAGGGGAGAGCACCCTAAAAACTTTCAGGTAGCAGAAAACAGAATTTCAGAGTTTGCAATGTCAGCTGTTTTTTATCAATAATCTGGTAAGTGCTCTTTACAACAGATTTTCCCATGGAGCACTCAGCTTGACTATGGAGTGGATGGTTGGGCCTGCCACTCTATCAAGCAGCAATGGACCTGTCTTTTCTAGGGCCAAATTTAGATGCACCGTTCCTGTGAAGAACTGTAGGACACCTCAGAATGTCTCTAGAGATGTTTACAGAATGAGACTGGTAAGCACAATGCTATTTTGAAGTCTTGGGGCAATGCTATGGTTCTGTTAACTGTCATGCTAAAATGCTTTCATACTTTTCATTTATTCATTTATTTTTTGGTTATGTTTTGGTTTTGGAGACAAGGTTGCATTCTGTAGCCTTGGCTGGCCTGGAACTCACTATATAGACCAGGCTGGCCATAAACTCAGATCTGCCTGCCTCTGTCTCTTGAGTATTGAGATTAAAGGTTTGTGCCATCACACCCTTTTTAAAGAAAAATTCACCTCTTTAAAAATTGCATTTATTTCTGTGTTTGTATACAGTTGCAATGGCGATCCTGTGGCGGTCAAGGGACATGGAATTGGTTCTCTTCCACCGTTTGGATTTTCAGAACTCTTACCGGTTGAGTCACAGCTGTTTTGTTTCAAGAGTCTCACTCAATATGTAGTCCAGGCTGACCCTGAACTTGTGATCCTCATTTCTGTTCCCCGAACTGGGATCCTGAGAGTGTGAAGTGTGACATGCTTGGCTACTTTCTTTTTTCTTTTCTTTTTTTTTTTTTTGTGGGGGAGGGAGGGTTTGACTCAAGAGTTTCTCTGTGTAGCCCTGGCCATCCTAGAACTCATTCTGTAGACCAGGCTGGCCTCAAACTCAGAGAGCTGCCTGATTCTGCCTCCTGAGTGCTGGGATTAAAGGCACATGCCCTCATTGCCCAGCATATACTTTTTTTTTTTAAAAAAGATCAAATGTTGATCTTTAAAACATTTTTTTTCATACATTTTTAAAAAGTAGCTAGGACACAGCATATCTATAAACTGATTCCAAAAAGTAGTTCTTTTAATCTGGGAATGGTGGCTTGTTGTTCGAGATGTAACATGAATCTTAAAAGGTCTTAATAAAAAAAACCCAGAGCCAGATAACTGAGGGTGAAAGCTGAAAGATCAGAGAAGCAGAGCAAGCCACAGACAACCTTACCCTGCCAACTTCTCAGCCAATCCTGTTTCCATGAGTCCTCACCCCTGAGGATCTCAGTTGAACTGCTGCTTATTTCCTGTCTCCTCACACCTTATATACCGTTCTCCACCCACCCAGCCATGTCATTTCCTGGGATTAAAGGCGTGCGTGCGTGCGTGCGTGCGTGCGTGCGTGCGTGCGTGCGTGCGTGCGTGCGTGTGTGTGTGTGTGGTTTCCAAGCAAAGGCGTGAGATCTCAAGTGATTAAAGGAGTGTGCCATTAATCCTGGCTCTGTCCCCAGTGTGGCCTTGAACTCACAGAGATCCAGACTGTCTCCCAAATGATAGGATTAAAGGTGTGTGCCATCATTGTCTGGCCTCTATGTTTAATCTAGTGACTGGCTCGATCCTCTGATCCCCAGATAAGTTTTATTGTGGTGCACAATATATCACCACAGTGGCACCCTTCATTAATCTCAGCACCCAGGGTTACATACTGAGTTTCGGACCAGCTTGAGAAACAATGTGAGACTGTGATCTTAAAGAATAGCAAAAAAAAAAAAAAAAAAAAAAAAAAAAAAAAAAAAAAAAAAAAAAAAAAAGTTATTCTCCTGAAAGCATGGTGGTAAGAGCTCCTCAGAAGCAGTGAAGTTCTTCCTGGGTGTGCAACACTGGAGTATTCTTGTGGAGCATGTACCCGATGCATCTGCTGGGCCAGAGCTAGGCCCAAATATCTGCAGTTTGCAATGTCCTCTAGAGTAGGGTAGGCTGCTGGCTTGGGGACTGGCTCTAAGATAGCCCAGTGTAAGAAGGTGAAGATCCTTATCCCAGCCTCCACTTCTGAAGAAGAGAGGTAAGACCAGAGCAGGCTGTACTGTGGGCAGAGGGCAGGCCTTGGACTGCAATGGGGCACAGTCAATGTAGTTTGCAGGGATGTAAAAATCATACAAGCACTATCTCCCAATGCTCGTAGCCTTCACACCTCAGAAGCAGCCATGTCAACACCTCAGCATAGTTGCGTAGTTTGCATTTTCCACAGCACAGATACCGCTTTATACTTTCACTAAAAATAGCAGGAGCAGGTACCCATGAAAAGTCTTATTACATGTTATCCAGCAGTGTTTTTCGTTTCCCCTTCTGTGAGCCTTTCTACTTAATAGTTGGTAGTCACGACCACTTACTCTTGAGCTGCCTACTGGCCCTCACAGTCCTTACTCAGCTGACTGCTTCCTGCTGGGCCAGTGGAGCTCTCTCTGTCACCTTCTGCACCCTTTCATTTATTTCCATACAAACAATAGTCACATGACAATTTTCTCTTCACCTTCTGGGTAAGCCAAATGCTCTCTGGACCAGCTAATGATGAGCTCCCTCCACTTGTGCCCACCACCATCTGTTTTTAGGAAATGAGAAAAATCCCATTCCAAAACATTAAAGGCTTTGATTCACCAGACTCTCTGTGTTTAACAGACACGGGCAGTCTTCTACTCTTAATCAAGGGACACAGGAGGGGCTGCAGGGACCTTCAACTCAAAGAGCTTCGAGCCTTTTGAGCTGGAATTAAAGGTGTATGCCACCATACCTGGCCTGCATTCTTTCTTTTATTATACAAGGCAGCTCCAGAAGTGGAGTGCTGGCCAAGCATGTCCCTCTTGTGCACCTGTTCTGCAGGTGTCTTTCTGTCCATGCACAATGCTCATTAGTCCACTTGCTGAGAGAGCCTTTGCCTGCAAAGGCATTTACTGTGTGCTCTAACTTTAGTATTTTTTAAACGTATGTTTGAATTCAAAAATTACATATCATTACGCTACATGCCCAACTTGTGTCCCACACAGATGAAATTGCTGGTGTTAGTGTGTCCATGATTTCTTGATTATATGGCAATTTAACACGTCTCAGAGAGAAAATGGCAGAGCCAGCAGCAGAACAGACTGAGTCACACTCTGTTTTTAGTATGTGATCTGACAAGCCCCTGCTACGACAGGAAGTATTATAGCACACATTCTTTGAGATAAAGGGCAAAAACAGAGGCAATGATTTGACAGTCCAAGGAAGCCCTCTCCCAGAGAGGCCTGAGAAGCACTGTAGTGGGACAGTGACTTGTGAAACACAAAAAGTTACAACAGTGACCACAGCGTGGGCCAGGGCCCTCCCTATAGGATCCTGCAAACACATTTTCCACAGGGGATGTGAGTGGACCTCCATGTGGACCTGTGTGAGAAGGAGTCAGCATCCCGCTTCCTTAGCTTTGAGGGTTTGTTCCCTTTTTTTGTGGAAACCTTTGGGTCTACACTCATTGCCAAGCCTAGCTCTCTCTGCTAATGTCCCACCCATTTACAGTAGCTTTCAGTTGGGTGACAGACAACCTCAGAGCAGACTGTACACATGCAGAGAGAGCGCTATAGGAATGGAGCAGTGGGTAGGGGCTGCCAGTATCTCCCTGGGTGAGAGGGACCAGTAGGTATCAGCAGGATTCATCCCACACAAACATAAGCACTTTCTACAGGTTCACACAGATATGACAGCTAATTAGTTCCCAGAGCACAGGAATGCTTGGTAAGAAAGACCTTAGAGAAGAGCAAGTGTCAAGGAAAACCAGCACTTGTTAGGCTGGTAGTACACGCCTTTAATCCCAGCGCTTGGGAGGCTGAGTTCAAGGTCAGTGTGGTCTACATAGTAAATTCTAGGCCAACCAGAGCTACCTAGTGAGACTTGTCTCAAAAACAACAACAAACAAAAAACAGAAAGAAAATCACAACACATGACATTCCAACACTGGATCGCTTTTCCTCTGTATCCCTAATTGGCACGATTTTAACAATAGTGTAGAACACAATGAAAGATTTACAACAGAAGCCCATTTCACCTTCAGGCTTCAACAGGAAAACCCCACCTGCCCAATCCTGAAAACAATTCAGCCTTACCTATTGCAGGGAAAAAACAAAACAGTAGGAAGACGGTCAACCATGAATTCCCAAGGAAGATCATTCTGAGACACATCGATCCTGGCAGAGGCAAAGGGAAAGGGTTGGTAAGACGCGACTGGCCAAACCTGAAGAACCTGGAGTTCTTCTATGCCCTAGCATGAGTCAGAAACCTACACTTTAAGAACATGAGCCACTGTCCACCCTGGGTAATACAAGAACCTAAAAGGAAACATAAATCTCCCAAGCTGCCTCAGTGAAGGAGTACTTCATCTACTGACAGGATCTGGTGAGCATTTCAATTGGTGCATTAGTTCTAGAAAAAGAAAGCTATTGAGCATAGCACACACAGCAGGTCTCTTTGAAGACTACACTTTATAGTCTGTAAATCTGACGGCCAGAGTGCCACTTCTTCTTCCTTTTTACGTTTGTATTTCCCCCATCATGGAGCCTTGCAGCTAAAGCTGGTCTAGTTCTCACTATTTAGCACAGGATGGCATCAAACTCTCAAGAGCCATCTTGTCTCATCATCCCTAGTGCTGGGATTACTGGTATGTGCCACCAAGGTCAACAGATTAATTTATGAGTATAAAAAATGGCATCTACTAAATCACCCACCCTGTGGTCAATTACTGTGGAATAATCTACAACTGCTCTGGTGAATGGCCCTCCAGCAGCTGGGCAGGTGATGGGGATCCATGTGTGCTGACCCACACGCAGGGCTGATGGCATCCTTTAAGTGGGGGATAATTATGACCAGTGCACATGGAAGATGAAAATGCCCGGACCTATTCATCTGGTGGAGGTTTTCAAATGTGTAACTGGTGTGAGATGATCAGGCAGTATAAACTGGAGTTATGTATTTGCTCAGAGTGGCATATGGGCAAGGGGTGTAGCTGAGTTGAGAGAGTGCTCACTTAGCATAATTTATAGCTAAGCCCTTCTTAAACCTGGCATGGTGATGCACACCTAGTCTCAGCACTCAGGAGACAAAAGCAAGAGGGTCACAAGGTCATCCTTGGCTGCAGTTAGTTAGAGGCCAGCCTGGGAAAGAGGAGACCCCGTTTCAAATATACACACAGAAAACTCCAAAACTGACACCGTCAAATGCAAATGCAATTCTCCTCCCCCCACACCTTTTAACAAAATGTCATGTCTACCTCTGCCTGTGAAAGCCTGTCTGAAACACTATAGAGACCCTTTCAGCCAAGTAGTACTGAGTGCTTTTTCTCTCCTAATGTGCACCTCAATGAAGAGTCAACTGTGAAGTGAAAATACTGTAAAAACCCAGGGGAACTGCACTGGGCCACTGGAGGCGTCTGCCTGGGATCCTTTCAGGTGTGGCTTGTAAACTGACACAGGAGCAGTCACATGGCTCACCCTATATTCTTGTCCATTAATTAAAGGAAAGGACCAATTTAGCAATGGACTGAAATGTTCACTGTGCCAACACTACTGACATACACTTTCCTGCTGCTGCGAAGAATGCTCTGAAGCCTGGCCCACACATCTCTGGAATGAACCGAGTCAAAAACGTACAACTGTTTTTGTAACTTCTCATACGTGTCAATTCCATTAGCTATGTCTGACTGTACTAACTATCAGTACAAGATCCTGTCACTTGGACGCATTTATAAATTTAGTCAGTTTATTGGTATTTTAATTTTAATTTACATTTCTCAGGTTATAATTTCCCAGTTGTTTGTTTCTTCTGTCACATCCTGTGTTCTCTGTCTACACTGGAGTTTACCTGTCCTTAAGCATTTTTTTTTCCTGCTTTTTGCTTTGTTTTTCTCCCCCTAGACAGGGTCTCTCTGTGTAGCCCTGGCTGTCCTGGAACTCGCTCTGTAGACCAGGCTGGCCTTGAACTCACAGAGATCCACCTGCCTCTGCTTCCCGAGTGATGGGAAAAAGGCGTGCACCAACACCACCTGGCCAAGCATTTTATTAAAAACTCCTTCACTATTTTGAGATAGGGTGTCTTATCTAGGCTTGTCTCTAATTCACTATGCAGCGGAGATGACCCTGAACTTCTTCTGATCCTTCTGCCTTCACCTCCTGAGTGCTAGAATTACCAGCATGAGCCACCACCTGGTTCACCTGATTTATGCAGAGCTGTGGATTGAACCAGGGCTTTGTGTATACCAGACAGCATTCTATCATCTGAGCTACAGCCTCAATCCATTTTAAATGTGGCGTATCTAGAATATGAACTCCTGAGCCTGAATACTGGTCCCTAATTTACATATTCCATAATTATGGGCAAGTTGCTTAATATTTCTGTGCATAAGATTAATTAAAAGAAAACGATGGGTAGATACAGCAGCTGCGCTGGGTGTTCTGAGGTTTAAGCCTCTATGTATGTAACAATCTCTCAGCAAAGACACTTGTCAAATCTGGCTCTGATTATTACTGAGAATACATAGCAGGCAGCAGGTAAAATATAAACATACATGTACTTATGACTACCTTTTAAAGCATGTTTTTATTAGGACTAGGGATTACAGCTCAGTGGTAGAACACTTGCTTTGCATGCATGAGGTCCTGGGTTCAATCATACTAACAACAAAAAAAAAGCATCAAGTATGTTGTTTTCACTGTACATACTTATAATGGAATATGTTCATCTTTTGTTATCTTTTCATCAGAAAGACTGTATCTCTCTTCTGTTATTTTTTTTCTATGATCTGGTCTTTCACATTTAGTGGCAAGGATGGAGAGGAGAAGATATATATTAAAGTTAAACTGCTCACTTCCTGATCTTACAAACCGGATTTGAGGGCTTGGTAAAGTGTTTATTATATAAGCATAAGAACCTGAGTTGGATCCCCAGAACACACAGACAACCACGTATAGTGGTGCACACTTGTAATCCCAGTGCTAAGAGGCAAACACAGTAGGATCCTTAACCAGCCAGGCTAGCCAACTGTGAGCTCCAGGTTCACTGAGAGACCCTGATTTTACAAATAAGGTATACTACCCCATCAGTTAGCCATGAAGGTCCCAGAGGCCCTCCAACAGCACAGGCTATTGCTATTGCTCTTGGCTGTTGACCAGAACTAGATGGTAAGACTCTATTGCAGACACCACACACCCTGCTATAGGACAGAAAAATCAAGCTGGAAAGGAAATGGAAAGACTTCTCTTCTACCCATACATAAGATGCTACTGGGCAGCTGGGAAAGAAAAGTCATCAATAATGTTACCCAGTGGTAGACCTCGCATGCTACAATGCTGACCTCCATGCAGGATGTGCCCACAGGCACAACAGTGGCAGGAGTATTTTCTGATTGGATTTGAGGGCTAGGAGGGAATTCATGCCTGGTACTGTAAAACTCATCAACAGACCAAACTTACTACCGTTCTACTAAATGCACATGGTGTCAAACTGCCTTCTAAGTATTTATGCTTATACCCATAGGCAAATGCTGCTCTCCACTTTTATCAGAGAAGCTTCTGTTTGCAGCCAACAGCTGGGAATGCAGGAACTCAGGAGATTTAAGAACTGATGACTGGGGGTGGGGGGGTAGCCAACTGCAATTATGAACTCACAACATTTAGTCAAGAACAGGGGAAGGGCTTACGGGCCTACCCCTCCTGGGGACCCATTAGCTACTGATGATGCTGGGGGAGGAGAAATACTGATCTTCAATAGTGTGAGCCATTGGTATATCCTCTATGCTCTGTGTGCAGCTCCACACCCATGAGCACTGGGACGACTCTGGTTCAACTCGATTACAAAACAAAAACAGCCAGAGCAGTGGCGCATGCCTTTAATTCCAGCACCTGGGGAGGCGAGACAGGCAGAGCTCTGTGAGTTTGAGGCCAGCCTGGTCTCCAAAGTGAGTTCTAGGACAGCTAGAGCTGTTACACAGAGAAACCCTGTCTATCTTGAGAAAAACAAAAACAAAATGACATGACATCAGGATGGGGAGAAAAGTGAGAGGGTGACAGGTGGAAGGGTGAACCAAAGGTGGGCCCTGAGTATAATCAGGAAGTACATGTCAAACTGTCAAGGAGCTGGGGATAGTGGTGTACATCTCCAATCCCAGAGCCCAAGAGGCAGAGGTAGGTGGCTCTGAGTTCAAGATCAACCTGGTTTACATAGTGAGTTCCAGGCCAGCCTAGGCTACATTGCAGACCCTGTCTCAAAATAAAACAAAGCAAGCATACCCACATACACAACTATCAAGGAATAAATGTAATTAAACTGGTATTTGAAGGCAGGTATGGTAACTTACAACTCTAACCCTAGCACTTGGTAAACCAAGGTCGAAGGACTGCAAGGAATTAAAGTTCAGCCTGGGTTACATAGTAAGTTCAACCCATCCTGAACTACAGAGTGAGAGCTTGTCTTAAACCAAGGATTCAAAATGTGTTTATACAAAAGGCCACATAAAGCACCATGGAATCACAAACCTAGACACATGGCTATTATCAAATTGATTTCACCAACGAAGAGGGAACAAGGGCAAAGGCTCTGAGTCCCAGGGCTGGGTGGCAATTCTGGGCATCCCCTTCCTAAGACCTGCAAGCAGCCAAACCTGCACCTGTTTTCCTATGAATCCAATCAGTAATAAACACCTTCATGATCATTAGAGTCAAGCCCACCTACCACGGGCTAGGTGGCAGAGAGGACCCATGACCCTATAGACTGGTGTCCTTACCTAGCCACGGTAAATGTGTCTTCTGGCAGGAGCCGAGCTAGCTGGATGAAGATGTGATTGAGAGATGGGCAAAAGCCGCACCACGGTGTGTAATAGAGCAGCAGAACATCCTGTGGGAAGGGGAGACAGTTACTCACACCTGGTCCTGGACCTCATTTCCTGCTGTGCTCAGAATCCTGAAGGCATTGAGTCACTGACTATGCAGGACTCATGGCAAGATATTTTTCATCTTTAGTTCTAATTATGTTTTCCTTACAGTCTTTGCAGTTAGAAAGCAGCGTGCAATCTGCACATGTTCCACCACCAGACCACTCTGCATATCAGAAAGAGTCTGTTTCCCCCCAATGACTACCACTGTAGAAATGAAGAGGAATGGATGGCTTGAGTTTTGCCCCACTCCTTAGCCCCTAAGCCTGTTTCTTGTAGTGCTCTACCACCACGTCATCTCTCCAGTCCCATACCTGTTTCTGAAGGGTTACTTCCCAGAAGGTATCAGTTGTCACTTCAGTGATTAAATGCTGAGATGGAAACTGGGCAGAGTCACTTCCAGTAAGATGCCTTTTCAAGGGACTGTAGAGAACACTGAAGTTTTGAATAAAAGACTCTAAAAATAAAGAGAAAATGAGATCACCTTTGCTCTAGGTACAAGTAGGATAGCTCACCTACTTTAGAATTGAAATGATCTCCCATGCTTACTTTTTTTACTGTTGTGATTTTATTTGGGGGTTTTAGTCTTACTTGGTAGCTCTGGCTGACCTGGAACTTGCTATGTAGACCAGGATGGCCTTGAACTCAAGAGATCCACCTGCCTCTGCCTCTTGGGTAATAGCTTTCGCCTCCACACCCAGCTCCATGGATTGCTTATGTTTTTTATCACCTCAACTAAGCAAACCCTGGCACAACAGTGCCCAGGTTGCCATCATGCTTGACTTTGTATTAAGTCAGAGGACAGTCCTTTACTAACTAAATACCATGTAGGTGGGATGCTCAATACAAAGTGGGAATTCTATCCTGCTCTTTTCCAAAGAGACTGCCACACATACACAGCATGAGAACTCACATAGCAACACACATTGTACCTTTTGCAAGAGAGGCAGCTTTGAACGCTAAGCTCTTTAAGCATCACTACAAATGCAGTGACAGTACAATACAAAGATGTTTAATAACCATTAATCTGAGGCCAAGGACCTTCTTTGTTTCCTTTATTAAAGTTCTTCAAGTTTTCTTTTTTTAAAAAGCTAACAAAAATAATTATACATGGTGGAAAAATATATAAATGAACCAAGTAATAAAAGCTCTAACTTAAGCCAACAATCTCACCCTTCCCATCAATACCATCATCTCAGAATCCTCTGCCTTAGTGAAGCAACACTAGTCTGAACTTTGCTTCTCTCCTCCAACTCCCTCCAATGGAGGTCTTAACAGACAATGACTGGCTCTGCAGAAGCAGGAGGAAGTAAAGAGTGTCATGTGAACATTAAAGACATGTCCTTATCATAGCTGAACAACACTCAGTTGGCTATAGTTTTGGACTGTGAAACCAAGATTTCTCAATCTGAATGAAGCCTAAATTCTGAAGCTACCCGAGCTGACTTAGGAGTTAACCCCCTAAGAAATTTATTTTACAAGGACTCTCAAAATTGCTACCAAGGATAGACTAGCTGGCCCAAGAGAGAATACCTGGGCCCCAGTTGATATAGAAGACAAAATGAAGCCTAAAGAGGGATTCTTTCAGGAAACCTGAAAATTCAAAGTAACCTGTCTGAGCTTCTCTGAGCTAAGTATTACTCACAGAATCCAGAGAACTCAATCACCACTTACTTTAAAACTTACATGCTCACCTGGATGTGGTGGCACACACCTTTAATTCTATAGCTTGAGAGGCAGAGGCAGGAGATCTCTCTGTTTGAGACCAGCATGGTCTACATAGTGAATTCTAGGACAGCCAGGACTATATAGACATACCCTATCTCAAAGAAGGAAAAAAGCCAGACAAGTAACAATAACAAAAACATGGTTGGGAGTTGTGGAAAGACAGCATTCTGGTGAAGACCATCGGCTGCTCTTCCAAAGGACCTAGGTTCAATTTTCAGCATCTACATGGTAGCTCACAATTGCTTACAATTCCAGTTCCAAGAGATCCAATGCCCTCTTCTGGCCTCTCTAGGTACCAGACATACATGCAGGCAAAATACCATACATATAAAAAAAATAAATAAATAAAATTTTAAACTACATGCTTGGGGAGATGGAGAGATAGCTCAGCAGTTAAGAGCACTGACTGCTCTTCCAGAGGACCCAGGTTTGATTTCTAGCACCTACATGGTGGCTCAGAACCACCTGTAACCAGTTCCAGGGAATCTGATGTCCTCTTATGGCCTTTGCAGATACTGAACATGTGTTGGTATATAGACATACATGCAACAAAACACCCATGCACATAAAATAAAAATAAATAAATATCAAAGCAAAATAAATTACACAGTTGTTTCATTTTAAGAAAGCTCACGGGGTTGGGGATTTAGCTCAGTGGTAGAGCGCTTGCCTAGCAAGCACAAGGCCCTGGGTTCAGTCCTCAGCTCTGGAAAATTAAAACACAAACAAACAAAAAAAAAAAAGAAAGAAAGAAAGAAGAAAGAGAGAAAAAAAGAGAGAAAGAAACAAAGAAAGAAAGAAAGAAAGCTCACTCTACCTACGTATCATGAATTGGGAGTAAATGGACTCCATAAAGTGAATGATCACAGGTTTGCTTTGAGCACTGAGGAGCTCCTATAATTATTATAATTTGATACAGACAAAAAAAAAACCTTACATGAGTCCTTTCACAAAAGCTGTGGTGATATATTGTGTACCCTAATAAACTTGCCTGAGCATCAGAGGACAGAGCCAGCCACTAGATTAGACATAAAGGTCAGGCAATGGTGGTACACACCCTTAATCCTATCACTCAGGAGGCAGAGAGCCTTCTGGATCTCTGTGAGTTCAAGGCCACACTGGAAACAGAGCGAGGCAGTGGTGGCACACACCTTTAATCCCAGGAAGTGATGTCTGGGCGGAGAAAGGTATATAAGGAAACAGGAACTTACTCTCTTTAGGCTGAGGATCTTGTAGAGGTAAGAACTAGTGGCTGGCTGCTCTGCTTCTCTGATCTTTCAGCTTTCACCCTGATATCTGGCTTTGGGTTTTTCATTAAAGGACCATCTTAGATTCCAACAACAAAGGTGGCTAATGTGAATGCTTCACCTGGACCAATGAAAGGATAGCCAGAAGGACTAGTAATAAGGGGAGATCCACTCACACTGCTTTCATACTCTCTCAACTTGGAAATCAAGTTCCTCTCGCTATCAAATTCCTCTTCTCTCCATTTGGCAAGCAATGGCTCTCCCTGCATTTCCAGTGATGCTGAACTAACAAGGCTTTTGAATTTTTACTTTCCTGTGTTGTATGTCAGGACTTTGGCAACATCCTGGGAACAGTACAGCATGAGTCCATTTGCTGCTGCCGATGCTGCCAAGCCCCAGGAGCCAACTCTGGGGAACTTTCCCACAGTAAAGCCTTAGGTCATCCCAAGTGGTTTTCACTGGTTTGCAACCTGCTCTCAACACTTGTGTGTTGCAATGTAGGGACTGGGGGTCAAGGAAGGCTTCCCCAACATGCCGGAACACTTCGGTAGAACAATGGGCCTGACTGGCCCTGATACTCACACATTCAACCCTGTGAAACAAGAATGAACAAGACAGTCTAAGCTCACTCCCTTCCGCTTCAGTTCCTTTCAATTGCTGGTGCTATTAATGGCCGTGCTCATCAGCCCCTGCACGTCCCATTAGAAAGGTTCTCGCCACTCTGTCTGGCATGGAAGCCAGGCTCCTGGGATTAATGCTTGTTCAGCCTTGGAAATGTGACAGAAGTTGCCAATCTTGGTCTCTTAACCCCCATGGGGTAGCTGACAAACTCAACCAGAATTGGGCAAATTGAGGCTTCTACTCTATTTACCAGACAAACTGGTTTCCTTTCAAATTGACCAACAGATAAAGACAACTGACATCACCTCATGATCAGGAATAATGAGAGCATCAATGCAAATTATGGCTCTTAAGCTAAACAAAGCTTATCATGCTCAGGGAGACAAACCACCTACAGTACCTATGGTGAACTTCATGAGGGCCTGTTTGGGGTCCAAGATATAGTGCGACTCTTCTTTCACATCAACAATTGTGGCAAACTCCTTCACAGGAGCAGAGCTCGGTGCACCCAGTCTCTCTGCATATAACCAAAATAAATTGGAATCCAAAAGGTAGATATTCAGGGTCTTGTTGGTTCTGCAGCTCAGGCCTGTGAAGGTTGTGCTAGTGAGGCCCACTTCAGGAAAGTGGTACCTGTTCTCCTCAATGTGAGGAATGGAGCTCAGGGCAGTGGACTCACAGCTCTTCTCTAGGGAAGAGAATGCAATGGCCGGGGCTGTAAAGACATCCTGTTCAGAGTCAGTGAAGCTTGCCACGCCCCGGGATATGGTCCTGCAACATGCAGTGTAGTAGCTGAAAGGGCTGTAGGAGGTTAAAAAATTGCTGCATTCTATGCTGCCCGACACCACACGATAAAAGGTCTGCTCCTTGAGGTAGAACGAATCCAGAGCGGCTGCCATCTCGAAGAAGCTGCACTGTGGCACACTCACTGAGCTCGGCTTGGTACCACCCACTGTCTGGTTGACACACAGTTCACAGACATTGTGGGTCCTGGAGAGGGCTGGCCCCTGTGGCACCACCACCGTGTTACAGCAGGGGGACGCTGACATCAGCTGAACATCAGGCAGTGGAGCTGGCAGCTCTGGTGCCAGGGACTGGAACACAGGTGCCTCCACCCGCCGAAGGTGTTGAAGGAGGCGCTCCACTACCTGGTCCCCATGACAGTTATTGTACTCCAAGGCCACTTCGGTGATCTGAAAGACAGGGCAGGGCTGGTAAGAAACAGGACTACAGATATAGAGAAGGCAGCTTTGCTGCCTGGATGGCATCCCTAAGTCACAGGAAGAGCCCAGGCCAACACTGCCTCAAAGGAGAAGTGGTCATACCAAAACCCTTCTGCTCTAGCTGCCCTGGAACTCACTCTGTAGACCAGCCTGGCCTCAAACTCACAGAACTCCAGCCTCTGCCTCCTAAGTGCTGGAATTAAAGGCGTGTGCCACAGATCTATTTTTCACAACATGCCCCTCTATCAGCAAGCACTGAACCATTGTTCTGAATTAGAGGGTTCTAGAAATGCCTGCCCACCATAGATAAATGAAGTCCAGCCCATAAAACTGTTCAGCTCAGGGCTGTGTCCAGACCATTCAAAGAATCAGAACAGACTTGAACCCTCTTGCCTTCCAGGTGAATGTGCTTTCTTCACACCTTTAACATTTCCCTATGCTGTCCTTTTTCTCCATGTTTAGTAAGTCTGAAATCTTCCCAAATACGTGTAGATTTAAGTAATTTTACAGCACATACTCTCCCAAATATATTCATGCCTTCCAGATCACCAATCCAGCCTGTTCCCAACTGTCCATGCCCATCTTTCCTTTCTAGAGTACCTCTTCCCCTCCCTGTACCACTGTGACTGGGTCTCAGCATCATCAGGCTGGAGACCAGCTCATCCTCTACTTCTGTTCAGTCTGCTCAGGCCACCACCTTCCTCTTCCTTCCACACTGATGTTTCCTTCTAAAGTACAACCCTAAGCATAACGGATGCTCCTTGGCCAAGTGATATTTGGTGGCTTTCTATTTATTACCTGTGGGATAAATACAGTCATACTCTGGCCCATTTGCCTTTCCAGGCTCATACTGCCCCCTTCAGACCAGACCAGGTCTTCTTATAGTGCTGCACCTTACTGATGCCTGGCCAGGGACCCTGCCTCCTCCTCCAGCTGTTGCTAAGACCCTCAAATTGGGAGACTGCTCAGGTAAAGGCCACCCCACTCTGAATGGCAAATGAACTAGTTTCTGCACGTCTAGTCCCTGACTCCTCCCATAACCTCAAAAACTTCTGCTAGAACATCTCTTTTCTTTACAAGTTTATGGATCCTCACTGATAGGACCAAGTTTGAGCACATGTGAACATATGGCTTTTCAGAGAAATGTGTACAATATCCTTTCTTGAAGAGAGCAACCACCTTACTCTCAATTTAGGTCATCTTCAGATACTCAGTGAGTTCAAAGCCAGCCAGGGCTACATGAAACTGTCTCAAACAAACAAAGAAGTGTGTAAGTATGTATGAACCATTTAATGAATACACTTTCAATTTAGACAATTTCTATAACAACACTTATGAAAGATTAATTCAAAACATATTTATAGACTAGCTCTTGGAATAAAACATCACTTTAGGTGGTAAACTGGTGTTTTAAATTACCCCTCACCCATACAAACATCATCATCCATTTTGGACAAGATTCTTGACACTGTGCCAACAGGACAGGCCTTGACAACCCACAAAGAGCCCTTGAACCTCCCACCCTCCCTGAACTGGTTTATATTCAGTGATACAATAACTACTCCCCAGGGCCCTACATACCCTATAAAACTTCAAAATCCACTGCTATATTTTATAAAATCTCCCAAATATGAATATTCATTACAGAAAGAGAACACTGTTCCTAGATCATTTTCTTTCCTTGTCTGGTTCCTGGTACCTCACACATCAGCCATGTAAAGACCACCTTTAATGGAGGAAGGACTGCACAGTAGGCAGCCACTGCTCCTGAGGGGTGAGGCCTCTTACCTCTCTCCTATGAGTTAAGTAGGTTTAACACCACAAGCCTCTTACAGAAACAGTTCCAAAAACAAAATTCATGGTACGTCCTGTTGATGTGTTTCAATCTATGTCATGTTTAATTAATGTAAGCAATTAAGAACTTGGCAAACAATTGTAAATGTTTGGGTTATCAATACTTCTGTTGTCTTCTATCAAAGAAATTGTAAGTGTGGATGCCTCTGCTTACTTGATTCATGCTGCAAATGTCTGAAAGATGGCTCAGAATGGAAAGCAAGTCAAAAGGACACTGCAGGCCAAGACAGACATTTCCTCTGATTAGCATGTTGCATAATATATAGCACGATGTCTTAAGAATGCTCTAGGGACACTAGGGAGCAGTGTCCCTGGTGTCAGGATCTATGTTTTCTTTGTGTGCCCACATGCAGGTGTGGGGTGTGTATGCTGGTGGTGTATACGTAAGGGCAGTTGCCCATTCCTAGGCTTGGTACAGCCACCACTTGGTCACTTCTGACCTACATGAAGCCCACAACTGTCACAAGGGTCCTTGCCTACTATGTCCTCAAGAGTGTAAGTTCAATTTTCTGCCCATACCTAGGCTCACAATAAAAAACAAAAGATGCCCTGAATTCTCTATTAAGCCAACAGCTCTCCTTACCCAAGTGTGATGCTCTTCCTCCCAAGCCTCTCCTTCCCTCTTCTGCTGGGCTCCTGCTCTCTGACATGCCACTTCCCTCTTCTGCTACTTCCTGAACCTGGCTTGGCTGGAGTGGGACTGTCCTCTGACTAATGAGCAGGCTCTTAGTTCCGACCTGGACTAGCTTCTGAGACCAGACCCCTGCAGTTGCCACACATTTCTTTCCCCACCAGCTCCCAGTATTCGATGAACACTGGCCAGACTGACCTGACAAATGGAGGGAAGTGCTGGGCAGATGTGGCTTGTCTTGGGAATGCACAGTACTATGAGGAGCCATCCCATCCCTACGTGGAGGGAGGGGGACAGACTCCACCTACTATAAAGCAACCTAAGAGCCCTGTGAAGAGTCACAGGTGAAAGTGATTTTCAAAAAGGCTTGTTGGTAGATGCTAGAAACAGAAGATGTGAGGAGATGCTCATATCTGAGAACAAAAGGCTGGTGCCAAACTCAGCCTCAGCCCTCTGGAGTAAGGATCTGGGATCCTGCCAACACAACCCCACCACTCTGCATGCCCAAGTCAAGGAAGACAATATCCCAGAAGTAAAAAGCCATAGCCATAGCTACCAGCAAGGCTGGAACCTTGTCTTTTCTGCAAAAATTTTGATGGCTCTTAAACTAGATGGCATAGAGGCCTGGGCATGGTGAAGAGACTCTTGGCTCATAGAGCATCCATGCAGTGCACATTTTCTAAAGAAATGCACTCCTGAGACCAGTTCAGTGGGAAGAAGAGGACTACTTCGTTGCCCCCTCCTTTCTTCCTTTGAAGCCAGACTGTGCATCAGTTAGAAGGCTCCCAGTGGGGACAACAACTTGAAGCGAATGCTGAAGAACAGCATGGTGAGTCTGGCTGATGAGAAGTTCCGCCTCAGCCTCCAGAGCAGTGCTGAGGGGCCCAGGGACAGGCACTGTCTGCCTGGCCTGCTCTCTGCTACACTGGCTGTCAGATTCTGGGTTGGGCCAATTAAGGGATCTTTGAGGGAAAGAAAAAATAAAACCCTAGTAAATCCAATTTAGCAATTCCAGGCTCTCTCTGCTGATTGTTATTGCTCCCTCTAAGTGCCTCCAAATGATCCATGTATAAAATAAACTCACGCCTAGAGAGAACGGATATCCCAGAAAGCGGGAACCTTTGTCTCTGGAAGCCTGTCAGTTCCATGCAACAACACAAGTCTAGAGAAAAAGGCTCACAGCACCACTGCAGCTGTGCCTGGCCACTGTGCTGCTGCCCCAGCCAGGACGGCCCAGCTGGCAGCAGGGCCAGTCCCATGACAGTGGCATTTCCTAGGCCTTATCAGTTTGCTTGTGTCCAATACCCTCTAAACGGAACGTCAGTGCAATAGAGGATGTTTGTCTGTGTCTGGGGAAGCAATTTCAACTCCCTTCACTCCTATTCACCCCTGACCAGAGCAACAAATAAAGATGGTCAGAGAATCTGGAGGAATCCCGGTCCTAGGCAGAGACCACTGAGCCACAGCTACTATTCCTGATGGCCACTCGGATGATAGATTAGTGCCCCTGAATGTGGACGAAGAGCTATGAAAGGACCACCAGACTCCTACCTCATCCAGGAGAGGATGCCTCTCCGCTAAGGGATCAAAAGGTATGAATAGGAAGAGTGCTGGTCCTTTCTTCAGCTCATTGTTCAATAGCAGACTCTTGCCTCCATGGGGCTGTAGCCATCGGAAGAGGGTCTCTTGGTTTTCTGAGGCCCACTTATAGATGTTCTCAGCTGTGAAGTTCATGACTTCCCTGGGGAAGACCTGCCAAGGACAAATTGGAGAGAATAAAACAGGTGAGTAGGAAAAGGCGGAGCCAAAGTGCCAGCACTGTCCTCCAGAGGCCTGGTCAAGCCGCACTGTGAGGGAGAAAAAAGCACCCAGAAAAGGCACCACTGCTGGCTGTAAAGCCCACTCAGCCCACCTCTCCAACAATCTCAACAGGTGTCTCAACAAATGGGAGAAAGCCACCATGGGAGCAGGAGGTCACTGTCACACCACCTTTGGCTGAGATCAACTCACCTATTCACAGATACTCCCCTGCCTTCAGGTGGCTGTAATGACCGCTAATCACTTTGTCTAAGGAGGGTTACAGAATCTAGGCCTACTGTCCTTGGTGACAGGATGTTAAGAGCTTTACCTTATGCTTGTCAGAGGCCCGGGTGGAGCTTCCACTAGGCAGAGGCTATAAAGGCTTTGTTCGTGGTTACCCCAGTAACTGGACAAATCCCTGGCACAGAACAGGGACTCAACAGACACTTGATCAAATCAGTGAGTGACCTAAGTGCTACATTTTGTGTGTAGCAGGAAGGAAAGAGACACCTGGCATTTTGGCTTTGTTCTTCTGTAACATGAAAGTTTGTAAGTCCAATGATAAAAATCAGAGCTTCAAATAATTTCCAGAGTGGAAGGTATCACAAGATTAAGCATGTGGTAACCACCAGAATGGAGATTTAAATGACCTTATAATGAATGTGCCCGCTGCTTCTGATCTGTAAGCCACTACTATTCCAATGACACTTCTTCTGATAAAAGGAATCAGCTGATAAACAACTGAAAGCACCCGAGTGAGGCGGCAAGCCTGGACAGTTTCAGAATCACTTTACGGTTCTCCTTTTCTCCATTTCCCCTTCCTTGCTGCCCCATGCTATAAATACATGGAGGCTGAACCAATGGCGCAAGACAATGAGAAGTAGCAGAGCAGATGAAGTGACAAGCCAGACGGGAACAAGGAAAGTGGGAGGCAGTGGGAGAGGCCATCACAGCAGTGATGCTCAGAGTACGACAGTGAGGGCTTAGAACACACGTCAACATTTCCATTTGGAAAACACAAAAATACATTTAGGAATATAAATAGCAAGAAGAAAAACACACTATCTGAGATATGAGAGACAGATGCTAAAATGACTAGCAAACAAGGGGCACTGCGTGGTGAGTGCGCAACAGCACTTGAAAAGACCCATGACCCTAAGCTAAGGGCAGAAACCGTCACTGGATCTGAAAGCCAGTGATTCTGTCAACAATGAAAACACCTCAGAGGGCCAGTGAGAGGGTTCAATGGATAAAAGCACTTGACCCCAAGCCTGACGACCTGTGTTCCATTCCTAGGAATGGAAATATATGGTGGAAGGAGAGAATCAACTCCTGCAAATTGTCCTTGGACCCCCACACACGCGCGTGTTGGGGTGTGGGTGTGGGGAGATGGAGTGAAGGTCAGCGCACAGCCACAGGCGTCAGTCTTCACCTTCTCCTTGTTTGAGGCAGAGTCTCTTGTTCAGTACTGCATACACCAGGCTAACCAGCCTGGGAGCATCCAGGGATTCTGTCTCTTCCTTCCTTGTCTCCATAGGAATGACATAAGATTACAGATGGATTGCTACCCCCAGCTTTATGTGGTTCTAGGAATCTGAATTCAGGTTCTCCCACTAGCTTTACTCAATGACAAAAATAAACATAACTAAAAATAAAATACTTCAGAAAAATAACCTGTCAGCAGTGACTGTGGAAGTAGCAAGGACACAGATGTGAAGCTCAATGCTCAGAAGTAGGTAAGTGGCAGCAGTCCCAGCAAAAAAGCAAATGAAATCAGGGAACAAAGAAGACAATGAGAACCTAGGATCTCTGAGGGAGAGGCTATCAACTTCTCCCTATGTCTTGACAAGAACTTCAACACTCCACTGTTATTGTAGGAGAAAAGCCCCTCCCATTCCTGTTCTTCATACAAGAACAAATCAACAACACTGCCCAGTGGAAGCTAATCTCAGAGAACATGGGCCCAGAGCAAGAAATCACCAACTGAGTAACTGCAGTTTCAATCAAGAAGGGCAACTAACAAAGCTGTATCACAATCTAAGAATCTAAGCAAACAAGTTCTAGACAGTGCATTCAAGAGCCCTCTAATGCAGATTCTTACCAGGGGCTGGGCTCTAGGGTAGGCTTATAGGAATTCTCAATGTGCATATAAAATCACGTGCTCTTTCCTAGGGAGAAGTCCATACATTTCATCCAGTTCTCAATTGAGTCTGTGACCTACAGAAGGTTAAGAACCACTGCACTAATACAAATGTGATTTTAAAATACTTACAAGTGATGTGTTGAAATGTCTATGTAAATACACACTTCCAGAGTGTACTAAGGATACCAGTTTCGCAAGATGTTTATTTGTGATAACCCCAAATCGTACTGTTCCTAGGTAATCTGAAACAGAAAATTTTCCTTTATTAAAGAGGAGGCCTAGGCCTTAAAACAACCCCAAACCCATTGATCCAGTCCTAATGTGCCTATCCCCTAGGACAAGGCTGCTGCTAACCTGGCCTGTCCCCGGGAGGAGCAGCTGCAGAAGGTGGACTCTTCACTCCAATCACTTAAGCTGAGGAGACTAAAACCACCTGCAGTGAGCTGGCCTGTCTGCTTTGCCACCCTGTACCCCTGCTCAAACAAGCCTACCTCTGGGCCAAAGCACAAGCTGGTGTCTCTGGACATGGCCAGCTCCTTGTCATCACTCATCTTGTTCTCACCATCCCTGACTACCCATGTACCCAGGGGACGGAAGCTCTGGGGAGATGTTGGGACTCGATCCTATTTTGATGGCACTTTTAAGTACCTATATTGTCTTATTCATTTATTTAGATTTTTCTTCATCCAAATTCCTCTTAGGAATTCAAGTTCTTATTTATTGCTGGTACCCTAATTGGAGGAGTATGACTCTGAACTTCTGATCTTCCTGCCTCCACCTTCCCAGTACTAGAATTACAGGAATGTGTCACCACAAGCAGTTTATGGGGTACTAGGGATCAAACCCAGGGTTTTATGCATGCTAGGCAAGCATTCTATCAACTGAGTGGCATTGCATGCCACTAAATATATGTGAAATGAATGAATCTAGCATATACAAAGAACTCACACAAACTGACATTTAAAAAATGATATAAATGGGCACATCACAGAAAGAGAATGGACCTGGCTAAGCACTACATTGAATAATGAGCAACCTCACTCTGAGTAAAGCAAAACAATACCACTTTTGCCAAACTGCTGAAATTTAAGGCTTAGGAAACACCGAGTACCAGTGGCCAGCAGAGCAATTGGAGCTCTGATACAACACTAGCAGAAAAGGTAAAATTTGGGACTTGACAGAAGTTTGTGGACTGCTAGGGACAAAGGACACCACTAGCAATCTCACATGTGTACTAGGAGTCACACTCAGGGACACTAGCTAGCAGACACTGCACAGATGTAAGAGATGATGAGGCAGAACTATCATAACGCGCAGAAACATCTCCAAGATAGCAGAACCTCTGTTTAAAGAAACAAAACAAATAAAACCTCAAACTTGGAAAACAGTATTCTTTTCTTATGGGCACATGGGAGTAGAAGTGTACAGAGAACCTGAAAGGGGGTACAGCTGCACAGTAGTCCCAGGCACTCTGAAGAGTGGGGCAAGAGGAATGCTTGAGCCTAGGAGGAACTTAAGACCAAGCTGGGCAAAATATGGAGACATGTCTCTGAAAGAAGAGTAAAACTGGTATGGTGTTGGGACACAAAGAGAGTTATAGCCTCATATGTGAAGCTTTCATTACTAAAAATAAATAACTAAATTTAAATTTGCTGTGTGTGGACAGGCCACATTGTGTGTCTGGAGGTTAAAAGACAACCTCTGCTGTAGGTTCTGGGGATAAGACTCAGGCTGTCAGGCGTGGTAGCAAGTGCCCTTTTCTGCTTAGTTGTAGTAAGATAGGCCTACAAGGCCGAGAGATGAGCCAACCTGGAGTCTGCCTGAGGGTCTAGCAACAGGCACTGTCAGAACTCCTGATCATGCCCAGCCAATGAGGTGTGACCACACAATGTCACCGAATCAGGATGTAGCCTGGGTGCTGGGAGGAGGGTATATAAGACTCTCCCCATTGCTGAATAAACAAGTCTGCTATTCGCTTTTTTTTTTTTTTTTTTTTTTTTTTTTTTATTTTTTTATTTTTTGGTTTTTCGAGACAGGGTTTCTCTGTGTAGCTTTGCATCTTTCCTGGATCTAAGCTCTGTAGACCAGGCTGGCCTCGAACTCAGAGATCCGCCTGGCTCTGCCTCCTGAGTGCTGGGATTAAAGGTGTGCGCCACCACTGCCCAGCCTGCTGTCTGCCTTTTACCTGACTCCTGGTGTCTGTGCCCTTGACACTGCACCTCCTCGCCCCTCCCCCAAGGGAGCTGTTAGGACCCAGCAACACTTGGTCTTTATTATTTTTCAAGAAACATGCAATACTGTAGTGTTTGAACAATTCTAAAATACAGGGGATGAGTAAGATGGCACAGGGAAGAGTGTGTCCTTTCCTATCTTCCCTGCTGTATTACATATGCTAAATAAGATCTTAAATTTCAAATGTCACCAACTTATATCCAAGTAGCCAAAGTATAAAAATATGAAGGCGTTCAACACACACACAAAGGTGTCACCCTCAGCCTGGAGTGGTGGCACACACCTTTAGTTCCAGCACTTTGAAGCAGAGGTAAATGAATTTCTGTGAGTCTGAGGCCAGCCTGGTCTACAGAGAGAGTTCCAGGACAGCTTGAGCTGTTACATAGTGAGATCCTGTAAAAAAAAAAAAAAAAAAAAAAAAAAAAAAAAAAAAAAAAAAAAACCACCCAAAACAACAACAACAAAAAGTGTTCTTCAATCCCAAACCCTACCTGGAGCATTGCCAGGTAAGGAGCTGTTGAGCAGAACAGGGGAAATGCCTCTCTAAACAATTCTAAACCTGACAGGTTTAAAGTGACAAAAGAAAAATATAGGAAGAATAAACCAGAAAGTAAAAAGAGTGGTTTGTGAGGAAGCCTGTATATCCCTGAGCAGGGCTGTCTACACAGGACTCAGAGCCACAGTCATGCTTCACATAATTCAAAAACTAAAGCAAGTGGAGGGAACCTAATGTAGAATGCTAGCACTAGCAAATAAACATAACTGCAAGTGCGGAGAAAGAGCCAACCTCAGTGACTGGAGAACTGTAAAAGAGAAATGGACCAAATCCATAAAGCTCATTAAGAAATATGTTTCCCATAAGGCTATAAACTAGCAATTCTGAAAGTACCGATACCTCTTTGTATGTAAGTATACTGTCAACCTTTGGGCACCAGGATATTTACTAGTAGGGTAAGAAGTTGTACTGTCGGAGGGGAGGCTAAAATGTGTTACACTGGAATCAGAGAACATTATATAAGCTGGCTTTTGATTTGCACGTTATGTATATAATATAAAAATATGGATACATTCATATCATGAGGGTATATAAACACATGAGCCTCCTGGTTTTATCTGCTAGACCTTGAAGTGATACTACCAAAGAATATACCCAGCACTCAGATCTTCATCTCCAAGTACCAATCTCCACTGAAAGGCACCAGGCTCTTACAGAAGAGGCTGATGAAAGAGGGAAAGGTGTGTGTGTTGCAGTCCTAGGGATGGACCCTGGGCCTTCCACACGCTAGCAACCACTCTATTACTGAGCCACTCCCCAAGTCCCTTTAAAAATTTTAAATGATAAAACATATTAAGCTCAGATAATGAAAATATCAGGGGGGAAAAAGCACCTAAGATAAAGTATGAACTGCCAGCACCTATACCACACTATACACAGGAAAAGGCTGAATCCTGGCGAACAGCTGTAGTTCGAAGAACAGGAAAATTAGCCAATAAGAACACTGATTTGGTAGTGTGCCAAAGTCACCAGCGTGATACGCTGCAGCAGAAGATTAAAAAGTGACAGCCTGACTCAGAGCCTGAATGGGGCCATTCAAAGGCCCAGTTGAACTGCATCGGTATGAACGGGCAGGTTGTCGAACAAAGCAGAGCCTAACAACTCGAACACAGTGCAGTTCTAAAACTTTACTTTTCACACATAAAGACATTCATACAAATCATATTTCTGGGGAAGCTCCTGAACATGGTGGAGACTTTCCAGGAAGAAGTATCTCAAGTTTGTAATCCCATGTTAATAATTAACACTTGGATCAACATAAGAAGTTTACAGTCTAAAGTGGGCACCAGCATGTTCTACAACAGTACTCTTTGTCACTTATAAAATGAATTCTTTTGTTCTCAAAGTAATGAGTTCTAAATTTTAATTAAGAAACATGAAAGCCAGGTATAACAGGAGATAAAAGGGTCAGTGCATGGTCATCTTCACATATGTAGGGAGATGGAGGTTAACCTAGGCTCCATGAAAGTCTAAAGGAAAAAAAACAAAACAACTTTGAATATGTTGCAGAATTTAAAATAAATTGAAACTCATATTCTCTCCTCCCTTACTCCTCCAAAAAAAAAAAAAAAAAAAAAAAAAAAAAGCAGCCCAGTATGGTAACGAGTGCTTTTAATCCAGGCAGAGGCAAGCAGGTCTGAGTTCGAGGCCAGCCGGGGCTACAAACCTAGTTCCAGGACAGCCAAGCTACATAGAGAAACCTGTCTCGAAAAAACTGAAGGAAAAAAAAAAGAAAAGAAAAATTAATGCAGTCCATTAGCTTGGTCACTAGCCAGTCTCAGATCTCTAGTAAGCACACAGTGGCAAATGGTAGCAGAGATGAGGACAAATGTGTCCAGCTCCTGGGGGAGGATCTTGGTAGAGAAACTGCTGCATGTGCTAAAAGCTAATCAGCTAAGGGGCCAGAGCCTGACCTGTGGCCACCCACTCCTGGAGAACACACACAGACAACTGGCTTGTTTGGTGCCATTCTTAAGCGCGACAGGATATGCTCCATGAACATGGCATTAGGGGAAGCAACAGAAGGCACTTGTGCAGTCTGGTGAGCTTTGAGTGGTCAGCCATCTTGCTTTGACTGCTCAGTCTCAGCTCCTAGCCATTTGTTAGAGGGTTGGGGCTCTTTGCCAATAACAGACTACCTCACTCCAATTCCCGTGTACCCTAGGGACAGCTTCAGTCACCTTTCCTATTTCTTATACACATTTGTCACCACCCACCACGTAGCTCATCAAGAGTGCAAGAATGAAAAAGGTGAAATTCCCCGTGGTTTCCACTCAGGTCAATCTGGACTATCATGCTTGCATCAAGGATTTTGTTAAGGGCTTTCTGAATGTTCTCATCTCAGTCTGTTTTGTCAAGTACCATTTGCCTTAAATTCAATATTAAATATTAAAACTTCAGTTTAGTATTAGGGAGAATACATACCTTCTGAGCCTTGAACCACATAAATAAAGCAAAATATTAACCTTTCAAATGCTGAAGAAAGAGTAAGAATGGCTACTTTCATTAGAAAACAGACTAGAAGACCAGGTGTGGTGGCACCAGCCTTTAATCCCAGCACTTAGGAGGCAGAGGCAGGCAGATCTCGAGGCCAAACTGGTCTACAGAGCAAGTTCCAGGACAGCTTGGACTACACAGAGAAACCCTGTCTTTAACACCAAGCCCTCTCCAAAAAACAAACAAACAACAACAACAACAAAAAAAAAAAAAACCTTTCAGGAGACATCATATCCTTAATTCAACAAGGGCTTTTCACTTGGAGGCATACAGTAACAGTGCATATCCAGTGTGGTTATTTAACACTTGAAATGCTAGCAATGAGGAATTAACCCTATTTTATTCTGATGATCCATGCAACAGCAAACCAGTCTTAATAATGGCCAGCTATCTGTGAAGGACACAGGACAGGACCCCATCGGGATAATTACCAAAGATGTCATTTCCTCTCTACTCCTTCAGAAAGAGATGCCACACTCTAACTACAAACTGAGCTTATACAATTTAACTGTCTCAGAGGCCTACAACACTTGGTGTGCTGGGAGTACTGTACTCAAAGATCCCCCCAAAAACAAACAGGCCAGAACTGAACAAGGCAGAAGTCTTGGACCCCCAGGAGACATAGCATATAGACACCTAACGGTAAGTATGTCATGGTCTACTTCATAACTGAGCATCACCAGATTAAGCTACATGGCATTTAATCAGTACGACTAAGACATAATTTACCTCTAGGGAAATTTCTCTTCTGGGCAAATTTTTCTTAGTTCTTTATATTGGGAAACAGAGACATTCCAATAGGTAAACCAGTGTGGCCTAGAAACAAGCCTTATTTTATTATCATTAACTTCTAATTTCCCCCACCCCAGGGTTTTAGATGAATTGAGAAAAGGAGAATAAGAAGGATATCAACTCTTCCAGTGCAGCTGATGACTCCCTCCCCAGTGTACTTACAATGATGACTTCGGACTCCAATGATAAACATGTCTATTAAATGAAAATCCTTCAAAGAAATGGACACATTGCAGAAATGCTTGTTTCCTATGTATAAACTATTGCCAGAAATGTAACTTTGAGGTCTGTATATTTCCATGATTCTCTATATAAAACTAAAGCAATTGTGTAAGGAGGAAATCTAGCATTTGGGCACCACAGACACATGCCAGTGCTTGACAAGACACTGCTAATGTAAACATGGAACATCCTTTCTTGGGAGCTGGACCAGAGTGGAGAGCAATGCAGTTCCAGATACACGACTTTGGAAGACCATAAACTACAGATCTAAATAGGCATTGTCACACAGCTTCATGGCAGTAAAATATACACTGGCACAGCAGCAGTCCTGCTCATTAAATTATAAAGCACAGCATTAAATGCTCACACACTTCCCTTTAAATTCCTTCCTTTCCACCCTTGGAGAAGGAAGGGCTTTCCAGGCTGAAGATCTGCTTACAAGCCCTCCTCCACCTATTTCAGGCTGTACTATGTGCTAGTTGAGTCAGCCACGTGAGGTGTTTCTTTCCCTCAAGACAATCCTCTAAAAATGTGAAGACCATTCTAACTTCACAGGCCTATGATTACTGTAGAAGGATCATGGCATTTTCCAGCTGAAAAAGTTCCTTTATTCTTCCAATGAGAAACTGAAGGTCACTGAGAAGGGGTGCCTGGGCCATGAATGTTTGACACTAGAGTGACTTGTTCTCTGTGCGTGGGGGAGTCCTTGCTAGAAACTTATTACTAATGTCCAAGAGAAAATTAAGATAAAGGCTGTCTATGGATGCAACTCCTTCTTGGAGTGAGTTCCAAGAAGGGAGAAGGGCTAGAAGAGGTGAGCTCTTCCCCATGGACCTAGGCCCCTATCTCAGCTTCTGTATTTACAGCTGTATTATAGGAGTTTCCTGGTGATGCTGTAACAAATTACCAGACATTCAATGGCTTCAAACAACACAGATTTGTGTTAGGATTGTAAGAGTCAGGTATTTAAATGAGCTGCACTGGACTACAATCAACCTTGTGTCATCGGAATATGTTCCTTCAACAGACTCTCAGTACAGGTTCTCAACCCGTGGGTTGTGACGCCTTAGGAGTTAAGTGACCTTTCACAGGGTCACATAGACTATTGGGAAACAGATATTTACATTACGGCTCACAACAGTAGCAAAATTACAGTTATGAAGTAGCAACGAAATGTTATGGTTGGGGCTGAGTTAAAGGGTCAGGAATTAGGAAGGTTGAGAGCCACTGCTCTAGAAGAAATCCTTCTAGCTCCTGGTAGCTGTCCACACTGCTTGGCTGTAGCCCCTTCATCAGCCTTTGAGCCAGTGATGGCCATTGAACTTCTCATAACACATAACACTCATACTGACTGTTCTGCCTTTCAATCAATATGTAAGAATTCTGACTACATCATCAGAATACACCACCAGACACCAGGATAACAGCCCATATCAAGACTGGCTCGCCGGGCGTTGGTGGCGCACGCCTTTAATCCCAGCACTCGGGAGGCAGAGCCAGGCGGATCTCTGTGAGTTCGAGGCCAGCCTGGGCTACCAAGTGAGCTCCAGGAAAGGCGCAAAGCTACACAGAGAAACCCTGTCTCGAAAAACCAAAAAAAAAAAAAAAAAAAAAAAGACTGGCTCATTAGCAATGTAATTTCACTTGCTCCTCACCATGTGACATCAACAATCACAGATTATGGAGTTTAAAAGTAAACTTTAGCCATAAACCATTACCTCAGATCGTCAGCTTCCAAATTTTTAAAACTGGGTTAAGAACAGTTTGTATCTCAAAAGGTGGCAGTAAAGACTGCATCACCCAGGGAAAGCCTGGCCCACAGAAGTGTTCAAACATCAGCTTAACATGTTCAGCTCTGTTAACAGAAGCTCATGTGTCGATCGGAACTAGAGTAGATCTTACACAAATGTGCAAATGTACGCCTGTGATTTTATTCTGTGAACCCTTAGATTTCTTTCAAATTTTCAATGCTTTTGATTCTTTGTCTAGGAGTATATTTCAACTTCTAAACATTGGAAAGAAAAAAAACATAAGAAAGAGGAACATACAAACATACCCCCAAAATAAGACAAAACAACAACAACAACAACAACAACAACTAGAAAGTGAAAATGGAGTCATTCTCTAAGTACGCAGGCTCAAGGAATGGAAATATCTGTACTCAATTTACTTCTGGTTCTCTTGGAGCTGAGGTGACAAGAAGGGTTCTGCTTTCCCCCAGACCCCCAGGCACCCTACTGACTCAGCAGAGTCTCACAGTCACCTGGAGGCAGTGCCCTGCTGAGCCTTTTGTCCAGCTGGAAAACCATGCTTCCCTACAAAGACCTACCTGACAAACCTGTGCTCCACTCACTATGGACAAGCATACCCATTGTCCACATTAGTTGGTACTGACTAAAAAAAAAAATGTATGGTTCATGAAAGTTCATCTGTAGCACATAGAGAACTATTAAGCCCAAAGTCTCAAGAATCAGACCAAAATAGCCCAAGGAAAGTAATGCAACCTCCAATTTGGCCTGGCTAGGCAGGCCTTTATATTCCTAACCTTTAAAAAATAATGTTGTGGAGGGCAGAGGTTTCCTTCCCTGTCTGTGATTGTTTTGGTTTCTTTGAGACAGGGTTTCTCTAATAACTCTGGCTGTCCTGAAACTCACTCTGTAGACACCTTGAACCCAGAGATTTGCCTGCCTCTGTCTCCCAAATACTGTGCCACCATTGCCTGGATTCTCCACAACTCTTTTTCATTGTTGTTTCCTAACAGGATCCTTTGGCATAGTGAGATGGCTCAGCAGTTAAGAGCACTTGCTTGCTCTTCTAGAACCAGGGTTCTGTTCCCATCATCCACATTAGGTAGCTCACAACCATCTGTAACTCTAGTTCCAAGGGAGCCAACACCCACTTCTGGCCTCTGTGAGTACCAGGCACACTTTTATACATAAAATAAAAATTTAAAAAAAAAATTAACTGTCTTATAGCCCAGGCTAGCCTCAAGCTTTACTTACACACACACACACACACACACACACACACACACACACACACACACCTTGAAATCCTGCCTACATTTCCAAAGTGCTGAAATTACACAAGGTTTATATAGTGCTAAGGACTGAAGCCAAGGCTTTATGAACGTGAGGCAAGTTTTCTACCAACTGAGCTATATCTAAGCTCCCTCTATAAGTACTCAAGAGAAGCTTTATTTACAAGTAAGCACATGGAGAAGGGCTTTTTCCTGTGCAAAAATTTACTTTTATCACCAATTCATGGTTCCCCACTCAGTTCTACCAGATGCCACCAGATAGAGCAGAGAACCTATCTGCAACCAGAAGATCCTCCTGTTTCTTCTAAAAACAACCATTAAAACAGTATAGCTGCCTGACCTCCCAAGACTTGGGGAAACTGGAGGAAAAGAACAATAGTACAGTCGTCTTTTGATATCTGGGAAAGAAATGAATCCCAAGACTCCCTGAGGGGACCAACAACTAAGGTATCCAAGTTCCTTATATAAAAGGGCACAGCATTTGCATATTTCCTTTGCATCTGCCTGTGTGCTTTGAACCCAGGCTAGATAATAATCTTATACTGTATTCTTTAAGGAATGGCAATTTAAAACTCTGTACACGTGGGGCTGGAGCAATGGTTCAGTGGCTAAGACAACTTGTTGCTCTTACAGAGTACCAGAGCTCAGTTCCCAGCACCCAAAGAGAGAAGCTCATAGCTGTTTGTAACTACAACTCCAGGGGATTTGACACTCTCTCTTCTGGCCTCTGTGGGTACCTGAACACACACACACACACACACACACACACACACACACACACACACAGTTTTTAAAAATATATACGTGTTCAATAAATACATCTTTTTCTTTTTTCTTTTTTTTTTTAAAGAGAAAAAAAGGGTATCAATATGTTACCTAGGCTGGCCTCAAACTGCTGGGCTCAGGAAATTCTCCTACTCAGCTTATTGAATTGACAATTTTTAATACTCAATTGAATCTGCAGATCAATAAAACTAACACCACAAAGTAAAGTAACAAAAAGGAATGGAAATTATTGTTATTAATTAATAATTCAGTGTATTTTCAAGGTGACATTTAGGTACCATGTAAATTTTAATTCAGTTCTTCAGGTTTCTTGTGTTGGGACAGTGAGAAACCAGGGGAGAAAAAGTAGGAAGGGACAGGAAGGGACTCCAGGAAGCCTGTCACAATGACTGCTACACTAAGCTACAATCTGAAGGCCAGACATGAGAAGCAATAATGGACAAGAGCCACAGGACTTTCGACCCTTTCTTGGTCTGAGGAGATGGCTCAATCTGTAAAGTGCCTGATGCCACAAGCATGAGAACCTGAGTTCAGATCCCCAGCACCCACATAAAAAAGCCAACCATGGTCAAGTGTCTGTAACTCCTGGGTGGTAGGTGTAATGGATCCCTAGAGTCCACAGGCCAGCCAGTCTAGTGTCAATTGGTGAGCATCAAGTTCAAAGAGAAACCCTGTCTCAAAGATAGAGAGCAACTGAGGAAGACACCTGACACAAACCACTGGCTCCCACAAGCAGATGCACACCTGTACAAGCACACCCAGGTGGACACACATAAGGCCAGTCAGGTGATGCAGATGGAGTCTTTCAAAAGCACAAACTATGCTTGTCTGAGCACTTCCAAGCAGAGGTGTAGTTCCTGAGGAACTACAGACTTTAAGGCTACTGTTTATTTACACATAAATTAACCTAGACTTATAAAACAAGCACCAGTCCTCTACCTCCCAAATTTCCATACTGATAAACTCAATCAAAGAAAAATTAACGATCTTATTCTAGGGTCAGATACTGCCAGCTTCCAGTTCACTGCTTCTCTTTCTTCCCCAAGACTGCATCTCTTTTTATCAATCAGATGAAATGAAAAACCAAAATTTGCTGCAAGGTGTAAGGACTCTTCTCTAAGCATTTGTCAGGTTGATGTGGGAGGTTTTCCCTGTATTTTATCACAACCTAGACTACAGAGTGAGAGGGTCTCAAAAAACATTTCTATTTTTCTTGAAAGGGCTAGAGATGTATAGCTCAATGGTAGAGCTCTTGCCTAGCACACAGAAGGCCCTGATTTCCATCCCCAGCACTGGAAAAAACAAAAACAAAAACCACTGCAGATCTCCTTTTAAAAAGCTACCACAGATAAAATAAATAAAATTAAAAAAAAAAAAAGCTACCACAGTCAGTCGGTGATGGCACAAGCCTTTAATCCCAGTACTTGGGAGGTAGAGACAGGTGGATCTCTGTGAGTTTGAGGCCAGCCTGGTCTACAGAGTGAGTTCCAGGACAGCCAGGGCTACACAGAGAAACCCTGTCTTGGAAAACAAAGAAACAAAAACCTACCAATCTTATCAGAATGTAGTATTTTACTAGACCTCAGTACATTTTGTGGAAAATGATTAATTAAATAATCACAAGATGAAAAGACAAGGTCTCACTCTGTAATCTAGGCTGGTCTTAACTCACAGTAAACCTGCTGCCTCTGCCCCCAAGTGATAGGATTATAAACATAGGCCACCATGGCCAGCTATTAGGTTCTTTAAGAAAAAGAACAATAAAGGCTGTTCACATTGAATGGCTCAAAGAGTAAGTCTCTGCTGTCTGGAAGAGTGAGGACAAAGGCTGTTCCTTTAGGCCCTAGAAGCACACAGGGTGGGGTGCAGGCCCACAGTTAACTACTTAGCACTTGGAAACAGCCAAACATTAATGAGCCTTCTGAGACCTACAATGAAGAATCAAAAGGAAGCTTTAATTAAATGAATAACCATGCTACCACCGAGAAAGGGAAAGTAAGCATTATGATCTAATGAATGAACTGACTTCAAGCCACTTCCCACATTTAATATAATTCAAACCCTAATCCAGCCAAAGGCATGGGTGTATATATTAAAAAAAAAAAAAAAATTCCACAAGAACTAGAAGTAGAATCCATGTTTTGCCAAGTAGTAAAAGCTTATAAAGCCATAAATTCACCATATTTACTTCTATAAAAATGATCACCTAAGAGTGTAGATGGGCCGGGCGGTGGTGACGCACACCTTTAATCCCAGCACCCGGGAGGCAGAGTCAGGCGGATCTCTGTGAGTTCAAGGCCAGCCTGGGCTACCAAGTGAGTTCCAGGAAAAGGCACAAAGCTACACAGAGAAACCCTGTCTCGAAAAACCAAAAAAAAAAAAAAAAAAAAGGAAAAAAAAAAAGAGTGTAGATGGTATGTGTCTGTAATCTGTACTTGGGAAGTAGAGGCAAAGTATTGAGAGCTGGAGGCCAGCCTAGTCTACAAAGGAAGTTCCAGGCCATGAGATACACAGCGTGACTGTGTCAAAAACTAATGGACCAACCAATCAAACAGTAGCACAAAGCAGAAATCTAGACTAAAAGGAAACACCAAAACAGACCCATAAGCAGTACAGACTGCAGTGTGCGCTAAGTCAGGCACTGATGGAGAAAAGTTGTAAATGGTGCAACTGGTCAGCAAATGAGAGGGAAAATATCAACTGTGCGCCAAACTCAGGCCAAAGTAAAGCCAAGTAGTGAAAAATGCTAACTAAATAACTGTTAAATTAAAAAAAAAAAATCTACTAACAGTATTTTCAGAAAGAAATAAATTAATAAAAGAGCCAGTGGGTGCTATTTGTTTGAGATCTTGCAATAATACAGCCTAAGCTGACTTAGAACTTAGGATCTTTCTGACTCTGCCTCCCAAGTGCTGGTACTGTAGGTACGCAACACCATGCCTGGCTCAGAACCTAAGATTTAACTACATCAAAAATAATGCTAGTGGGTGCGAGAGATGGCATGGCAGTTAAAAGCATGTATTATTACTTGTCCAGAGGACTTTAGATGGCATCACTTTAGACGGCTCACAACCACCTGTAACTCTAGCTCCATGGGCTCCAACACCTTCTTCTGGCCTCTGTTGGCACTGCACACACACAGACAGACACATAAATATCAAATAGATAAGTAACACTAATGCTAGCATCATTTCCTAGCAGTAAGGAGGCTGGGGAAAATAACAGGCAGAAATACAACAATGGGCTCCTGCTCGTGCCCGCTAGCAAGTACAAATTCCACGAGCTGACACAGTAGCACCAAGGCTGAGTGGAAAGGCTCAGGAAAACAGGTCACACAACTAGGCCAAAGGAGAGAGTTCAAACAGTAAAGAGGAACAACAGGCCACAGCACAGGGCTAAGACCGTGAACACATTCCTAAGTTCCTTTATCCTAAGGTGTGAGGATGGCAGCAAACAACAGCTCTTTGGCAGTGTACAGATGACCTTACAATCCTGCCCTCACACCTCCGGAGGCAACTGTGAGCTGTCCTCTTAGCAGAGCCCTAGCAAGACAGAACTCAGTTTCTAAGACAATTTCATTTTGTTTATTTTGGTTTCATTTGTTTGTATTTTGAGACAGGGTCTCTCTAGGTAGCCCTGGCTGTCCTGAAGCTTGATATATAGTCCAGACTGGCCTCGAACTCAGAGATCCTGCTGTCTCTACCTCCAGAGTACTGATTAAAGCTGTGTGCCACCATGCCTGACTTCTAAGACAATTTAAAAAATCATTAAGATGGGCTTATCAGAGAGGAGAGAGGTGACTCTGACTGGTGTTCCAGAGGAACTCAGGTGGTCCAGTGTCTGATCACACCAGGAAAAAAAAAAATGAAGACGACAGGCTTATCAAGAGTAAGGGGCCGGGTTGAGGATTTAGCTCAATGGTGGAGCGCTTGCCTAGCTCCGAAAAAATAAAAATAAAAAAGAATAAGGGGCCCTACTTTTGAGTTCCAGGAATCCCCCCCCACCTCCCCCCACCAAAGCCATCGAGGAATTGAGAAGACACATGCATTCAGCTGGAACATCTGCTCCCGACACAGTAGTCTAAACACTTCAACTGATGCAGTCAAATGTTTCCCAGGCCTCAATTTGCATGCATAGTCTAAACAGGACAGTAACCTACAATTTACATTTGAATCTGTCCCATTAAAAAAAATAAGCACGTTTCTCTTACGTGTTTCTGTTATTAACAATAAGGAAAATAACTGTCCTTCCAAGTAAGAGAGAAAAGGGAGAAGAAATTCAGATGCTCATCTTAGGTAATCCTTCAGAATATACATATTAGGGAAGAAATAATTCCAAATGTGTCTTTTTCTTAAGAAAATGGTTCATGGGCCTAGAGAGATGGCTCACAGATTAAGAGCACTCATTGGCTGCTCTTCCAGAGGTCCTGAGTTCAATTCCCAGCAACTACATGGTGGTTCACAACCACCTACAATAAGATCTGGTGCCCTCTTCTGGCCTGCAGACATACATGCAGGCAGAACACTGTATACATAATCAATAAATCTTTTAAAAATGGTTCATTAAGCTTAAGTGGGGACTTAGTCACAAAAAGCAGGGTGAACTAGATTAATTAGCATGAATTTCAGCTCTCACATCCTTGCATATGCAGCAGGATCTTAAGACCTAGCACTGTGTGGGAACAGTGAAAAGGTAAATCAGGAAAAGTTTTCAAATCACTAAGCATACTCATTTTGTTGTGAATTCACTTCTGAGTGTCTTTGTTTTGTTTGCTTTTGACGTACTGAAAACAGAACCCAGGACTCCTGCACATACTAGAGGGAAGGCTCTACCACCAAGCTATACTTTTCTCCCAGATTTTTGTACCCTTTTTGTACTGGGGAGTGGGTCCTGCAATGTTTTCCGAACTGGCCTCAAATGATCTTCCACCCTCCGCCTCCTGAGTAGCCAGGACTGAGTAGAGTAGCTTGTAGCCTTCTCTCTCTCTCTCTCCTCTCGAGACGGGGTTTCTCTCTAGCTTTGCGCCTTTCCTGGAACTTACTCTGTAGCTCAGGCTGGCCTCGAACTCACAGAGATCCACCTGGCTCTGCCTCCCGAGTGCTGGGATTAAAGGCGTGCGCCACCACCGCCCGGCAACCTTCTATCTCTTTTGAGCAACCCCATGTTATTTATCTGTTTTGCCCTCTGTTTTAAGAAAGGAAGGGGGAGGAAGGAAGGCTGCTATCTTGTATCTGGAAAGGCTTTTCCAACTGAAAAACTCTAAATGAAAAAGCAGTTTAAGATGATGGCTCATCTCACTAACATGGCATAGCAGCATATAATAAAAGCAACCAACCTTCCATGATCCTGAAATAGCACCTTCAGCTTAAGAATGTGATTTTTGGGGTCATTGGGTTCCCTTTCATACATAACTTTATTTATGGTCTTCCAGGAAGAAATTTGAATGTGTGCTCCTTAAACTTATTTAAGTTGTATTTTGTTTTGAAAATTCAAAACTGAAGTCAGACCTAGTAGAAAAGCCCTGCAATCTCAGCTGTTTTGCAGGCTCAGGCAGAAGAACTGCAAGTTCAAAGTCAGCCTGGACAACCTAGTGAGACCTTGTCTCAGGATGAAAAGAGAGGGTTGGGAGGTAGTTCAGGGAAGGAGCATAAGGCAGCAGGTCCAATTCCAAGTACAGGAGGTCTTCACTAAGCCAAACTCATTGAGGCCGTGAAGCCCAGTCTTTCAAGGAGACAGAAGACATTTATATAAGTTTGTTTTTCTCCCCCATTATTTCCCAGACAAGAAAATGTGAGCATAGTCAATTCTCTGTGCACTCCAAGACAATGTGCACATTAAAATGGTCACTAATATAATTGTTTGATATAATAATGATATGCTGCTACAAGTTTTTAGACCAGAAGTAATCTAACACCCAGTAAAAAACAGATGGTTAAACTGGGCAGTGGTGGCACATGCCTTTAATTCCAATACTTGGGAGGCAGAGGCAGGTGGATCTCTGACTTCAAGGCCAGCCTGGTCTACAGAGCTAGTTCCAGGACAGCCAGGGCTACATAGTGAGACCCTGAATCAAAAATCAACCAAACAAACAACACAGATGGATTAATGTGATCACTCACTTGGCAAATACCCTGCTACATGCCAGCCACTGGAGAAAACACATGCTCCCTACCCCTAGAAACCTGAGTCTGGGAAAGATGAAAGACATTAAACAAATTACTTTATAATTATATTCATAAATGCATCCATGCATGTGTTAAGTAGAGAGAAATAACAAAGAACTCAATTTAGATTGGGGGAGGGACTTATTAGTCACTGAACTGTAAGAGTGACATTTGAGCTGGACTGTGAAGGGTGAATAGGAGTTTGACAAGTAGAGGGCTTGGGGCATTCTACCTTCTAGACAAGACTAACATTTGAAAAGGTATCATGTGAGGAGGAAGGCAGAGGCTGGAAACAGCTAAGTGTCCAGTGTCTAGTCCAGGTGTAGATAAAGCACCAGTGGTAACGAAAGAGCCAGAGACAAGTGTGTAGATGAATGCAGCCAACAGAACGGACAGACAGACTCAGTCATGACCTTGAGAGGACACAAAACAACATGGAAAGAGGCAGAGGACATGGAATCTGTACACACAGCATGGACCTGACAAGAGTGAAACTGGCACGGCTCCTGATGCACGGTGGCATGCCTGTGACCTTTGGAAATCACCTGTGAAGGAAGGGTCCTGCTAAGCTATGGCACAGCATAGCCAGCTAGGAGACTAGGTAAGCACTGAGTCAGACCACAACCTGTCAACTTCATGCTAAAAGATGACAATAACATAACAAACACATTTTAAAGCACAGAACAAAGTTTTGTCAGCAGAGGGTCAAACTATTTTATAATAATGTGCTAAACATAATAAAGAATGTATTTGATTATTTTATTCATTAATTCATTTTTAGGCAGGGTCTCACTATGTAGACCAGACTGACCTGGAACTCACAGAGATTCACCTGCCTCTGCCTCCCAAGTGCTAGGATTAAAGGCATGCGCCACCATGCCCAGCAAGAGAATAATATATTTGGAATAGTACAATGCTTTGTTAATAGAAATTAAACAAAATATTTATTAAAAATACATTGAGAAAAGGAACCTAGCAAATTAGAAAATATAATCATAAAGATACTATATGCCAAAACATATCAAAATAGTACATCTCTGCTAAAGTGCCAATGTCTTAACACACATCAGCTTTACCTTTCTTTAAAGAGTGCAGTGCTGAGGTGAAGAAGGTCAAGTAGCCAGGAGGCTGGGGTGAGCCACTGAACTCAAAGAAGCCGAGTACTCCAGGCTGCAAGAACAAAGCACAGTCAGGTGATAGGTACGGCCAGCCCTGCGATGAACAGCTGCTATCTTAAGTCTATGTAAACATGTCGCCAGGCAAGGGTGGTCAATGCACTGCTGCATTTCATTTTCTAAACCTGACCACCCAAGGAAGGCTGTGGGCTGCAGTGAGCTTCTCCACTTCTGTGGGTAGCACAGAGCGCTGGCAGTAAACACCACCATGTTCAGATTTTCATCCCTGTGGTTCAACCATTCTGGGTAAAGTATATCAATAATGTCACTGTATCTTTTTTAGGTTTCTCTTTCAATCAATTCCTCTCCAAATTTACCTCCCCCTTTGGTAGGCACTGGACTGTATCTGTCTGGTTTCCCCTGTCATCGGGTCTCTCCTTTTCCCCACACCCAATACCGCCAAGTGGCAAGGCCCCTTTCTGGTCAGGTTAGCTGCAGAGACCCAACTCTGGCCCTGTTCCCCACCCTTCTCAAACTCAATGCCACCCGCTTAATCTGCTCCTCTATGCTTAGCACAGAGCAGCCCTTCAGTGTGACAAACTAAAATTAACTGCTCCCCACAACACGTCTGCTTCGCTTGCTCCCTCTTTGAAGGCCCCATGGCACCCCTGTCTGGATTGGTTCTGTGGCAATCACATCTGTTTAAAAAGCCCAGCAGTTGTGAGATCCTGAGGAAAGAATGATGGGGCTAGAACCAGAAGAGCCAAGCTCAAGCCAAAGCTTCAGGAGCTAAGTATAAGGCCTTGGAATGACCTTTGTGTGAGCAGCGGTTCCATATTCACTGGTAACAGTGAAAAAAGCCTTACAACATAAGGTGCTAGTTTCACGTAGTTGAGCCCCTTTCTAACTTTAATGCCCTCAGCCTCATGCTTCTAGTAGGTAACTGAAAAGGCAGATCCTTGGGATCTGGATTCAAAAATTTAAGACAGAAATTTCATATGTTGGTAACATTTAAAACCACTGCTAACAAGTCACGGTGGCTCAAGCACAAAATTCCAGTCTTCAGAAAGCAGAGGCAGCAGGCCAGCCATTCTACACAGGGTTACACAATGAGACCTTGTCACAAAAATAAAAATAAATAAAAACAAAGAAAAGGACCAGCATAGTGGTACATATAAATCCAGCACTTGGCAGGGAAAAACAAGAAGATCAAGAGTTCAAAGTTGGGGCTGGAGAGATGGCTCAGCGGTTAAGAGCACTGACTTCCAGAGGACACAGGTTTAATTCCCAGCACCCACATGGCAGCTCACAACCGTAACTCCAAGATCTGACACCTTCACATAGACATACATGTAGGCAAAAGCACCAATTCAAATAAAAAATTAAAAATAAATTATTAAAAAAAAAGTTCAAAGTTGTTATATATGAATCTGAGGCCAGCCTGGGCTGCATGAAACCTTGTTTCAGACTACGAAATTCCTTCCCCCACCAAAATCACTTTACTACACAAAAGAAGACATTTCTGATCCATACTGGAGGATTCTTTTCAATCTAAACTATCTGGTTAACTCTAGATTTAATTAACTCAACTGGTCTTCACTGGGGGTGGCGGGGACTGAGATGAAATGTTTAATCCTAACATATAGAAAAATCTAGCAAATAGCCAATTTCTCAAACTAAAGAAATAAAGCTGTTTTTTTCATGTAATTTGAAGTACCGGGCATGGAACCCAGGGCCTCTTACATGGGTAAGTTCACTCTCCCATGTACACCCAGCCCCAGTACAAAAGCAAACACCAGAAACTTTTGTCCTATTCCTTCAGAACTCCTTAAAACAAGCCAGCCTACAGTGGACTTACAAGTTTGCTTTCTTAAGGTTTCCAGCCATTCCAAAACAGAGTAAGTTTGCTACCATGAACAAAAGACAGAACCTTCAGAAATTCTAGAAACTATTAATACTGTACAAAAACAGAAAGATAATGACTCAATTAAACTCCTTTAATTTCTGATCACTCTTCTGAACCAAAGCCAATGGAGTAAAATAGTTCTAAATATGAATAAATAAACATTCCATGTAAATTTTCTCTTTTCATATCACATTACCTTAGGGAGGTTCATGAAAATGGACATATATATGATCCACAGATATGTATTTATCCATACCCATGCATGCATGCAATTGCATGTGTATAAAAGTGAGCACACAAGTACACAAACTGAAAGTAAAGTGAATACAAATTCTTATTTCCAAGAGAAATCCAAATTAAATCTTTTTTTCAATGGTAACTATTTATTACATTTGCATGGTGCATGTTTGGGGGTCAGAAGACAACACTCACGAGTCAGTTCTCTCCTTCTGCTATGTTGTCAGGCTTGGGGACAAGTGCCTTTGCCCACTGAACCTTTACAGGCCACCATGTTACATCGCTGAAAATGAGAAACACTTGGACTATTTGCAGTAGCATTGGAGAGCACTTAAGTATATAAAGCTTATTCTCAACATAACAATTTTTAGTTTTTGCCAGTAGTGGGGAATCAAACCCTGGGCTTTTGTGTGTACTAGGCAAATCCTCTAACTCATGTCGACACTCCCAGCCCTACTGCTGCAGTACATACTGTGTGGATGAAGGAGCCTTTGTCTTCAGAGAAACTGGCATTGAAACTGTCAAGCAGTTCAAGCTATTTGTTCATCAGAGTGGCACTGCAAACTTCAGTGTACCCCACAATATGTGTCCCACAAATTACAAGAAATTCACCAAACAGTACAATGCAAAATACAGCAAAATCATTTTCATTCTTCACTACCAAAAGAATGAAGAACAGAAGCTGACTATACAAAATGACTAAGTTGTATAAACTGCTCCTGGTATCCTGCAACAGGCCGCAGCTGACGACCCACAGCGGCCATGTGGGGCTTGGTACATGGATGAGATGCTGCAGCTGAGCTGGTGACCCCTCCTATCTTGGCTGTCAGCCCATCAACTGCCAGGGAGGAGCTGAGGCAGTCAAGAGTATGGGAACAACGTGAGAGAGGGCAGCTGCAGCAAAAAACATGCATTAGCCAATAGGCCAGCCCTCAGCATAGATCTCTACTACAGCCCACACTACTTGCCCTGCTGGGAGGAGGAGAGCTTGGGGCAGCAGTGATCCCAGCAGGCTGCAAGCACAACTCAGGGTGGCCAGCATCACAGGTAGAGAGATACACAGACACCTGTGGTTCATACGGATGCTGCCCCCAGATGCCCTTTCTAGCTGAAAGATCACCCTGACTCTGGGCAACAGTGGGATATCCAAGACGAGCCTTGGTGATGGTCCAGTATTTATGGTGTGTTAGAAACAGGAAACCTTGAACCAGACCAATGACTTGTAGTGAGTATTTCTGCATGTAATGCTGTTTGGAAAAAAACAAAAAAACATACCTTGTGACACACAGCAGTTTGCAGTGCCACTCTGATGAACAAATACGTGCTAGAAAGGTGGGAATGACGGAGGAATGGGGCAGTGCTTGTGCAGCGGAAAGGGGTGGAACTAGAGACTTGACAGTGGTGACAGGTGAGGGAGAAGGCTGAGGTGGACAGGGGAACATGTCATTGCCAAGCAGGGCTGGCAGGTGTGTGCAGCAGCTCGTACAGGCTCTGCCTTCTAACACGCTGCACAGCTGCACAATCACCCAGGCACTGCAATGACACGATGTCCAAGATGGAGAATGGTTCATTTCTGGATTGGGCCTCCTCAAAAGACCTCCAGGGTCTGTGCTGCTCCCAAAGGCCCGCTTGAATATCTGTGATCTGTGCCCGCAGACTCACAGTTGAGAATGAGAGACATAGAAGGTATCTGTGACATCCTCTCCTTCCCCACCCACAAAAAAGAGAAACAGTCTAGACAGGAAGCCATCGAAGAGAACTCTTAAAAACTATGACAGTGCTCCTGAAGTGTAGTTTTTCACAGTGGATGGCTTCTGGTGGGGGTGGAGAAGGACTCAGTTTTCTTTAAGGGCTGGCCATGGGGAGTTTGGCCATGTTCCAGTAGTAAGAATGAAGTGTAGTAAGTAGTAAGGTGGGGTGATGGTGATCTGTTCACTTCTATTACAGATTATCTAAGTTAGAAAGCAACTCTGGTTATGTTGTAGGTAAAGTAAAATCTGCAAAGATTTCCCCAAAACTCCAATGTCTCTCCAACAGAAGCCATGTCATTATTTAACAACTAACACAAATTAATGACACATAGTTCAATTCTTTCCAAATGTCTTTCTCAAACCTGAGAAAACAAATAATATCTCCACACAGATTTTACTAGACTTGAGCTTTTGTGTGCTCAGCTGCAAACACATCCATGAGCTAGCTTGAAGCAGACAACTCAAAGCCTGTAATTAACACCCTCACAGAGGTCCTTCTGGAGAAGAGAGCACAGGACTGGGGCCAACTTGGTACTGGGCAGCAGGCAGCAGCCTTAGGTTCTGGTGATGTCCTGTTGTCTCTCCCTGTTCCCAGAACCTTAACCAGCCCCCAGTGGACAAGCTACTGCCTGTTCCTTATCCAGCCAAATGACAGGGTTATCTCCACCCACTGTCCTCTTCCCTTGGCCTGAACAACCCCAGTCCCCCTTGGGGCTCTGTACCTTCTCCAGCTTCCTCAGGTCTGGTCTGGTCAGATCACACAGGCTTCATCTTGTTTAGGTTTTTGTCCAAATATCATTTCCTAGTGAGGACTTCCTGCCTTTCAAATTAGCTATACTCTTCCCCTGTCCCAGATCACTGCTCTTCCATCACGGTACTTACAATCAATCTGAATCTGCCTCATTCCCTAGGATTGTCCTGACAAATTACCACAAATGGGTGGTGCAGAACCACAGTAACCATTCTCTCCACTCTCTAGAGAATTGTGGGGTGTGGGAGGTGAGGTGGGGTGTCTTCTCTGCTTCTGCCAGTTTTAGATAGCTCCAGGCCTGGCCTGCTTTGAGATTGCAATGCTCCAGTGGCCGCAGCCTTCGGGACCTCTCCATACCAGCTACTATTCTGCCAATACATCAATCAAGGAAATTTAGGATTTCATCACAAGACCCTTGATAAATTATGTCTGCAAAGACCCTTTTGCCTCTCCCTGCAACCCCCAGGGTCTCTCCAAGTAGCCTTGGTTGCCCTGGAACCTGCTATATAGACCAAGCTAGCCTAGAACTCATAAAAAGTCACCAATCTCTATTTCCCAAGTGCTAAGATTAAAGGTGCATACCACGCCCAGCTCTAAAGACCCTATTTTCAAATAAGGTTACATTTTAAAGTTTCACACAGACATGTATATCAGGAGGACAGTAGTCAGCCTAGTGCCTCTTGTTCATTTGTTTTCTGAGGTTTGCTGAGCATACTCATTTGCTGTCAATCTATGAAGCAGTCTCCCTCTGTGCCTGGCACAGAGCAAACACTATGCATTGGACAAAGCTCCTTCATCAACTGGCAGGCTATCCCTTGACCTACTTTGTGATGTAACGCCATTCCATGAGTACAGACTGTTAGGAGCTGTTTTAGCAAGGAGGCAGAAAACAGCTACTTACAGATAGCCAGCAAATCCTTACTACCTCCTGGAACACTCTGTTGAGGAAGCATGCACCATTTGCAGAATAGTGTAGGTTTTGGCACACAGCACACACCCTCTAGTGGCCTTATGAACAATTACCTTGATGTGCTTTTTTTTTTTTTTTTTTTTGGTTTTTCGAGACAGGGTTTCTCTGTGTAGCTTTGCGCCTTTCCTGGAACTCACTTGGTAGCCCAGGCTGGCCTCGAACTCACAGAGATCCACCTGCCTCTGCCTCCCGAGTGCTGGGATTAAAGGTGTGCGCCACCACCGCCCGGCCTTGATGTGCTTTTTAAAAGTCCTTTTCCCCTTTCTTTTTTAGACGTATATATGTCTGTTAAGTGCCTACATGTATGTATGTGAACCATATACATGCCTGGTGCCGGAGAGGATCAGATCCCCTGGAACTGGTATGGTACAGCTGGGTTGTGAACCACCACCACATAGATGCTGAGAATGAAACCTGGGTCCTCGAGAAGAGGAGCCAGTGCTTTTAACTTCTGCAACATCTTGCAGCCACCACCACCGCACCCCACCCTCACCCCCCACCTCTACCCTCCCACCTCCCCCCACCCCCGCCTCAATTTTACTCACTGGCACTTGAACCATTTCTGCCATGGTGTTAATTCATGTAAAACTACCCTATTCACAGTAGTATAAAACTCTGAACTAACAGAAATGCTGCATGCTTGCTCAACACTCAGATTTGTGCTTAAAAACAATATAATATTGGGCATTCAAGCTTTTCTGCAAAATACTCAGGTTTTCTCTCATCTAGCAATTTGTCAACACCCTATTCTCACACACCCCAAGGATTCCTAAGTCTCTTATTACCCCACTTAATTTTAGTTTATTCAATTTCTAAGAATAAATTAATAGACATATGCTAAATAATTCATCTTAAGTAAATTACAGAAATTCACAAAAAGGTTTAGAAAATATTTTGGGACAAATACAAGATAAAAGTTCCCAATAACAATTCTGTTAGTATTTGGTAGGAAGGTTGTAAGGTAAACTCAAAATGATTTTGTCCATGAGCTTTAAAAATAAAGCACTTGGGGGGCTGGAGAGATAGCCCAGTGGTTAAGAGCACCGGCTGCTCTTCCAGAGGACCCGGGTTCAATCCCCAGCACCCACATGGCAGCTCACAACTGTCTGTAATTCCAGTTTCAGGGGATCTGACACCCTCACATCAATGCACACAAAATAAAGTTTTAAAAAAAATTCTTAAAAAAATAATAAAAATAAAGCACTTGATATAGAAGCTACCAATTCCTGAGAGATGATACCTTAAAAAAGAAAAATAAAAAAGAAACAACTAAAATTAGAAGATATAAAACCAGTAAAAATTTCATTGCACTTACTCAGTCCTACTCCTTTTTCAATCAACTTCAAGGCCACCAAAATAACTATGAGCCACATTCTGTTTGGCTATGTTGTCCATAGTAATAAACTACATCTTCCTGTCTATACACAGGCAAGAAGAACCTTTGAGAATAAGTAAGATTAACTGCAGGAAGCACAATCTAACATGCTTGCAAGGATATGACTAAAGCAGAGTCCCTGGGATAGTTCACTGCAGTTTCCAGCTACACACGTGGTGTAAGTTAGTATTGTGCTAGTGTTTATCTAGGAAGAAAATCCTAGATCCTATCATCTCATTCTTAGGATTATCATGCACGGGCCACTCTCCCTTCTGCAGAATACTGACCACTAAGTGTGGTGGTGTGAATGAAAGTGACCTGCACAGGTACACAGGGAGTGGCACTACTAGGAGGGGTAGTCTTGTTGGAGTAGGTGGGGCTTTGTTGAAAGAAGTGTGTCACTGGGAATGGGCTTTGACGTTTCAAAAGTTCAAGTCATGTCCAGTGGCTCGCTGGTCTTGCTGCCAGTGGATCCAGATGTAGAACTCTCAGCTCCTCCAGCACCATGTCTGCCTGCATGCTGCTATGCTTCCCGCCATGACAATAGACTAAACCTCTGAAACTGTAAGTCAGCCTCAATTAAATGTTTTTGTTTTTGTTTTTTTCTGGGGTGGGGTGGGGGGTAGGGTTTAAGACAGGGTTTCTCTGTGTAGCCTTCGCTGTCCTGAAACTCACTCTGTAGATCAGGCTGGCCTCGAACTCACAGAGATCTGCCTGCCTCTGCCTCCCAAGTGCTGGGATTAAAGGTGTGTGCTACCACGCCAGGTCCAAGGTTCTTTTTTTGTTTGTTTTTTGAGACAGGGTCTTGTGGGATGACTCATCCCTAACAGGCCTGAGGACCAGCTGGCACAAACCAGTAAAAAAGAGATACTTTCCAAGAGCATAGGATCCTGCTACATCTGGTGCCTGAACAGGGACCTGTGTGTCTCCCTTTCCTCATGCCTAGTGCTAGTTGAGCAGCCCCCTCGAGTGGTGTATTTCGGTGTGATTTCAGTCCCTTCAGCAGGTAAGCGCTGGGACCCCCACTTTCTTCTTTTTGTTTGTGAGTCTGACTGTACAGTAGGGTGGCATATACTTTTGCTCAGGCTCAACTGGCGTTTCCATATAAGGGCTGGTCCCTCAGGAAACAATAGCCATCATCTGACTAATTTTAGTTGTGTATGTGTGTGTGTGCGTGTGTGTGTTTGTGGGTTGTGATGCCTGGAGAGATAGCTCAGCAGTTAATCAACAGTGTGTGCTGCTCCTCCAGAGAACATGTGAGAACCTGATCTTTGGATGAGAGATCTGCTCCTGGCTAGAAAAAGCGAAGTGGCCTCGGGAGTAACCCTTCAGTTGTCTTTTTATGCCCATTTTGTTATAATTGCTGGCCAAAGTCTTCCTCTACTGAGGAAGCACGGTAAGCACTGCCAGGAACAATGTTAACATAAACTTATCTATCACCTTCATGACTGATATTTCCTCCACCTCTGCTGACAAGGAGACAGATAAGAATAGGCATAAAGGAAAAGAAAGGGATGGAAAGAGAGAGGAAATGATTGCGGCAGCACCCAGGCCTACACGGGCAGCCCCTCTCTCTGCTCCCCCATGCCTCCAGTAGCTACCCCCGCCTCCCACTGCAGTATCCACAGAGTGATTTGCCCGGATGTCTGCCTGCCGAGACAGCTGCTCCGCATACCTCCCAGCCTATTCCACCTCTGGCGCTGCACATGCCCACCATGGCGTTTCCAGTTAATGTGGGCCCAGTGCAGCCAACCAACCATGGATACCTATGCCTCTTACAGACCTGTCTTTGGTCCATAAGACCACTAATAAATTGGGTCCTGACTCGTCCTATTTTGAGCAAGTCCTACGGCAATGGGCAATGTGTTTGTACTTATTAAGACTGGTACCATTTGATGAAGGTTGTGTTAGAGCCTGCAGACTTCCTTAACTGGCGAGCTGCCTATGATGACCAGGCTGAGGCTCAGGCTCATTTTAATATACAGTATAACATCACTGTTTCTCTTGAGATGCTCACTGGCCAAGGACCATATGTTAACCCTGTCACACAAGCTCTAATTGGACAACATGCTGATTTACCTGCCTCCGGAGACACCATTGCCCTTGGTACATTGGAGGGATCCCATCACCCTTCGATGGCAACACTCTGCTCCTCTATTAACCCAGGGGTGAGGTTACGCATGCATTTTCCCCCAGAATATCACCACGCCAGTATGGATACACCCTCCAGAGATGTGCGTCCAGCAACAGACCAAGAGACTTTGGCCAAAAAAGAAGGTTCAGAGGGATGATGTATGATTTACTCCACTACTGCAGCATCAGTAAAGGTCATGTCATTACTGGTATTCGACCCTAGATATAAAGCAATTGCCTCACCCGCTACAAGGTTGCTAATGCATCACCAGAAACACTTCGATTGGCACAATAAATATGACTAGGATTCCATCCATGTCCTTGAGACTGAATTTTTGACACAGTGAGTACATAGTGAGACCCTATGGCAGGTCTCTTGTTCAAACGTCTTCTTTTCTTTCTTTCTTTCTTTTTTTTTTTTTTTTTTTTTTTCCGAGACAGGGTTTCTCTGTGTAGCGTTGCGCCTTTCCTGGATCTCGCTCTGTAGACCAGGCTGGCCTCGAACTCACAGAGATCCACCTGCCTCTGCCTCCCGAGTGCTGGGATTAAAGGCATGCGCCACCACCACCCGGCTTCAAATGTCTTTCATCAACAGAAGGCAGCCACAAAGGTGACCCTACAGGTTTTATTGGCTCTCAGACAACTAGAACAAAGTTCTCCTAGAGAGATAATGCATGCATGGCTCACTGAGATACAGAAGGCTACTGCCTAAAGTCCACCACCTGGACAACTCTCCAGGACTGATGCTCTTCCATGGCTGGTAGTTAATAACTGGTATGAGATTGCTTGGCAAGCCAACCTAAGGTAGGCACAGTCCATTATGCTGACACAGTCCATTATGCTGGCTGGCACAGTCCATTATGCTGAGCTCTCCTGAGGTGGGGTCAACAAGGTTAGGGCAATGCACCCTAGATCCCACTGAGCATGTCCTATAAATAATGAAAAGGGGTGGATATGTGGGATGACTCATCCCTAATAGGCTTGAGGGCCAGCTAGCCTAAAACAGTAAAAAAGATACTTTCTGAGAGCCAACCTGGGTCTGCCTAACGGCCTTAGCAACAGCAGCTGAGACATGATCTGGAGATGACCTGGACCAATAAGAGGCAGCCATGTCACACCAGCAGATGCATATTCATCAGACCTTCCCCCAGGGTGGAGTGGAGGGTATATAAGGCTTGCCTCTTCCTGAATAAACTGAGCTGCTTGTTTTGACATTCTCCCAGAGTCTGTGCCGTTGACTCTGTGACTACTTGGCCCCCTCCCCAAAAGGGAGTAACAGCACAGGATCCTGCCACAGGGTCTCACTATGTACTTCTGGATATCCTGGAACTAACTCACAGACACTCACCTGTCTCTGCCTTCCAAATGCTAGGATTAAAGGTATGCACCACCACTCCCAGCAACCTAAGATTCTTATAACAATAATGTAATTTTAAATGTGAAGCTGGCAATGGGGCCACAGGAAAAAAGCCATGTTAGTAAGTTAAAATATTTTCTATAAAAAAGACTGAATAAAACAGAAAAGAATATATTTGAAGTTTTTTTATTTAAATAAAGACTTCTTTTAGGGGCTGGAGAGATGGCTCAGTGGTTAAGAGTACTGGTTGCTCTTCCAGAGGACCTGGGTTTAATTCCTAACACCCACACGGCAGCTCAAAACTGTCAGTCCAGGCCCAGAGGAACCAACACCCTCTTCAGCCTCCTGTGGACATTGGGTACACGTGTGATGCACAGACATACAAACAGGCAAAGCACCCATACACATACAATAAAGCCTAAAAAAATATTTTTAAAAATTTATTTTATTTATTTATGTGTATGTGTGGACATACCCACTGAAGCCAGAAGAGGGGTTCAAACACCCTAGAAGTTATGGGTAGCTGTGAGTCACCTGGTGCAGGTGCTGGAAATTAAACCTGAGTCCCGTAGAAGAGGAACAAGTGATCTTAACCACTGAGCCGTCTCTCCAGCACCATATTTGCAAGGGTTTCTTGGTTTTGGTTTTGTTTTCAAGACAGAATTTCTCTGTTTAACTCCGGCTGTCCTGGAACCAGCTCTGTAGACCAGGCTGGCCTCAAATTCGAAAGAGATCCACCTGCCTCTGCCTCCTTGTGCAATACTATAGGGTCAAAGAATATTCTTAGAAATGAGTTGCTGCATAGAAACTATGAGCTAATTCTATATTCGAGTTAACTATGAGACAAGGCCAACATTAGTTTAAAATTTCCAAACAAAACACAGACAAGATTTTGCAAGTATTGTAGTCTTTTAAAGCTCACCTGGCAGCTACCCTTATAACTAGCAACTCAAAGAGCACTTAAATGGGGCTTCTCTATAAGGTGATTTTTTTAAATTATTTTTAATGGGGGCGGGGGTGCATGTGTGTGCAGTTGCCTGTGGAGCCCAAAAGCATGGGATCTCCTGGAACTGGAGTTAGTTTCTAGCCACCTGAGGAAGGTGCAGGGACTAAACCTGGGTCCTCCCAAAGTACTACACACTCTTAAACCACCAATGTCATTTTTTTAATTGCTGAAATCCAGGAGGTTTTTAAAGTATGAAAACATCATAATGAAATCCACTATCATGTACAATTAATATACACCAAAATAAAACAAAAAACTAAACACCACTTAATATAAACAATCCAGTTCAAACCAGTAAAAGGTCTTGGGAACAGAAGAGAAAAGAAAGATAGGTACCTCATAGTTTGAGAGAAAATCTAGCAATTCTGATTGAGATGGGATGTACAGAAGTGGTTTCATCACCCGGCGAACAAACTTCTCAATGTAAACAGCACTCATGGGGCCTTTGTATTCGATTGGTCCAAAACTAGTACCAAAAAAAGTAAATAAATAAAAATAAATAAAAACAATACACCATGCATTAAACCTGTAATGTGTAACAAAAACTATCAACACCACACAAAGAAAACATCTTTGCTTTAACAATTGGTTCAGAGGCAAGCAGCCTGCTTTGCTCAGAGGGTGAACAGAGAACCAGCATTTTAGGTGGGGAAGAGACAAGCACTTCTATGAGATCAATCTTAATCCAGCTTCAAGTTAAAATCATTCTATCTTCCAAAAGAAAAATTTAGTTTCTACTAAAAAAAAAGTGGCCTCAGAAACTAACCACATGATAAAGAATTCCAGGATCTTTGCTATAGCACTCAACACATGTAGGCAGATTTTCTTTTCCATGAGACTGAAATAAGAATCATTGGGAAGTTGACCCATTGCCTACTAAAAAGTAATTATTAGTGTTTCGAAAGGCACATACACAAAGGATCACTAAGTGAACCTGACACCTGTTTAAAAAGTCATCACAACAGGGACAAAATGGCACGGGGGAAGTCAGGAGGTGTCTCTTATGGTATGCTCTGGTGCACACAGGGACCTGGTCCAGCTCTGAAACACTAACACCACTCAGGTATTCTCTGAGCTCATCAGATTTTCACCTGGCTGCCTCAATATCCTCCCAAACTCATCACAAGTCTCTCAAGTCTCTCAGTGACCCACAATATACACAAATGTTACTGAACAATAGGGGTCAGGAGCACGTGAAATTCAGAAATTCTGCAACCATTCTTTTCTCTACAGAGATTGACATTAAGTTTATTGTTCACAGCAGCAATGCACAAAGTTTAGGAAAGAATTACATATATGCTGTACTCATAATAGTGTTACATAGTTATAAAAATTTGAATACAGGATAAATTCTTCAGTGCACACTATAGAATATGATACCAAAGAAATAGAAATGTGAAAAAAGTAAGCACAGCATTCTACAAGCACAGCTGGGAAACAGGAGTAAGAATTCTACCAACTCAAGAGGCCAGGCATGGTGGAGCATACCTTTAATCCCAGCACTTGGGAGGCATAGACATGTGGATTGTTTGAGACCAGCCTGATCTACACAGTGAGTTCCAGCTAGCCAGGTCTGAATAGAAAGTATTTTTTTAATTAAAAAAAATTTTTTAATTACCACCATCACCATCAATCAATGAATTCTAATTTAAAGGAAAAAAAATAAGACGACTAGGTATGGTAATACACACCGTTAATCCCAGGACTCAGGAGGTAGAGGAGTGCAAGGTGATCTTCAGACATATCTATATATCTATATTAAATTTGAGACCAGCCTGAGCTACATTAGAACCTGTCTCAAACAAACATACTATGAATGAATGAATGAATGAGAAAAAAAAATCAAGAAAGCATCTGATAACATGTTTCATCTAGCAAAAAAAGGAGCCAGTCTTCCTGGAGTTGGTGGCACATGACTTTAACCCCAGCACTTGGGAGGCAGAGGCAGGCAGATCTCTGAGTTTAAGGCCAGCCTGGTCTACAAAGCAAGTTCCAGGAACAAAAGAAATCATGCCTCATAAAACTTAAAAAAAAAAAAAAAAAAAAAAAAAAAGCCAACCCATGTAGAAATCTCATCTATTCAAGGCATGAGGCTTTGCTGAGTTGTCCTAGTGTCCTAGTGAACTGTAAAAGCAAACAAGATCTCAAGATGCAGGATACAGAAGTGAAGAAACTACAGCCATCAGTGTAGGATGAGCTGGTCTAGAGCACGATGACAGCAGGGTGGTGAGAACCTGTTTCCATGATCCAAACTGTTTCATCAACCTTGAGATGACATCAGTACAAACCCTTAAACCTGTCCCGCAAAGCAGGAAGCCATGAATTTAAGTAGCTACAAGATAAAGCACTGCAGCAAATGAGAGCAACAGCAGCGTCTGCTCAGCCATGAGACCCAGCAGGACGTGTGCAAGCACTGTAAGCAGGAAGAACTTGTGATTACCAGAGCGCCCAGGAGCGTTCAGCTAATGGACCAATCATGTGCACATGCACACATATAAAACTGAGGCCTCTAGACTCTCAGAACACGAAGAAAGTATCTTTGGAGAGTACCTGTGGCTCAGGCCTGCTGCACACTGCATACTAAGTGGTGAAATGAACAGAAGAGCAAAGCAGCGGGCTAAAATGAAGGGTGGGCATTCAAAGCCCTATGCAGAAGACCAGGGTACTGGGAATTTTAAACAGAATCTCACACAGCAACTCCAGCTAGCTTCAGACTCAGCAATCTGCCTGCCTCAACCTAAATAGTTCTGAGTTTAAAGGCATGCAGCACAACACCTGGCTTGGACTATTTGATTCTAAAATCTGTAGAAGCTGAGGACACAAACAGCTCATGTGTTTTCCCATGCATCTCAAAATGACCATCCCAATTCAAGGGAATGCTCATTTTAATGTCACATGAAGTTAAAATCACCTCCAGCAGCCTGAAGTTTTAACCACCCCACTAAGCATCTGTATCCTTTTTCCAAAGCCAAAGAGTAACATAGGGACCTAAGTAAAATAATCATACCACTCCTTCAGCAAAATGGTTTCTGCTGACCTCAGCAAGGGAAGAACTAGGCCTGAGATGGTCACTGGGAGTGTACCTTATATTTAAGAACCCTGCAGTAGCTGTCAAAGCAGAGGAAGAACCTACTGGACAAGAAGCAGAGCGGGGAGATCTGAAACCAATCTACTGAGAAGCTAGCTTGTTTCTTCGGTGGACATTAAAACCACAAACATGCCAGGCGTTGGTGGCACACGCCTTTAATCCCAGCACTTAGGAGGCAGAGCCAGGTGGACTTCTGTGAGTTTGAGGCCAGCCTGATCTACAGAGCAAGCTCCAGGACAGGCACCAAAACTACACAGAGAAACCCTGTCTCAAAAAAAAAAAACAGGAAAAAAAGAAAACCACCAACATTTCATATACAGCAGAAAACCTGAGGATGGAAAAGGTGGTCTTGCCTAAATCACATCAATTGTTCCAGTAAGGCCCTGTGTGACAACAGCTTATGCTAGTGGAGTGGAACTAGGAAGGAATGGGATAGAGACCCTGTCACTAACAGTCTGCTAACCATTGATGTGAGACCTACTGAGATCAGGAGGTACATGAAAAGGGAGGGAAACCCTAAAAAAGAGCTCTCACTAGTTAGGTCTTTACCCACTTGGCCTTTCACAGACTTTAAGCCAATCACATTGAATGAAGCCTAAATTCCATCTTCTACCCTAGGAGCCTAAGGCTGGAAGATCATTTGTATCCCTAGCCTGGGATACAGCATGAGACCATCTCAAAAATCAAAATAAATAATCAGGTATGGTGGCACATGGCTTTGATCCCAGCACTGGGAAGGCAGAAGAAGCAGGACAATCTTTAAATTCAAGGCCAGCATGGCCTACACACTGAGTTCCAGGACAGCCAGGGCTACATTGTGGGACCCTGCCTCTAAATAAATAAATATTCCAAAGTCAGATTTTTCAAATATTACTTAACATCCATATTAGGGTCTGAGCATGTCTGCAAAACCAAACATTAATATATATGCGGTAAAAAGCAAATGACTTAAAGTCAAACTAAGTCAAATGTGGTGACACATGCTTATTATCCCAGCACTTGTGAGAAGTTGAGGCAGGGTCACTAAGTTCTAGGCCAGCTGTGTTATAAAGTGACTATAAGGCCAGCCTAGGCTACAGCAGAGATCTCTTATCCAACAAAGCAAGACATGGTGGTACACACCTTTGACCCCAGCACTAGGAAGGCAGAGGCAGGTAGACCTCTGACTTCCAGGCAATCCTGGTCTATATGATGAGTTCCAAGCCAGCCAGAACTACATAGTGAGATCCTGTCACCACCCCACAAATGAATGAATGAATGAATGAATGAATGAATGAATGAATGAATGAACAGATTGATAGGTAGATAAATAAATAAATGAATGAATGGTCTGGGGAGATGGATCGATGGTTAAGAACATTGCCTATTCTTCCAGAGGACCTGGATTTTATTCCAGCACCAACATGGTGGCCCACAATCCCCTATAGTTTCGGGAGATCTGATGCTTTCCTTCTGACCTCCTTGAGCTCCTGGATGCACACGGTGCATATACATAGTCAGTCTCTCTCTCTCTCTCTCTCTCTCTCTCTCTCTCTCTCTCTCTCTCTCTCTCTCACACACACACACACACACACACACACACACACACAGAGAGAATAACAAACAAACAAACAAACAAATAAATAAAATGAATCTTAGGCCTAAAGAGATGGTTCTGCAGCTAAGATGTAACTGCTTTTGCAAAGGACCAGAGTTTGGTTTCCAGCACCTATGTCTGGCAGCTAACTCCAGATCTAGGGCTTCTGACACCCTCTTCTGTTCTAGGTAGGCACCTGCACTTATATGTGCTTGTATCAACACACAGGCACACACATACATACATAACTAAAAATAAAGATTAAAAACAAGAAGCCGGGCAGCGGTGACACACACCTTTAATCCCAGCACTCGGGAGGCAGAGCCAGGCCAATCTCTGTGAGTTTGAGGCCAGCCTGGTCTATAGAGTGAGATCCAGGAAAGGCACCAAAACAACACAGAGAAACCCTGTCTCGGAAAACAAAACAAAACAAACCCAAAAAGATAGCTTAAAATAAAAACCATAGGTAGCTTGTCACTTTTGGCAAAATGAATATAACTGGAGACCAAAAAATCATGAAACTTTAGGGGTTCCACCCTGTCACTTCAGAACTATAGACAAGTCAGGTGGTGGTGGCAAATGCCTTTAGCCCCAGCATTTGGGAGGCAGAGGCAAGTGGATCTCTATGAGTTCAAGGCCAGCCTGGTCTGCAGAGAAAATTCCAGGAGCCAAGGCTCTTGAAAAACCAAAAAGAACCAAAAACTATAGACATAAAATTATGGACCACTAGTAATTTTCTTCCTAATTGAAAGAAATGGTATGCTATCCCCTCCTCCTTATTTGCAATACTAGGGATTGAACCCAGGATCTCACCCATGTTAGGAAATCACTTTACCACTGAATTAATATTCCCAGCTATTTGGATACTGATTAAGATAGGGTCTAAGTTGTCCAGGCTAACCTCAAATAATCCTCCTGTCTCTGCCTCCCAAGTAGTTTAGATTATAGGCATGTGCTACCATACCTGGCAAAGCTATTATCTTGAGCATGCTACACCACCAGGCTAACAGGTGAGGGACAGGGTGTACTTCTGTATTACATAACATTTTCAGTAGCTAAAATGTAAGTAAAGCCACACAATGGAATAATTCATACTTTTGAAAATAATGCTGTAACATACACTGATATAAACATACACTGACGCTCACAAAAGTGTGGAAGAACAATTGAGGAAATAACATCACTGTCTAATCCATCTCTAGTCAACAGCTAGAGGGCCCACATGGACATTAACAGAAAAAGACAATCAAAACACACTGGTCACTCATGGCTGGCATAACCATCAAATCCCTTGACATTTTTTTTTAAATTTATTTTTGCCTATCTGTATTTTCTCAATTTTCTACATTGACTATCTAATAATTTTGCATAGAAAAAAAAAAAAAAGAAAGTTTCACTGATAAACTGATGAATGTAGGTGGGACTAGAAATACCACCGCAAGTCCTTACCTCCGATGATACAGATGTATTACAGGAAAATAAAAGAAATGCTTCTGTTTTCTGCATTTTCCCTGGTTCCACCAGCAGTTAATTGCCACAAATAACACCTGCAGAGGCAAATAAGGTTTCACATGACTATGAATAGCAACTCAACAGTTACCAAGACTTCTAACTGTAGAAACAGAACTAGCTCCCCGAACCTCCACAAGCAGGAAGTAGTCAACAAAAAACAAACTAGCTGTTTCAAGCTTTTGTTTTGTTTTTTTGAGACAGGGTTTCCTCTGTATAAGCCACTCTGGCTGTCCTGAACTCACAGAGATCTGACTACCTCTACCTCCCCAGTGGTGAGATTAAAGGTGTACATCACCACGCCTGCCCGTTTCAAGCTTTCAAAGGTGACATTTACCACTAAAATAAAAGATAGGCCTAAGTGGTAGCTCATACTTGTAATCCCAACCCTGTGGCATGGGAATGAGGGGTGGGGGTAAGGGAGCTGACTCAGGTGAATTGCCATGAGTTACATACAAGCTAGCTTGGTCTACAGAATGAGGTCTTATCTTAAAAAATGAAAAACAGGGGCTAGAGAGATAACTCAGAAGGGCACTGGCTGCTCTTCCAGAGGACATGGATTTGATTCCCAGCACCCACATGGTGGCTCACAACCATCTATAACTCCAGTAGCTCCACTCCACTGCTCTCTCTTAGGGCGTCAGGCATAGGATGTACAGACATGCATGCAGGCAAAACACACATACACACAAAAAGTAAAATAAATCCTTTTTTTAATGAAAAACAACCAAGTGTGCTTTTAATACTAGTACTTATAAGGCAAAGGGAGGCGTATCACTGAGTTTGAAGCAAGCCAGGTCCACATAGCAAGTTCCAAATCAGCCAAGGCTACATAGTAAAATTCTGTCTCAAAAATAAATACATAAATTTCAAAGAAAAACCCTTCTTCATAGTTTAGCTAGTACTCTGAGTCTGTCAAAAGAGGAAAATTATTTGTTTTTAATGTTAAAATGAACAAGCAATACTTTGGAGGGATTTGATTTTAATTTAATTTTATTATTTATTTATTTATTTAGGCAGGGTCTCCACACATGCTGTAGCATATATCTACACATCACACCTCCAACACACCAAAAAAACAAATAAAAAGCTGGATCAGGCATGGTGGCACACACCAGCACTCGGGAGGCAGAGACAAGTGGATCTTTGAGTTTGAGGCCAGCCTGGTCTACAGCGTGTGTTCTAGGACAGCCAGGGCTACACAGAAACCCTGTCTCAAAAATAAGTTAGGCCTGGAGAGATGATTCAGCAGTTAACTGCTCTTCCAAAAGACCCAGGTTTGTTCCTGGCACCCACATGGCAGCTCACAAACATTTGCAGCCAGTTCCAGGGTGTGCAAAGCTTCCATGCGCACAGGGTGCCATGTGGTACAGCGAAGACATGCACATGCATACAATAGAAACACCTTTCTTTTTTTTTTTTTTTTTTTTGGTTTTTCGAGATAGCATTTCTCTGTATAACAGCCCTGTCTGTCCTGAAACTCACTCTGTAAACCAGGCAGGCCTTGAACTCACAGAGATCCACCTGCCTCTGCCTCCCCAGTGCTGGGATTAAAGGTGTGCGTCAACGAAATTGCTTTCTGCCTACAAGTAGAGTACAAGTGCTCAAACTTAGTGGGGACTCTTCAGAGATTTTAGGATCTATTTCTTTTTTCTTTTTTTTAAACTTTTAGCTTTTATGTATATATTTATGTTTGTGTATGTGCATGGTGTGTGTGTCCCTGTACCCTGTAGGCCAGTACAGGCAATTGTGACCTGCCTGACATGGGTCCTCTGAAGAACAGCAAGCTCCCTTACCCACTGACTCATCTCTCTGGCCCCTTAGTCCATTTCTAAGGGAGAAAAAGCAATAATCATTACCTATGGTTGATGTCTCATTTTCTTTACTTAAAAATAGGGTACAACCTACCATCTTGCTAATTTGACTAAGCAAAATGGCTCAAATGATTTTTGCCTGTTTCTAAGAATAAATTCAGTCTCTTTTCCCTACTGTGCACACAGACCCATAAACTCTCAATTTAGAAGGAACTGAAAAGAACAGGTTTGGTCACTGTGGGTAGCACAATCCCTACTGTCTGTCACTGTGGGACCTTAACAGACTGCTAAGCCCCTGCAAGCCAGAGGCCCTGCTTAAAAAAAAGTTAAGGCAGGGGTTGAGGATTTAGCTCAGTGGCAAGGCCCTGGGTTGGGTCCTCAGCTCCAAAAAAAAAAAAAAAAAGCCAAGGCTAAAAAAAAACATGAAGGACTGTTGTAAAGATGAGCATGGTACACAGCTCACAGAATACTACTGTTACTATTCCATTATTCAAGACACATTGCTTAAACCAGCCACAAACAACACTACTTTAGCATGAAACACAGTGGATTTCCCCTTTGCTTCCTACCAGGGAGACGACCTTTGTTCTCAGATTCAAAGAACTGGGGAGTAACTAGGAAAGTGGTGCTTTTTTTCATGCTTGCCCAGGACTCCCTTGGAATTCCTGTTCCCTCCCTGAAAAGTTGATATGATATATGATATAATGACTTTTTTATTTATTTATTTATTTATTTATTTATTTTTATTTTTTTGAGACAGGGTTTCTCTGTAGCTTCGAAGCCTGTCCTGGAACTTGCTCTGTAGACCAGCTGGCCTTGAACTCAGAGATCTGCCTGACTCTGCCTAACAAGTGCTAGGATTAAAAGCGTGCATCACCACTGCCCAGCATGATATGACTTTCAATTTTCAGATTATCAGGCTTGAAACTAAGTGTCTTTACTCACTAAGCCATCTTGTCAGCTATATGTATGTGTGTATGTGTGTGTATGTGTGTGTGTGTGTGCGCATATTCACATACCACAAACATAATTTATACATATATACACATACAAACATACAGTCTTTTTTTTTTTTTTTTTTTTTTTGGAGAGGGTCTCATGTAGCTTGGGCTGGCCTCAAACTCACTATGTATTTGAGGATGGCACTGAACTCCAGACACTCCTGTCACTACCTCCAAGTAGTGATTCTTCTCTAGAAATATGAACACTAGAAGGAATGTACATGGTATACTTTAAGGTATAAAATAGTTTTGAAAAGCTTTGTGGACCTAGACAGGATACCTAGGCACCATTTGTAGTATTTCCTGTTTCTAAGAAAAACAGCTGAGAGTTCTGAATGAATTCTGCAGCTCAGGGGCTCACCTGTGTTAGCTCAAATCATGCTTCTCCAACAGCACAGGCCCTCGGGAATCTATGGAGTGTTTTTTGCTTGCTACAATGATTAGGCAAAGGTCCTGAGAGACGGCCTGCAATGCTCAAAACTGTTCTGCACATGTAAGAGCCAGCTTGTTATCTCACAGTGGTTTGAAATGCCTGCACTGATGCTGGAATGTCTGGTTCACTACATTCCAAACCCACAGTCTAAGCCTATCTTACATGTGAACCCAAGGTATGACTGTTATGTTCATGGAATTTCTCAGAAATGGGACTACTATATAAACTGAGGCAGAAAACTATCTAGTTCAGAACTTCAGGAGCTGCTTCCTATTGTGGACAGTCACTCATCACTTCACCGTGGGCTCTGAGCCACCAGCTCATCACTTCTTACCGCAGACCACATCTGGAACTGTCCCGTTCAGTGGCTCTGCATAAAGCATAATGCTTTGCCCATGTACTCACAACTAAAATATGCTAAGTTTTGTTTGTTTGTTTGTTTGTTTTGGTTTTTCAAGACAGGGTTTCTCTGTGTAGTTTTGGTGCCTGTCCTGGATCTTGCTCTGTAGACCAGGCTGGCCTGGAACTCACAGAGATCTGGCTGGTTCTGCCTCCTTAAAGGCGTGCACCACGACCTCCGGCATTAAAATACTTAAGATTTAGCTACAAGTTACTTTTCCATTTTCCCACTACCTCTGCTACAATTAGTACACTAAGTTACTTTGAAATTATATGCATAGGGAAGTTTTGTCAAATATGAGTTGACTCACAGGCAGAAAAGGGGCATCATAAAATAGTCATTTTCAGGTCTGTGTGGAGTGGTACACACCTCTAATCCTAGCACTTGAGAGAAGAGGCAGAAGTATCAGGAATTCAAGACCAGTCTTCACCACATAAAACACTATCTCAAAAATTAACTGCGCTGGCAACTGACTCAGCAGTTAGGAATACTCGCTGCCCTTTCAGAGGATGGGGGTTCAGTTCCCAGCACCCATCTGGTGGCTCACAGCTATCAATCTGTAACTCTAGTTACAGGAGATATGGCACCATCTTTTGACCTCCAAAGGCACCAGGTAAACATGTGTGGTGCACATACATACATGCAGACAAAACACTCATATACATAACATTTTATATATCTCTCTGTGTGTGTAAAAACACACACTTTTCTTTTCTTTTTTTTAATTAACCATAGGGCCAGTGAGATGGATGAGCAGATAAAGGCACTTTGCCACAAAACTTGGTGACTTGTGTTTAATCCCTAGAAACAATAGAAAGGCAGAAGAGAACTGATTCCCAAAGAGCTGAACTCAGGTTATCAGGCTTGGTGAAAAGTACCTTTAGTCTTTTTTGTTTGTGTGTCTGTTTTTCAAGACATGGTTTCTCTGTGTAGCCCTGGATGTCCTGGAACTTGTTCTGTAGACCAGATAGGCCTGGAACTCAGGGATCTGCCTGCTTCTTCCTCCTGAGTGCTGGGATTAAAGGTATGTGCCACCACACACAACAACTGTTGGTTTTTTTATACATAAATTTTTCCTGTATAAATATTTAAGTAGCTGGCTACAAAGTAGACAAGAGAACTGACTCCTCAAAGTTTTCCTCTAACCTCCGCATTTGCGCCATGGCCTGTATACCACTTACAACAGAGAGATAACAAGCCACATAAGCTGGTCATGAGAGAGCTAAGATTCTTGGTCTCGTCTCTACCGTCTTCAGCGCTGTAACACGCAGCCTGCTATCGTGGGTGAGCACATACTCCTTCTGAAGCCAAAGAACTGGTTCCCATTCTTGCCACTCTGACCATCATGACAGGACCCTTCTTGCTTCTTCATAGGCTCTGTACCTGACAGTCTCCAGAGTTCACCTGGCCATCACTGCCAGTTTGGCACAATACCTCTGAGGGACCATCCTCTCTGATACACAGACTTGACTCTTTGGTAGAAGGGGTGTATTACCTGATCTGAAAGCCGGCTGGCTGCCTGCTCAATTTCTGCCCTGGCAGCGATGGACTGGCCACACCATGGGGCATAGAAGAACAGCAGCACTACCTCGGAATCCCGGCGAACATACTCGGCATAGTCCAGCTGCCCCTGGAAGAGGTCAAGGACTGGAGACCTCGAGGAGAAAAAGCTGACAGGCGGCTTTGCTGGTATTATCACATCTTTTGCTCGACTAAAAAAAAGTAAACACAAACAAGATTTCTCAGCTTATGTTCTTCTTCCATTACAGCTTTGTATGGGAGGACAGAGAAGACTTCTGCTTTGTTTTGGTTTGGGTTTTGTTTTGGGGAAAAGGGAGTCCAAGACTGGGTTTCCCTGTGTATCCTTGGCCGTCCTGGAACTCACTCTGTAGACCAGGCTAACTTTGAACTCAAAGATCCTCCTGCCTCTGCCTTCCAAGTGCTGGGATTAAAGAAGTGTACCAACACCACCCATTTTGTTTTTTTGTTTTTGTTTTTATTTTTATTAAAGACCTCTTTTGAATAAGAAAATAAGAGTTTGAAAGTCACTATACTGAAACAAAAAGCAATACACTGTGCTAAGGTAACACCTGACTGGGACAATGCAGATGTTGGGTATTGTGCATGCAGGTGTGGTCTAAGAGAGCAGTGAAGAACGGCATGATCTACAGTCTCCCCTCTTTGCAGTCTGACTCTCCACACAAGCCACTGATGTGCTCCCTAATGCCCACATTTACAGTTGTCTCCACTCTTAGAAAACAGCATTGGTTAAGTGGAGTTGGCCTATACCTATGCAAAGCATCTAGGGAAAAGCAACAATAGCATAGACTTCAAATACAAATAATAATTCAGTGGTAAGAAAGATGAAGAGCAAAGCAAGAGCCTAAACTAGAAAGGTTCCCTACAGTCAGAGGGGCCACAACTCTCCCATCAGGAGCATGTGTACAATTCCGGAGCATAAAGCCCTAAGCACAGTGCCCTAAAACAATACAATAACCCAAAAGAAAGTAAAAGACCAAAGAATATGAATAAAACACAGAAGGGACAAATGAAAACAAGTAGCAAGAAAACTCAACTATACCGATAACCACAATTAATTATAAAAGATCAAGCCATTCAACTAAGAAGTGACTGTCAAATAAACCCCTAAAAGAGATACTTTTTAGAATATAAAGACACAGAGGCCGGCACTCAGGAAGCAGAGGCAGGATCTAGTGCCAGCCCAGGCTACACAAGGAAGGATACCTTATTTCAAAAACCAAATAAATGAATGTCAGTAGTAAGCATTAAGGTTGGCATGATTCATCAAGTGAATATTCTTACAATTAAATATTACTTAAGTTGAGGGAAAATACAAGACAAGGGCCAGCAAGATGGCTTATCAGGTAAAGGTGCCTATCACCAAGGATGAGGATCTGGGTTCAATTCTAGATATTCACATGGTAGGACAGAACCAATTTCTGAGAAATTGTTGTTCTCTGACAACCATACATTCCCCACATAAATAAATAAATGTTGCAGTAGTAGTAACTTCAAAAATACAAGAAGGGGCTGGAGAGATGGCTCCATGATGAAGAGTACTAGCTGCTCTTGTAAAAGACTCAGGCTCGGGGCTCCCAGCTGGATGGGGCCCCCAGCTGGATCAGGCCCTCTGAATAGGTGAGACAGTTGATTGGCTTGATCAGTTTGGGAGGCAACTAAGCAGTGGGACCAAGTCCTGTGCTCATTGCATGAGTTGGCTGTTTGAAACCTGGAGTTTATGCAGGGACACTTGGCTCAGTCTGGGAGGAAGGGACTGGACCTGCCTGGACTGAGTCTACCAGGCTGATTGCAGTCCTCGGGGGAGGACTTGTCCTGGAGGAGGTGGGAATGAAGGGTAGGCTGGGGGTAAGTGAAGGGGGTAGGAAGGGGGAGAATTAGGGGAACCCATGGCTGATATGTAGAACTGAATGGTATTGTGTGTGTGTGTGTGTGTGTGTGTGTGTGTGTGTGTGTGTGTGTGTGTGTAAAGAAATATACCAATGGGGGAAAAAAACAATTAAAAAAAAAAAAAAAAAGACTCAGGCTGAGTTCCCAGTACCCACATGCTGGCTTACAGCCATCTGTAACTGCAGTCCCAGGAATCCAATGCCTTCTTTTGGCCTCTGCAGGTACCATGTACACACGGTGCTCTTATATACATTCAGGAAAACACTCATACAAATAAAATAAAAATAAATAAATCTTTTTTGAAAAGGCAAACAAAAACCCTAATACTAACCTGATTGAATCTCAAAACAATTATGCAAAGTGAAAAAAAAGCTAGATATTAGAGGCCATAATAGAATGCCAAAACAGAAGGGAAAAAAAAAAAAAGAGTTCAAAGGAACAAGCTTACATAGTGAAACATTTCCCCATTGTGGTCTCTGCAGAGCTTTCTGCCTGTGGAGAATACTTTCCTAACCTGAAAACTGCAATCCCTTGCACAACTTCAAAAATCTGCCTGAGCAACTGCTCTTGTGCTTCTGACCCAGGCAGAGGCTGCTGCCAAGGAGCTTTCTTCCTGGAGGAGGAAGATGGCAAACAAACAGGTCTATAAACAATCAGTGATAAAAGCTACACAAAACAACACTGTTGTGGGAGAACTCAGTATGGAGATACGGACACAGCAGCTTCTGACAAGGTGGTCATCAAGCAACTCTTAAGCTAAGGCCTGAATGACAAGCAGATAGATAGCCATACACAGTGGTGGAGAGGGTCCTGTGGAGAAAAAGTGGTACATTCTGAAGAGATTCTAAAGGCTGCTCATTCGTGGATATTCCTACCATTCAAATGCATGATCCATTAAGTGATGAATTGGACATGATGGTACCCACTTACAATTCCAGCATTTAGATGGCTAAGCAGGAGGACAGTAAGCTTCAGGCCAGCCTGGGTTAAAGTAAGACCCTGTCTCAAATACAAAGCCAGGAGGTTGTTAAGAGTGGGCACTGCTCATGCAGAGGACCCAGTTTACTTCCCAGCACCCATGTTGGGTGGCTCAGGACTGCCTATAACTCAGGTTCCAGGGTCTCCAATGCCTCTGGTCTCTGTGGGCACTTGCTCTCATGTGCACACATCCACAGATACACTCTTATACACATACACATAATTTAGATTTTTTTTTTTAAAGCCCAGCATAGTTAAACACACCTGAAATCCCAGCACTTAAGGGGTAAAAGTAATTTGAAATCACCCTGAACTATATGAGATCCAGTCCAAAAACAAAGAAAAGAAGAAAAACTGTATGCTAAGCATAAAAATAATACAATCTGAGGGAAGTACATGTGACATCAACTTATTTTTTTTACTGATGGAAGAGTTCTTAAAGTTAAAAGCCAGATAAAACACAAACTAAACAAAAAAATCAATCAGGAAAGAGAAACATGGCCCTCTGCTCTATCACAGTCCCTCTAAAGTTTTCATGTATCTCTCAAAATGTGCTTTACATTTTTCAAAAATTATATGTAAATATAATTTATAGATCTCCTATAGCTTTTAAGCTTACACAGTAGATACAAAAAAAAGTTGGTTGTGAATAATAACGGCCTGTTTTAAAAAAAAAAAAAAATCTGTGCAAGATGTTCGTGAGTGTAGGCATTCACATGGTCTGTTCTCTCCTTCCACTATGAGTTCTGAAGCCAGCTTACAAATTCAATTCTTAGCGGGGCAGTGGTGGCGCACGCCTTTAATCCCAGCACTTGGGAGGCAGAGCCTGGCGGATCTTTGTGAGTTCGAGGCCAGCCTGGTCTACAGAGCAAGATCCAGGAAAGGCGCAAAGCTACACAGAGAAACCCTGTCTCAAAGGAAAAAAAAAAAAAAAACAAAAAAAAAAAAAAAAAACAAATTCAATTCTTATATGAAATGTATACCTTAAACCTCCCTTCTGAAAGGCAGCTCTACATGCATTCGGCTTTATTCCTTATGCATATACACATTTCTCCTTCAAGTCAGGGTACAAGGAAAGCAAGCAAAATAAATGCATGGAGACTGAATGTCCATAAATAGATGTGGGCAAGGATTAGATACCCAGAAATGCACAATAATTCATTGTGGTTCAACTCCAAATCCACCTTCTTATATAGCATCTGCTCTGAACTCAGCTAAGCAAGATACTAAAGAGGGCAGTAATTTATTTCAGACCTGGACTATGAATAAAATTAAATTTTTAAAAAAGACCCTGTTTATTCTTCCTAAGTCTCTGTTCTCATTAAAGATCACGAAAGTGATATGCTGTTGTCTCAGATCAAACACTGTTTCCACAGCTAGACAAACTGCAGTGAGTCAGCTCCTTCAAGTGGGAAAAGGGCTGTTTTCTTAATTTGAATCCAAGTGCCAACTTGCAAAAGTCTACCTTGTAAAATACTTCTACATTTTCCTTGTGAAGACAATAAAATATGTGGTTGCTCAAGATAAAAAAAATTCCACCTCCAGGTCAGGCGTGGAGACCTTTAATCCCAGCAATAGCACAGCAGCTGGCACATGGCAAACATTAAAAACTCAGTCCCTTTCCACCAAAACCACCAATCCTTTGACCCATCTTGACCACAGGAACCTCACATTGTGTTTGTTGCATTCACTATGGACCCAGATAAATCTCCCTCTGGACAGAAGTGCCAAGAGGATATGACAGGTGACAAGAGAGTGTATAAACTGACATCTCAAACGATGACCTGAGAAGTGTAACCTGAAATATAAACTTTGCATTTATGCATTTCCTAAAAAGAGGCACACTAGCTTCCACTCTTCCTACATTGAACTCCAGCCTACTCATGCCTTTCCCAAGTTTCAAAAAAAGGCCAACCTTGTCCAGATTCCAGATCTTTGCACTTAATGGCTCTGTAGTAGACACTCTTGCCCCAGATATTCCAGCATTGGCCCCTTCCTTTCCTTGTGTAAACTCCTAATGAAAGCCTTTCTGCCCTTCCTATCCTCAACCTTCTATTCCCTGCATAGCACTTACAAAGGTCTCTGAAGTGTTTGTTTACTGTATATCACCTCAATGAAAATACACGAGGGAACAGGGATTTTTGTCTTCAGCATTAACAACTGCTGAGTACAAAGTGCTCACTGTCAGTACATCAAATGCATGCCTGGATTCCCAAAAGTGATTAAGACTCCTAAATGGCTTGCAAATCACCACACTGCAAGCATTAAGGGAAATGGAATTGATGGAAAAACAGAGAGAGTATAATGTGGGAAAGAATTGCATGTGCACCCCCAGAAAAGGAGCTCAGAAACACCGCCAAACACCCTCGGTACAAAACTGTTAAGGGGCAGCACCCAGAAAGCTCTCCATTCGGAACAGGGACAGCGGGGGGCTGCGGCCCACAGGGAGAGGCCCACTTCCCCGCGGGAGACATCCGACCTCCGACCCCGGAGGCCCCGGGCTGACCCCGCGCTGCCGGGCTGGCGGAGCTCTGGCCACGGAGCCCGAGTCCCGGCAGCCTCACCTGCAGGTGAACTTGAGGGCGAAGAGCAGGGCGCAGCCAAGCGCCACGGCCCCGCACAGCAGCTCCGGCCGCCGGCGCGCCATGAGCGAGGCGCCGCGCAACCCGCGGCGGAGCCGGCCCTCCGAGGACGCCGCCGCCCCGGCCGGGCTGAGGGAGCCGGAGCCCTTGGGGCCGCCGCCGCCACCCTCGTCCTCGGCGTCGTCGCTGCTGCTGCTCCCGCCGCCGCCGCGGCCTCCGCATTCCGACATTACATGCTCCCCGTCGCCGGCTTTATACCACCGCTGCCGCCGCCTCGGGCCCGGGGACCCGGCCCCGCACGTCGCTCTCAGACCTCGCAAGCAGCGGCGCCGGCTAACCCGGACCCTCCACGTCAGCGACACTTCAGGGGCGCCCCGCCCATCATCCCAGAGTCTGCGCAAATGCACGCTCCCCCCTGAAAGCCACGCCCCTTGGGACCACGCCCCCGCGCCTACGGAGTCTGCGCGACTGCTCGCAGCACTCGCGGCCGCGTCATCCTTTCACAGGTCCCTCCCTTCTTGTACGGACTGAGCAGTTTGCAGTCACTCACGCTTGGCCCCGCCCCCCATCCTGCGACCGCGCAGGCGCAGCACCCTCGTTCCAGATGCTAGTTGGCGATGTGTCCTAGCGTGTCCTTCCATTCGTCAGTTGTTCCGCGTACTGTTGGGGCTCTACTCTTCTCTCCCTAAAGTTTCGGAGCCGTGATTGTCGCCAGTGCTCTGACCTACAGACCCTGCAGAGCATAGGTGCAATTTGTTGTCTCTGTTTTTCAGAAAGGGGGGTGGGAGTGGGGAGAAGGCAGGAAAGAGACGGAGACCTACCTGCACCAGAGTAATGGGTAGTAGTAGCGCTTCCGCTCTCAGGATTAGATGAGGCGACTCATAGAAAGTAAGGAGTCCATTTTAGTTACATTCCAGAGTTCAAATCCACCGGGAAAAGACCACAGACTCATCCAAATTATAATTAAACGAGTTTATTCATTGCTGCTAGCAGAACGACAGCCTTAACGCCAAATCGAAGGCGTGCTGCCGTTCCGTAGAAGGGGCTAGAGGAAGGGTATTTTTAAGTGGAGACCACAATTATCGCGTTTTTCTGTAATGTGTAGCTGAATGGGAAACTACTTCACTCCACTCAGATAGTGAAGAGCTGTCCCTCTCCCTGTTACATTGCAAATAGGCGAGTTTACAAAAGCCAAAGCAAGCAGTTTACAATTCTGGGGAAGGGGACAAGGAATCAGATTTGCCGGGAGCTTATCTTTTAGGAATTTAGAATAGGTGCCTACTACAAAATAGAGCTTTCCTTAGCCATCACACAGTGTGTCCGGGTACTGCCTCTCCTGACTGCAGTCACACTCCGTTTCCTGGTGGAAAGACAGGCTTAGAAAACTCACTTCACCGAGGTCAGGAAGTTAGTGAGAAATTCTGACCCAAAACCGGCTTCAACTGAGGAACCTAGCAATCTACTGTAATCCCCTGGTAGCAATACAGGACAAACAAAATTTTGAGAGAAGTTGGGTGTAATGGCTCGTATCTGAAAGCCCAGCACGTGAAGGCAGTAGCAGAGGGTTGCCTAGAGTTTGAGACCTGGGCTATGGCATGAGACCTTGCCTCAACCAAAAGAGAGAAAAATATTATGGCCATATGATGTATACAAAAAAAGAGAAACTGAGGGCCAGAGAGAGCTCAGTAGTTAAGAGTGCTGTGCTGGGCAAACATTAGGACCTGAATTCAGATCCCAACAACTACATAACAAGCCAGGGCTGGTCTTGCACACACCTGTAACCCAGTACTCTGGAGGGCAGAGACAAAATCATGAGGTTTGCTGCTTCTGTTAGCTGTGGGGGAGATCCAGCTAGCTACAAGTTCAAGGTGAGACCCTGCTTTAAAGAAATAAGGCAGAAGCCAGACGGTGGTGGCTCGCGCCTTTAATCCCAGCATTCGGGAGGCAGAATCTGGCAGATCTCTGAGTTCGAGGCCAGCCTGGTCCACAGAGTGAGTTCCAGGATAAGCACCAAAACTACACAGAAAAACCCTGTCTCAAAAAAACAAAAAGAAATAAGGCAGAGACAGGGAATGGTAGAGGACATCTCTAGCTCCCTCATGTGCACAAATATGAACACATACACACAGACTAAACCATGGCTAAGAGGCAGATGTTGAGGTGAGAACGTACCCATGCCATCTACCAGATTTATGACCCAGGTACTCAGTAATTCAACTATGCTGGCCAGCAAGCTCCAGAGATCTGCCTACCTCTGCCTCCCCATTGCTGGGGTTACAAAAGATGGCCACACTGTGGTCCCTTTTTGTGGGTACTGGGGCTCCAACCCCAAGTCCACACACAGCTGTATGGCAAGTATCTTACATGCTGAACCACCTTCCCAGCCCCTTTGTTTTTCTGAGACAGTTCCACTTTGTAGCGTAGGCTGGCTAAAACTTAGCTATCCTCCTGCCTCAGCCTCTATGTCCGACTCATGGAGACATTGTATCATGACCCTGAAATGAGCTTTTCACAGGTTGGCATTCATCTCTGACAACAAACATAAGAAGCCTGGACTCCAGTCTCTAGCTAAAAGGATGTTTGTAAGCTGTACCACTTGCTTGGGGAATATCACCCTTACATTTCTCAATTGATCACAATCCCTGGACCTAAGTCTCAACAGTGAGTATTATGCAATAGGTCCCCAGAGGACAAGCAGCCTTGAAGAAAAAAGGACTGAGGAGAAGGGAGCAAGCCCTGCCACTCAGCACCTAAAGCACAGTGTAGGAGTCCCTGAGGATAGGAGGGACTCAACCTGCAACCACCTCAGACTACTCCAGGACAGATGGGGGGCTTTACTGCAGCCAACAAACCTGGAGGCACACACGTTCACACTCATGTGCACAGGCACAGTAGCCAAGCAGTGGAAACAACCCACGTGTCCGCTAGCTGGTAGATGAAGAAACAAAATGTAATCTGTCACACAATAAAATACTATTTGGCCGCAAAAAGGGATGAAGTGCTGTTCTGATAAGTTGTGGGGTTTTTGTTTTTGTTTTTATTAACTTGACACAACTTAGAGTCATCTGAGAGAAGGGATCTTCAATTGAGAACATGTCTCCGTAAGATCCAGCTGTTGAAAAACCTGATGTACAAGAACCCACAAAAGTGGTGCTACCCTAAGCAGGTGGTCTTGGGTTCTATAAGAACACAAACCAACAACCAATAAACCGCACTCTTGTTTGGCTTCTGCTTCAGTTCTTGTTTCCAGGCTCCTACCCTGACTTCCTTCAATGATGGATTGTGATGGGAAAGTGTAAGCAAAACACCTTTTTCCTCTCCAAGTAGCAATAGAAACCCTAAGTACAGATAAATGGTAAAATAATTACATCCAACGAAAGAACCCAGCCATCAGTATGATTTCATTTCTATGAAACATGCTTGATGGGCAAATTTCACAAAGACAAAAAGCAGTTTCGTGATTACAGCTTGGGAGGCAAAGGGGGTTGGTAGACTTGGGAAATACTGGGTAAAAGGTGTGGTTTTTAGGTAAGTAAAATATTACAAAATTGTGTCTAGCTCACACCTATCATGCTAACACTAAAAATGCTGAGGCCAGCCTAGAAAGTGAATTTTCTTAATTTTTTTCCCCAAAAAGTGAGGTTTATATTATGAATAGTGTATCAGTAATTTTCTAAGCCAGGCCTGGTGGCACACAACTGTGATCCCAACTACTCCATGTTCTAGAACTACACAGAGTTCAAAGCAGCCTCGGCAATTTAGCAAGGCCCTATTTCAAAATAAAAAAGGTCCTGGTTGATATTGGAGACATGGCTCAGTAGTTAAAAGTGTGCACTGCTCTTGCAGAAAACCCAAGTTTGGTTCCCAACAGGTAGTTCACAACTACCTTTAACTCCAGGTCATTCATTGCCCTCCCAGGGTACTAAACATACATGAACACATCCACATATACATACATATAATTCAATCCTTTTGTAAATGTGGTGGGCAAGTGTAACTAGTCCAGCATGTTTGAGGCCTTTAGTTCCCTCCCCAATACCGAAAATTTTTAATTAAAGTCGAATGCTGCCAAGCATGATGGTGTATACCTTTAATCCTAGCACCGTCAAGAGGCAGGAGGATCTCTGGTGAGACAAGCCTGATCTACTACATAATGAGTTTGAGTCCAGCCAGCGTTACAAAGGGAGGTTCCGTTTCAGGGAAAAAAAAAAATCAAATGTTAATATAAAAACCACCTGATGGGGGACTGGACAGATGGCTCAGTGGTTAAGAGCACTGGCTGTTTCTCCAGAACTCAGGTTCTATTCTTAGCACAAACATGAGGCTCACAAAGGTCTACAGCTCATCCCAGAGTATCTGACCTCCATGGGCATTGGGTATGTATGTGGTACACATACATGCAGGCAAAATACCCGTACACATAAAATTACTTTAAAAATAAAAACTACCCCATGGATAACCAAGTCCTAACTGGACATATCAATTATTACAGCTTCCCAAACTGTCATTAGGGGACTGGAAGGGGCCATCACTATACACACACACACACACACACACACACACACACACACACACATACGCACACACACACACATTACTTTCTCTGTCCAGTAGGATGAGGTATGATCTACCCACAACATGAATAGTCTCAGTGTTGTGATATGGAGATCCAGGCTGTGGCTGCAAGCCAGAGCATGAAATGGGCTGATTGAGGCAGAACTAGACTTCTCTGGAAAGATGCAAATACTGAGCAGGTGGGGCAAGAATATGAAGGGAAGTTTGAGGGACAAAAAAGTCATTGGTATGCTTAAAACCTCAAACTTGTTTCCTAGTCTTGATTCCCAATTTAAATGAGTGTGTGGAGCTGAGAATGATAGTGTATGTGGAGGCAGGCGCTCTGCTTCACGGCTCTGTCCCTACTACAATCCTTTCATCTTTACGATGCAGCAGCAGCAGTAGGGACAACCTCTTGGTGTATCTTACTTTCCCTGGAAAAACTAGATAAGAAATAAGCCAACAAGTGGGGCAGTGGTGGCGCACGCCTTTAATCCCAGCATTTGGGAGGCAGAGGCCGGCAGATCATTGTGAGTTCAAGGCCAGCCCGGTCTACATAGTTCCAGGACAGCCAAGGCTATACAGGGAGACCCTGTCTTAAAAATCAAAAAACAAACAATAACAACAAAAAAGAACTTGCTACTCAAGTCCAGCAACTGGGTTCAATCAACAGAACCCCATAAAGGTAGGAGGAGAGAACCAATTGCAGGGTTGTCCTACACACACACTGTGGCATATGTGGACCCACACATATCATGTACACACATACATTTTAATAATGAATTAAAAGTAAAACCCAACTCACTTGCAAACCCAGGCTTGGTGGCACATGCCTGTCATCAGAACTCTAGCACTTGGGAGGCAGGAAGATCAGGAGTTCAAAGCTAGACTAGACTGAACTAAAAAAATAAAATTATATTAAACTAAAAAGTGCTGGGCCGAAGCCACAGCACACCACACACCAAAAAAAAAAAAAAAAAAAAAAAAAAAAAAAAAAAAAAAAAATAAAAACAAAACCTCTGTAAAACCCTGTTCCAATAATTCTTTATAGAGAAAAAAAACACACCAAAACTATGAAAGTCATCTCTATATAAAATCTTTTATTACAGGCAATATTGGTCCATACACTAGACAATACCAACAGTACAAGTTTAATCTTTCAAAAATCATCGTTTAAACAGCAAAAGACCGAGAAATAAAATTTGTGTCAATTGATTATTTTCAAAATATCCTTGATGTACGTGATCATTGGCTCCCTTACCAGTGAAAGAAACATACAAATACAGAAAATACCCCATTTAACAGATACTAGTGTTAAATGGTTATTTGGCTTAAAAATCTGAGTTAAAATCCTTTTTAGCAACCTACATACAGATAAGTAGCAAACTTTATTATATTAAATAAATTCGTTCCACTAAACATGTAAAGAATTTGATCCATTATGTATTCTGATCCCAGTGTACATTTATTCTCTCATGGTCATGGTTTTTATCTGATGGACCAACTCAGAGAGTCATCCTAGATGTAAACCTTACCTTCTTCCCCAACACACCTCATCCAAAAGTCTGTCCAACAGACAGCAACCAGCAGCAAGTCACTTCGCCATCTGAGGCAGTGGCTCCGTGAGAGCTTGGCCAGGCCTGTCAAACAGCCATTTTCCTATCTACTGTGGGTTGCTGCTCAGGAGGAACCATAGATGCCAATCAAGCAGAAAACCTGCGGCTCCTCTGCTACGTGCTTTTCAACACTTCCAATTGTTCTGGTCAGTGCTCTGATTGGGTTACATGAAAGCCAGCGTGTTAGTTTAAATCTTTAAACAAAAAACTATATTTTCCAAAGTCATTATCATTTGGGGCAATTAAGTGATCTTTTCGAGCTTTGTTGAGTTTCATCTCTAGGGCCTTTCTTCTTTCTTTCCATTCATGAAGTTCAGCGTTTCCATGTGCAAATTTACAGCTGCTTCCTTCTGTGCAGGACCCATTCATATACCTGTTAGGAGGCAGCACAGTTAGCATCCGTGAGGTAATTAGAAAGTGTCATAATTCTTTCTTTTTTTAAAGATATTTATTTATTTATTTATTTATTTATTTATTTATTTATTAAGTATACAGTGTTCTGGCTGTGTGTTTGCCTGCAGATCAGAAGAGGGCACCAGACCTCATTGCAGATGGTTGTGAGCCACCATGTGGTTGCTGGGAATTGAACTCAGGACCTCTGGAAAAGCAGCCAGTGCTCTTAACCTCTGAGCCATCTCTCCAGCCCAAGTGTCATAATTCTTGAAAACACATTCTTCCCTAGCTGCAGGACCTACCTGCACACACCTGCTGCGGTCACAAAAGTTATCATTTTCCCCATTTTTTTGCTGCTGGGGATAAAATACGGGGCCTCCTCCCTACTAAGCACATGTTCTTTTTAATCATTGAGTTGCATCCCAGACCCAGTTAGGAAGCTTAAACCTGTGAAATAAATCTTGTACAGGCACAAGGTATACAGCAGGGGAATTAGTCCTGCAAACTTCCTTCAAAGTCTTCATCAGAAAGCATGGACTAGGGCTGGGGGTGTGGACAGCAGAGGGGACCCCTGGGTGACCTAATCTACCAATCTCCACCTAGTTCCCTTCAAGGGTCTCTTACTGAACCTAAGCTAGGCTGGTAGAAGCAGGTTCCATGTTCTGGGGGTTTGAACTCAGGTCCTCACGCTTGGGCAGTAAGCAATCCTCATACCTGCTGGACCATCTTCCAAGCCTTGGGTTTGGGATGAGGTATGTAAAAGAATAAATAAAATACAAAATAAGAAAATCTTTTTTGTTGTTTGTTGTTTTTGAGACAGAATTTCAAAACCTGACTGTCCTGGAACTCACTCTGTAGATCAGGCTGGCCTCAAACTCACAGAGATCCGCCTGGCTCTGCCTCCCAGGTGCTGGGATTAAAGGCATGCGCCACCACTGCCCAACTGCCAAACCGTAATTTAAAAAAATAGCTATTCAAAAATCATAAAATTTTTCACTTAATTTTTTTCATTGAGATACTCTGTAGCCCAGGCTAACCTAAAATTGCAGTGATTTCCCTGCCATGGCTTCCTGCTGCTAGAATTATAGGCATGAGTCTCCACATCCACTTTTCATTTAAAATTTCATTTAAAATTAATTTAAAAAATTAAGACAAAGGAGTGATATAGTTATGCTATTCCCTAATACTTATTTTTACTTTTAGGTGTACGTGTATGTATGCCTGAGAATGTATGCATACCATTATGCATGTAAGTGCCTGCAGAGACCAGAAGAGCAAGTTAGATCCCTTGGGACTGAAGTTCAGGTGACTGTGAACCACTTGATGTGGTCACTGAAAAGCATGCCTGGGTCCTATCCAAGAGCAGCAGGTGCTCCTAACTGCTGAGCCATCCCTCCAAAGGCCACCTCTGATGACCATTTATTGTGAGCAAAGATTGCGACAAAAGATCAGAGAATCAGAGCTGAGAATCCAAAGATGGTAAGCGTGAGTTTGGACAGGTACACCTGCATATCCTTCCAGGGCCTCCCAGGGCAGAGCACTATAACAAGACTACCACCTGCATCTTATTCTGTCTGCAGGCACAGTGCCCTCAGAAGTCCCATGCGGTCAGCTGTTTTCGTAGGGAGAAGCTGCAGGGGCCTACGTACCTCTCACAAATACTGAAATTCCCGGTGGGGAAGCGATGCTGCCAGCAGTATTGGTCATCTTCAGTGTGGAAAACCTTCTCTTTGTGCTTTTCAGAGGAGATGTGGCCTTGCCATTGCTTCTCACTGTTACAGTTCTTCCCACACATCCAGCAGTGGAAGTCCACCTAAAGCACGCAGGAGGATGTGCTGCCTGAGCGCTGCACCTCCCAATGAGGCCTGAGCTCAAGCCAGGCTCCACTCCGGGGAAGCCCAGCAAGGGACATAAAACCCAAATCAGAGGTGGTGTCAGCACAGGACCAACTACAGCATGGGACATAAAGCAGCACACAGAAGCAAATGAGTAGATGGGGCCTGCTCATCTAATTAAGTTCTGGACAAACAAAGCCATCCGAGAGGCAGTTGTGCATTCTGGACAGAAGTTACACCCTGAGGAAAGCAGAATCTGCTTAAGGTCAGAGTGGGCCAGCTCTAGAATGACCAGCAGCAATTCTACACATCAGCCCCTACTCTCCCAGACTTGCACCAGGCACCCAGAAAGTAAATCTGCTGGCCCTGCAAGGACAGAGCTACACATCAGAGAGGTTTAGCACTGTGAGAGTCACAAAAGCCGCCCTGCAGTGGTGATGGACATGGGTGAGACGCAACAAAGGGAGCAACAACCAAGGACAGCAGAACACACACACTCCTGCCAGGTGGAGCCAGGCCAGGCCAGCGACAGAGGAAGAACAACCGCACAGGACTGGCTGGGAGTGGTGGCTCGCGCCTAGAATCCCAGTGGTCTGGAGACTGAGTCAAGAAGACTGCTCAAATTCAAGGTCAGCCTGACTACAGAGTGAACCCCTGCCTTTCATTAAAAAAAAAAAGGGGGGGGGGTCACATCACTGATATATAAACATACAGAGAAATACACCCACTGGATTTGGGTCCTCTGGGAAGAAAAGACATACTTCTAACTTATCTGTAGTGCCTTCATTTAGTTTACAGACACAAAGCATTAACAGCACTTAACTTGGAATGGTAGACTTAAGCCATTCATGTTTCCTTTACTTTTTGCACAGGTCTCCCTGTGGAGTCCTGGCTGACCAGGAACTTCCTATATAAACCAGGCTGGCCTTGAATTCAAGACATCACCTGCCTCTGCCTCCCAAGTGCTGAGATTAAAGGTGTTGTACATCCATGTGTAGCAATTTTGGTTTTTGAGATAGGTTCTTATGGATGGCCTCTAATCGGCTAGGTAGCCCAAGATGGCTGTGGACTTCTGATACTTCTGCTTCCACTTCCCAAGAGTGCTAGGATTATAGGCATGTAGCACCACACCCAGTTTACATGGTACTGGGGACTGAACCCAGGGTATTATGTATGCTAGGCAAGGACTCTACCAATGGGGCTACATCCAACCAAGCTTCTTTATGTTTTTCAAACTAAGAATTCAAGCAAGAATGTTTTAGCACATAAGATTTAAGCCAATGGCAAAAAAGCACAGAAGAAAGAAGACACCAGAGGGAGACAGGCTGCAGGTGACAGGGCCAGGCTTTGGAGGAGCAGCCCCGAAGCACAAGTGAGTTAGCAATGATACTTACAGTAATTTCAGCATAATCTGTGGGCATGTGGATCTGTTTCCCATTTTCTTTGTTAGAGTGACTGGCTACATCATCACTTTTTTCACTTTTTTGATTCTTCAGCCAGAGTTCATAAAATTGCTCTATATCATGTACTAAGGAAAAAGGAATTGTGTTCAGCAACAACCATAAAATGCCATTCAAATACACACACACACACACACACACACACACACACACACACACACACACACACACACACACACACACACCCCGGGCAGTGGTAGCACACGCCTTTAATTCCAGCACTTGGGAGGCAGGCAAATCTTTGTGAGTTTGAGGCCAGCCTGGTCTAGAGAGTGAGTTCCAGGACAGCCAGGCATACACACAGAGAAACTCTGTCTTGAAAACAAAACAAATACACACTCAAGCATATGTATTCCCTATCACTCAGCACATTTTCAAAACAGATGTGCCGTGGTGGCACACGCCTTTAATCCCAGTACTTGGGAGGAAGAAGCAAGCAGATCTCTGAGTTTGAGGCCACCCTGACCTACAGAGCAAGTTCTAGGATAGCCAGGGCTACACAGAGAAAAAATCCTGTCTCAAAAAAAAAAAAAAAAAAAAAAAGCCGGGCGGTGGTGGCGCATGCCTTAATCCCAGCACTCAGGAGACAGAGCCAGACGGATCTCTGTGAGTTCCAGGAAAGGCACAAAGCTACACAGAGAAACCCTGTCTCAAAAAACAAAAACAAAAAAAAGCAAAATTGAAAAACAGAATTGTATTAGACCTGAGAGAGGACAAGTCCAGTCTAAGCAGCAGATACTCCCATGCAGAAGGACCAATTTTCAGGACTTAATACTGCAAAACTAACTTCATTATTAACTCCTCCCTGAACCTGCAAGACACTCTGGGAGTGTTTAAAACTCGGGAGCATCACAAGGCTGTGTACAAAGGGCCTCAGCACTACTTCAGGTCACCCTCTGCTACGCAAACTCTGCCGGTGCTGTAACCACAAGAGGTGCCTCGCAGGAAGAGAAGGGTTGCGGCTCAGACACATCCCGGTCATTGAGAAAGATGGGAAACCCCACTAGAGCAGGGTTTGACCCTGCTGGGAGCCCTCCAGTCAAGCCACAGCTCTAGAGCATCAGCATGCCAGGGCGCAGTGGCCAGTATCACCAGGCCAGTATCACTGGGCAGTGGTCGCAGGCTGGTTTCTGGATAAGAACAGGCGTGTCTACACTACTGTCAAGCCCAAGGCCAGGATTTCCAAGGCGGCTCTGCTCCTTTCTGGCTGAACAATCACTTCTAGTCCATTTCAGAGTATTTAGTAGCATCCCTGGACTCTGCCTGTTAGAAGTCAGCAGCACATCTCCCCCAGTCATGACAGGGCCAGAAGTTCTCAGGGAAGGAAGGCTGTGCAGTTGAGAATCAGTTCTGGGAGCTAGTCTAAACCAAGCCTTGAAGTTTCCCAACATTCAATCATCAAGCAGAGACGAGGCACAAAACTGGAGATGCTTCTTCCTTCAGAGCATGGCGGCAGGAGTCAGGAAGACAGAGCAGGAAAAGCCTCAGCAAGGGCTACTTCAAGTAGAACATTAGAGGGTGTCCCTTCCACACAAATCACATGGCAGGTCAGCCTTAATTCCAAGTGATTCTTGTAATAGAGAGACTGGAGGCATGCATTTCTATTAGTGGTTTTTATTGTTGTTGTTTTATTAAAATTTCTGTAGTAAAACTGTTTAGGTTCAAAACTGAAAGGTTGTCTGAAGCCCCTCTCAAACTCCCATCTACCTGATGGGCCACCACCGAAGTGATCTTGTTTAAAGTCACAGCAACTGAGCTAGCCTGGGCCACTTGTAAGGAGGATGCCTGTTACACCAAGGATGAGGAACTATAGATTCACACCCAAAAATGGCCTAACCAAACCCACATTAGAAGTCAGCTTCCCAACCAAGGAGGCCGTGTTCACATTTCCAGTGAACAGCAGCAGCAGAGCTAGAGCGGCCTCCAAGCCCCTACACACCGCTGTCGGTGCGCACGAGGAGCCACACGTCACAGAGGTCAAAGGTCACAGAAGAGAACATGAACTTACTTCTATTATCCTTCATGTAAGTCCACACTTCACGTTCTTCAGGACTGTGAGCAAAGGAACAGTTGCCAACATACTGACACTTTTTTCCAGAAGCAATATGGTTGCATAGCTGTGTGAAAATAGATAGATAGATATGTATATGTATAAACACACACACACACACACACACACACAGACAGCATTGCTTAGTATAACTAATTTTTACACTTAAACAAAGTAACGTCTCGTTGTCAGTGCTAACCTTAGCAGTACAAACTCTAATCCCATTCAAATGGAGACGTGAGCCCAGAATACTTGGGATAGTGACAGCAAACATTTCTATTTCAGTTTCCCAAAGAAAGTGAAGTGCAGAATTAAGTAGTACAGATTTCCTACAAAGTCACATACTGGGGATTTCATCTCTGCAGAGGACATCTGATGCCCTCCCTGTCAGGTGGCTGTTGCTTTCTTTATAAAATACAGGATGCCTCCAAGTCAGTACTGGGAAGAGAAGGAGACTGTAGCTTGCTCCAGGTTACTAGACACTGCCAGGAAACTTCCAGACTCAAATGCTAATGACCCTACACTGATAGCTAACCTTAGCCACAACTCATTAGACACTGTATTTGAAGACAGCTACACCAACCAGGCCAGGGAGTTAAGAGGTTTTCAAACAGCAGTCGTCTGGTTATATGGAATTTTAATTAGCAACGGAAATGGGAGGCACTGGTAAGAAAATGAAGTGAGAGCCATCATCAGAAGAGATTCCCTGAGGGTCACTAGCCTCCAAGAGCAAGCTCATCCGAGGTCTGGCCAGCTGGCTGGTTGTGACGCAGCACAGACCCTTAATTGCTAACTTGGCTACCGTTTGCTCTTCACCAGGAACTGGCCCTTCCTACTACTTATCTTACAGAACAGGAAATGTTCAGCATCTGCTTTTGCAAAACCCCCAACACTACATTTTCTCCTGGGATGAAAACCAATAATCCTACATGAAAACCTACCAGAGGTCAACAACCTATTCAATAAGTCAGTGTAATCATTGGCTAGGATACATTTCCCCCCCTCTTATTTGAGACTTTGAGACAGGGTCTGTTTATGTAGCCCTGGCTGACATGGAATTTGCTTGCTATGTACACCAGGCTGGCCTTAAACTTGTGGTGACTCTCCTGCCTCTGTATTCACTCTCCTATCTCTGCATTCTGGGTGCTGGAGTTAACAGGTGAGCTGCCATGCATGGCTTACCCACAGTATGAAGGACAAGACCAGGCACTATGCTGGGTTTCAAAGACTCCCATCAGATATGACTGTCTCTACGGCATAAGGAACCCAATTTATCAGATGAGCAAATGAAGCCAAGTAATGTGACAGGGCTCTACACACACACACACACACACACACACACACACACACACACACACACACACACACGATTATCCATTCTAGGAAAAGGGTCTCTAAGCAACATCTAACATGACTGGGGGAAAAAAGAGGCAATAGCTACTGAAATGTGATATGACAGAGCTCACCACACTCAAGATTGAAGGAACAGCAACAGTCCTGGGCAGCTGCCTCAGAAACTGCAGTAAGAACCATCAATCTGTTTAGGGAGTCCTGGGGACTGAATTCAGGACCTCATACATACTAGACAAGTACTCCACCACTAAGCTACAACCTAGCCCAGTTGCATGTTTCAGCCAAGTCTCTGGTACACATACATCCTTATCCTTTAAGGCACAAGATATCAAGACTCCAATAAATCTCTTTCTTTTTCATATAAAATCCATCTAATTCTACTTTAGACAAACAGCCAGATCACTGCCTTGCAAAGATTGGCCTTGTGACTAAGTTTACAAAGCTATAAGGAACACAGATAATGCAAAATTCCTCCACTTTTCTTGGTCATTCAGAGGGCAGCTCACTGCAAGGCGACCACATGCCTTGCTTCCCTGAAGAGACAATCTGTCATGCTTTCATCCTGGGGGCAGAGTGTACTGCCTGTCAATACTCCACTGTCCTTTTCTGTTAGGTCACACAGTGTGATACCTGTGGACTCTCTTGACACACTGTCCTGTGAAAAGCAAAGTCCACAGACAACAAGTGACCTGCCTGGTTATTGTTCTTGCCATGGCCATTTAAGGCCCTCCCAAAACAAGGGGTGCCTCTGCATGAGTGAAATGCTCTCCTTATGCTACACTGGCCTGGTGTTCTCTTCCCAAGAGGAGTGGAGAACATCGTGTGCACTAGCACTGACATTTTCTTCTGGGCCACCTTAGCAAGTCTTCTATCTGTAGTGTCTCTTAGCTTGCATCCCTTGTTGCAGTGAAACAATGAAGAAATATAAGAAAAATGAGCAGGGTCATGGTGGCACATGCCTTTAACCCCACACCCAGAGGCAGAGGCAGGTAGATCTCTGTGAGTTCGAAGCTAGCCTAATCTACAGAATGAGTTCCAGGACAGTCAGAGCTGTTACACAGAGAAACTGTCTTGAAAAACCCTGCCTCCCTGCCAAAAGAAAAGAAAAATGAAAGACAATACAAAAGGCCCTTTACCTCAAACTGAGACAAAATAAAAGGAAATCCTCATTCCCTCCCATAGATAAATTCTTTGAAAAATTAACTTTTCTTCAACTCTGGTTATCTTTATACTCTGTCCAAGTAACCTATGAAGTACCAATCAATATGAAAACTATTCGAGTCACACACATACACCAAAGGGCAAACAAAAAAACCAAACAGCTTCAATTTCATTACACTAATAAGAAGCAAAGTCTCTGAGCTTCAATCTTAATTAGTACTACTTTCTAATAATTGGAAATGCCTAATTTAAAAAAGTGACTTAAAAATTACGTATGTACATCAAACTGTAAAGGCATTTGTTTCTTTGTAGGGAGAGGACGGATGTTCATCCACTTCTTACGTTCAAAAGACATCGCTCTCATTGCACGGCGTTCTTTGGTCCACCTAAAAAAGATGGAGTTCAGAAAAAACAACACTTGGGCAAAAGACATAACATAAAAGGAGAGGCGCAGCATGTACACCCAAAAAGGACCAGAGATTTCTTCTCAGCCCTTCTAAGAGATGCCTCACAGGTCTACTATTTCACTTTTTCTTGACATTTATCAGCATTCACTATGAATTCTAAACAAAAATGTGGTAAAAGCAAACACGTATGAAAGCTACTGTATCCTCAAAACCTCTTCCCTTTCCCTTGGTCATCACATCTAACTCCTGACTTTCCAGGTCCCGGTCTCTTTTCTCACATGCACGGCCGTCCCCTCTGGCGTGCAGGGACTGCCAGGCGTCCACACAGGCGTCTGTCCATCCGTCCGTCCACACGTACTTACGAGTGCTGTGCCTTGGCACTGCAGTACTTCCTGTTCTTGTCTGGTTCAATGACTTGGCCGTTTCTCAGACACTGAGCACAGACAAACTTTATCTCCATATTAAGTAATCCAGGCATTATCTGATTGCCAAGTACCTTAAACAATGAAAGACCAATTATAACAGAAACCACTTTTCTAAGAACAGCACATCAAAAGCCCATGCATTTTCTACCACCAGAGCTTAGTTAGTTGTCTGGCTCTATAACTTGACAAATAAATATATGCCGGTAATTAATCTAAACTTTTGGGCCAGGCAGCAGTGGTGCACACCTTTAATTCCAGAACTGGGGAGCCAGAGGCAGGTGGATCTCTGAGTTCAAGACCAGCCTGGTCTACAGAGGGAGTTCCAGGACAGCCAGAGCAACTGTTACATGGAGAAACCCTGTCTTGAAAAACACACAAACAAACAAAACAAAACAAACAAAAACAAAAAAGCTAGTTTTGGAACTGACTACTGGAACTGAATGGCTTTGGGTGGGTGGAGGAGAATGATGGACTAATAAGTCAAACCAAGGAGGACACAAAACTCCACAACATAACCCATCTATCTCTCTTATTCAAGAATTGCCAAAGCCCAAGACCCACTGTTTCCCCAAGTAAGCTAAAAAGGAAAACAGTATCCTATGTCATTAGCAGATATTACAGGATGCCATTTTCTTTTTTTTTTTTTTCTTTTTTTTTTTTTTTTTGGTTTTTCGAGACAGGGTTTCTCTGTGTAGCTTTGCGCCTCTCCTGGAGCTCACTTGGTAGCCCAGGCTGGCCTCGAACTCACAGAGATTCGCCTGCCTCTGCCTCCCGAGTGCTGGGATTAAAGGCGTGCACCACCAACGCCCGGCTTGCCATTTTCTTTTTTATGGTGATCAAACAAAATGCAAATATTTTTTCACAGAAGAGTTTCTCAGTTGAACAAATAAGGACTGCAAGCAGGATCTGAACCTTTGTCAACCGGGCACCAACGAGGTGACTCCAGAAAGACACTGAACTCACAAGGACACAAGGGGGAATACCTGAGCTCCAGGCATGCTTGCTTCCAAACTTCTCCAATATTGTTTGGATTCTTGAGCAATAACATCATGGGAGATACCTAGGGAATGTACAAGCTTCTCTTAAGAACACATCACAGTAAGCCACCCACCTGGTGTCAGTCAGAATAAGAGAACCTTAACTCCCCAGTTCTCAGGCAGCCTGATCAATCACATTTTTCAAAATAGAGTATTTACAAACACAGTTCTTTATGTCTTCTGAAGAATCCTTTCCCCACTCTTAAAATCCATGCTATATATACATACCAATAATTAACTTCATGAAACCACATCCAAAATAGGGAACTTGTGTTTTTTTTTTTTTTTTTTTTTTTTTTTTGGTTTTTCCAGACAGGGTTTCTCTGTGTAACAGCCCTGGCTGGCCTGGAACTTCACTTCCTAGACCAGGCTGTCCTGAAACTCACAGAGATCTACCTGCCTCTGCCCCCAGAGTGCTGGGATTAAAGGTGTGTGTCACCACAGCCTGGCTTCAAAATAGGTAACTCCTAAAAAAAACAAACATTACAGTAGCCAAGCATGGTGGCTCCAGTCCTATAATCTCAGCTACTCAGGAAGCTGAGGCTGGAGGATTCCAAATTTAAGGTCAGCTTGGGCTACAAAAGGAGTTCAAGGTTAGCCCAACAATGTCGTGACAGAAACAGTCAGAAGGACTGGAGATGAGACTCAGCAGGAGAGAGCTTGCCTAGCGTGCACACAGCCTTACATCCAACCCACGCTGGGCTGGATTAGAGGGACAGAACTTCACTCTTACTTTTTTTTTTTTCTTAGTTTTTCAAGACATGGTTCCTCTGTGTAACAGCGTACTTACATTTTTATTACAAGTAATTTATTGACTGTGTGTCTGTGTACACAAGTGGAGGTCAGAGGACAAGGTGCAGGAGCCTGCTCTCTCTGCTCACCACATGAGCTCATCAGGTTGGCAACAAGCGCCTCTGCCCACTGCTGTGGGACGGAGGGACGGAGGGACGGACGGACGGACGGACCGACGGAGGGCTGGGAAGGGCGCTCTCCTTGCTACCGTTCTGTCACTCCTGACTCCCCACACAGCCACAGTGACAAGCCAGCACAGACCCACCTCTTTCACTCTGCATTATCCAGACTTTCAATTCAATAAGACTATGGGCATAGAAGCACTCATCTTCCCTTAAGCAGCCATAACGGACCTCATGCCGACACAGATCAAGCTGACACTGACTATGAAAAGAACGTATTTTGGAATATTTTACTGTGGTCTCTCTTAAAATGTGGACAAGGCACCTAAGACAAAAAAAACGTGACATTTTAATACTGTTCTGCCAACTTTGAAAAACTATGCATATACACATACATATACAATGTCAAGTTCTATTCAGAAAAGTCATTTTATTAAAATTAGTGTCAGAAAAAAATTTTGTGCACTATTAATGTTACAATTACAGTTTAAGAAAAATCTAAATGTTCGTCACAAAATATGCTTTTCTATATTAAATAATCAATCTAGCAATTCAAGTAATTCAGTACTTAATTCTCATACAAACAGGCAAAAAAGCATTTTTTTAAAACTTTTTGTCTTTTCTATTACATTTATTTAATGTGTGTGTGTGTGTGTGTGTGTGTGTGTGTGTGTGTGTGTACATGCTCTATGGTGTACCATTTGAGGTCAGAGGACAACTTGGAACAGGTTCTGTTTTTTTTCTCCCTTGTGGGTCCTGGAGATGAAACTCAGGCCAAAAGACTTGGTAAAAAGTGCCTTTGCCTGCTGAGTCATCGCACAGCTTCACTGATTTGCTGAGTCATCTCACGGCTTCATTGTTTTGCTTTTTGAGACTGGTTTCTCATTAGGATCAGCTGTCCTACCCTGCTTATTAGGCCAGGCTAGACTCAAACTTGTGATCCTCCTGCCTCTGCCTCCTGAGTGCTGAGATTATAGGCATGTGCCATAACACCCAGATAAAAGACATTTTAAAATAGTTCTTACTTCTCAAAAGAACAGACAGGTCAGAAGAATGCCTTCTATTACCTTTGTTTTTCCTCTTTCTTTCTTTCTTTTTTTTTTTTTGGAGGCAGTGTGGTCTCATTGTAGAGCCCTAGCTGACCTACAGCTGACCTGCTTTGTTTCCTCTGCTTTGTTAACTGTATGCACCCCTATACCTAGTCTACTACCAACTTTACTGGATCTAAGAAAATCTGTTTTCTTGTCACTATAAAAACTAGAAATCACCAACATACTTATTGTCCTCAAATTCATGCTTTGTAACCGGGTGAGAACAAGCAGTGGAATTATCTTTATTCCTTTTACTTATCATTCGAGGTTTATGATCAAAACATTTCTGAAATAAAGAGAAAAGAGATTATCACACAAATGTGCCCAGAATACTGCCTTAGTTTCAGTACCCTTATACATGTATGCATTTATAATTTGTGCCAATCGACAGTCAGCATGAAACCTTACTACCATTTATTCTGCTCTGGTTGTTTTGAGACATCATCTCTGTATAGCCCAGACTGGCCTTGAATTTATAGTGATCCTCCTGCCTCAAACTCCTGAGCACTGGGATTACAGGCATGCACCACCAGGCCCAGATTTCTTCTCTTTTTTCATATAATTGTAGTACAGTGGCCTACCGATTACTGAGTGAACACTTTACATTGTGACAAGGTCTGCTGAGCACTTTCTACAATAAGGCTTACAAGTCAGAAATTTTTACAGATTTTTGTTCTCTTGAAAGGGCTTCACTGTGCAGCCCTGGCTGGCCTAAAACTCACTATGTAGACAAGACTAGCCTAAAACTCAGAGATCTACCTGCCTTCGCTTCCAAGAGTGCTTGGCTAAAGGTGTATGCCACCATACCTGAACACAATTTGTTTTGTTTTTTCTTGAGACAAGAGTCTCACTAAGTAGCCCTGGCTGACCTGGAGCTCGCTATGTAGACCAGGCTGGCCTTGAACCCATAGAGATCTGTCTGCTTCTGCCTCCCAAGTGCTGGGGTTAAAGACATGTGCCACAGCACCTGGGCACAATTTTTTTAAAACCCATGCTGGGCAAGTGATCTCTAAGGATTTACACTCTCCCACCACTATCACCAAATTTTACAGCAGAAAATGAGTCATGGAGAAATCACCTCACAAAGGAATGTAAACTCTCCAAGATGCTCTTGAAGAAGTTTGACCACAGTAAGGCTGATCTTTCCATTGCCCCCAAAGAAAGCTTCTCGACTGAACGCCCCTTTTCTTTCCAGAGTCCACACATCTATCTCTTCTTGGCAATAAGCAAATGTACAGTGGCCAGAATATCGACATTCATCCTCTGCAGCAACATCTGGAAAGGCAGGAGAGTCAGAGACACCTGTTCCAGGGCCAATGAACGGCAAGCACAGTTACATCATCTGAAAATCTCTAATAATTCAAAGAGCTTCAAGCAAGAACAATCATCCCTATGCAGGACCAGGTGAGACTCAGTCTTCAAGCCGAAATGTTTTTGACTGCAAAGGGAGAGGACACTTCAACGTTCGCACATGCTCCAACCAAGTTAAAAGTCATTCTGTGGGGAAAGTGGGACATGAGATGGTAACAGGGGTGAATATGATCAAAGTACTTGTCACATATGTATGAAAACGTCATTTTGAACAATGAATACTCTCATGAAAAAAAAAATCAGGCTGGTCAGATGGCTCTGTGGTTAAGAGCACTGACTGCTCTTCCAGAGAACCCAGTTCCATCCCCAGAACCCATATGGTGGTTCACCACCTTCTGTAACTGCAATTCCAAGAGGATGGAATGCTCTTCTGGACTCTGCAGGCCTGAGCTTATGTAGTGCACATATATTCAGGCAAAACACTCGTATACATAAAATTAATAAATAAAATGAAAACTACAAAAAAAAAATAAATTATCTTAGTGGTTTTCTTTCTTTCTTTCTTTCTTTTTTCCTTAGTGGCTTTTAAAGCTCATTCAGATGAAGCTTAAACCAAAAGGAGAATGCAAGTTCTCTCAGAAGCACATTCAGAGCTTTATTCCATGCTGTGATTCTCAGAGGCAACAGTTCTCTAAAACCCAATCTAGGTCTTGTCTCTACAAACTATGAAATATACACGAGATGTTAAAAAACAAAACAAAAACAGCAAAAATAGCAGAAAATATGAACTGACCGATTCAAGGTACTGTTTTTCTCCTAGCCTAACTATCTTTAACAACAGCAAGTATTGACACAAATGCAGCCAGGAGGTACAAAGGACAAGGCCTGGTGGTCAGCACAGAGACTTTCCAAAAGTTGATTAGTCATACAACATACACCAATTAAGAAATGACAATACATACCTTTACATATATAATACGGTCCTTCATAATTTGTTTTTGTTGGTCTTGGGCGTATTTTTTTCCATGATTTATCTTCAACATTTTTTATCCTACCAATTAAAATATCTTTTTTACATTTATGATCTAGATTAGCATGGTAAGTGAAATCCATTAACTTCGGGCCTGAAAAAGACATAAGAGAGATTGCTCACAGGCAGAACAGATACCTTTCAGTTTGCAGGCAGTTTATTAGCAGTCAGGGCAGATGGACACTGACTACCACGGCCCCAAATCTCAACCGACAGGCTGCTTGAGTAGCCTTGGGCCTCTGTCAGGACGTCCAGTGTTCTACTCAACAGCAGCCCTGCTGGCACCTTTCTAGGGAAATGATCCAGACAGGAACTCTATGGCTTATAAACCAGAAGCAGCAACAATCTGAATCACTTTTGGACCAGACATCGCCTGCTTCTTTCACTGCTTGCCTCCTGACATGCCCCAATGGACGGCAACCAGAGCCAGGGCTGTTTCCGTCCAGTCACCAGCTCCACGGCACATAGCCTGCTGCCCACTAGGTTCGGTGCTGACCTGATTTTACAAAGCAGATCTGGCAAGCTTGTCTCAGCTCATGGGTTCCTTCGAGGGGGTGCCTAGGAGTTCCTGATGAAAATGGTTTAGCAATCACACTCCCAAATAAGTTTCCAAAGTCATTTCTAGGCTGACTTGCAATTCCCAGGAAATTTTCAGAGGGAAACAAACTTCCTGGTCCGTTCATCTGCAAAAAGAGTAAGAAAACAAAACAAAACAAAAAAACAAACAAAAAAAAAAACCAAAACAAAACAAAACGAAAACAGGCAACAAATATTGTACTATCACTAAAGAAGGAACTGGGCTCCTGTGGAGAGTAGGGTGAGGCTGGTGCCATTCCGTCCCAGGGCACTTCTCCATGACAAACTGTCAGTTTCTGTGTTTTTTTTTCCCTTTGGACTCTGGGCCCCTTTAGGGATCCTCTATGAGCTGTTACTAACACACAACTGGTTTGCTTCCACAGGACACAAATCTTACACGCTCTGCTCTGTCTCCTTGCTCTACTAAGCTACACTACATAAAGCTGGCACTATCTGTAATGGTGATTAATTTGCTCCAACAGATCGAGTCACATACTCAAAACATGTATTAATGGATGCTCTGGATGAGTTTTCTAATACTATTCCCCACAGCACACAGAAAATTCAAGGAAGCCTTTCATTTTTCATTCACATAATTCAGTTACTTAAGCACAGCCTATGTTCAATTTAAGCGATGTATTCACAAAAGAGGAAGTGACACTTACAAGTAAAAGGGAGGAATTACTGTTGTTAAGCGTTGTTCCCTCTCTAGCAGTTGAGGTGGACAGATCTAAAATAATAAAAAGACTTCAACAGACCTTTTCACTCTACATCAATCAGCACACAAGGGCTCTGCAGCTGACTCCCTATGGCTCCCACAGCTTCCCCATCCCAATCCTCTAAGCTACTGACAGAAGAGGGCTGACGGTCTCCCTTCTAGAAGCCAAGGGCCTAAGCAACCCTTAGCCATCACTGGAGAAATTATCTATGCCAGGGTCTACTGATTGGGACTAAGACAAACCTAAGGAAATGAAACCCACACTCGAGCTGAGAAAGGCGCCTCCTCCTCTCTGACATGAGCAGCAGAAGCTCAGGGCTGCCTCATCCGGGTCTACATTCAGTTGCTCCCCTGCCATTCTCTACCCCATCTTCTCACTGGAAATCTCTGAAATTTAGACTTTTACCCTTTAACTACTTATCAGTATCTCCAAAAAATATGAGGACTTTTTTCACTATTTATAGTATGTAATAAGGGCCCAGGGGTACAGCTCAGTAGTAGAGCACTTTACATAGTATGTGTAGGCCTCGGATTCCATCTCTAGTACCCCAGAAAAACAAAAGCAAACTAACAAAAAAACCAAAAACAAAACAAAACAAAAAACCCAAAACCAATTATTCAGCCTAGAACTGACCAGACTAAGATCTCAGTACTCTATGATAAAATGAGGGCATAGGTTGCTGAGCTCCACAGATGAAGTCTCAGCCATGTCTAAATGTTATCATACTGAACCCAGATGTGAGGCTAGTTTTAATGTTTGCCAGTTCACATCCTTTAAATGGGACAGACTTTTACAGCAGAATACACTTGAAGACATTTACCCCAAAACAACAAACACCAGCTTAGCCAATCGTGCCATCTAAAACCAGTACCACATCCAAGCCGACCTCATGCCCTTGCTTCTTATTCTCAGGATGTCAGGTAAGTGAAGCCACATGCAAACTAAGGGCTCCCTCTTTATACTTTAGCCACAATGAGGACAAATGAAGAAACTACCACCTAAAAAGGCTTTATAAAATTGCCATATACATTTTCATTTTTAGAAAATCGACTGTAGCTGTTTATAATTTAGGAGAAAGTCTTACCTCGTTTGGACTCAGTCACTGAAAATGAATTTAGAGACGAACAGAAGTCTCCCAAGGTTGAGGTCAGAGGTGAATACAACTCTGCAAAGGAGGACGGAGGAGCGTACCTCGCACCGACAGGCAGCGTGCCGAGCAGGGGCGCTCCTGTCCTGAAGGGCAAGCTAGGAGCCACACTGGCTGTCGGGAGGGAGCCTCTGCCCAGGGTAGAGGAGGGCTGAAGAGAAGAAATGAAGAAATTCATGAGCCTCTCCTCATCAGCTTAGCGTCCTGCTTTTACCACCAGCATATCAAAACAGACAGACCCCAGACTAAGGAACGGTACTGAGCAGAGGGCTTGCACCCAAAGGAGAGTCCATCACAGCACCCGGAGAGCAGAGTCTGTGCAAGCCCTCCTCTCCGCCCACCATGCTACATCCACCCTGCCAGCATGGACTGGGTCCTCGAAAATCCAGCTGACAGCTACATGATTGAGTCTTGGTGGAGACTTTTTTTTTTTCTGTTTTTTTTTCTGTTTTTTTTTTTTTTCAGACAGGTTTTCTTTGTGTATAGGTGTGTGCCACCACACAGTACTGAGGGTGTAACCCAGGGTTTCATGCATGCTAGAAAATCATGAGCTACATTCTTAGCCCTGAACTCACACTTTTATCTATTTTGTATTTATTTTTAAACTTATTAAATTTGCTATAAAAGGGGGATGGGGTTGCCGGGTGGTGGTGCATGGCCTCTCGGTGATCCTTAAGACCTGAGATGCACGCAGGCAGCTCTCTCTAGGCTCCATCTCCATCGTGGGACTTGGATGAGGGACTGAGCCAGGTGACAGGAACAGTGCTCCAGAACCTGTGTCAATTCTGTCCTGTATGTGAGTTTTTCCCCTTAATAAATTCTTTGCCCTTTAAACAGACTCCGTGGATTTCTTGTTATAAGGTTTAATGTTTTTAAGGAAGTAATTTGTATGTGTTTACTGTATGTGTGCAGTGTCTGCAGAGGCCAGAGAGGCCATCAGATCCCCTGGAATTGATGTTATAAACAGTTGTGAGCTGCCATGTGGGTGCTAGGACTCAAACCTGGGCCCTCTGGAAGAGCCATTTCTCCATTTCTCTAGCTCATACAAATGTGTGTGTATGTGTGTGTGTGTACATATATACATACATACACACAAATATGTGTGTGCTATTTTATATGTATTATCTGGTGTGTGTGTATATCCATGTATACACATATATTTAGTTGAGAGTGAGTATGTGTGTTATTATGTATGTATTATCTGATAGCCACACAAGTTTAGTGAGTGAGTGAGTGAGTGAGAGAGTGTATGTATGTGTTTTGAGAAAGGGTCTCATTATGTAGATCTGGCTGGACTGGAACTACTAATATAGACCAGGTTATCCTGAAACTCACAGAGATCTTCCTGCCTCTACCTCACAAGTATTAGGATTAAAGGCTTGTGCCACCTGGCTAAAGATTTATTTTTTTAATTGGCGGTGGGGGGGGGGCTTTCCTGAGTATATACATGAAGCCAGAAACCAAAGCTCAACCTTACATATCATTGCTGAGGAACTCGCCTACCTTGTCTTTTGGGACCTGGGGCTCACAGACGAGGCTATGCTAGCTGGCCAGTGAGCCCCAGGGATCCTCCATGTCCACCTCTGCAGCTCTGTGATTACAAGTTGGTGCTACCACACCTGGCTCCCCCCCCCCAGGTCCTTCTGCTTTTATGACAAGCTCTTCACTCCCTGAGCCATCTCCTAAACCCGCGGATGCCTATTCTCTATCAGAATGTTATGCTTAACCTTTCCACTCCAGAAACATTGATCAACTTCTAGACAGCACACTCCTTTCTTTTATTTCAGCAATGACCATGTTATCCAGTTACCTGTTATCTCCTCAGAAGAAGCAAAGAAAATGTCAAGGTCAGAAAGCAAAAGTGAATCCTAGAAGCAACACAAGTTATCTACCATGCTGCATTATACTTTAAACAGGAGGTAACTATGTCCTTGAGAAGACAAAGTAGGGCTGGGGAGATGGTTTCATGGGTAAAGTGCTTGCCTTGTAAGCAAGAGGACATGAATTCAATCCCTGGAACCTTTGTTAAAAGCATAAACATAAATAAAAATTTGAAAAGAAAGAGAGAGGAGAAACTAAACTGAGCAGGAGAGATGGCTCAGCAGTTAAGATCATTTCTCTTCCAAAAGACCTGAGTTCTATTTCCAGCATCCACATGGGGCGGCTTACAACTGCCTGTAACTCCAGCTCCACAGGATCTGACGCCCTCTCCTGGCCTCCATAGGCACCTGCACATATGTCACACTCACCACCACCACCACCACCCACATTCTTTAAAAGGGAAACTAAATAGTGAAACTCACCATGACAGCATCATTTGTTTCTGGGGCTGAATCAAGGAGATCGTCTATGTCATCCCCAAGGACAATGTCTCCATCATCTACAAAGGCGTCTGGCAGTGTGAAGGGGCCCTTCCCTCCATTTGCAAACACTGTGGATGGCAGTGGGCTCTCATCCACTTGCAGTTGCAAAACAGAAGTTAAAGGCATAATAGGAACTGAGGCCAGCTCACTCCCAATATCATGAGGAAAACTGGATGTAGGAAGGGAGACAACCGGAAGCACTTCTTGCCTTGGGGTTAATAAATCTGTAACAGACATAGAAATTTGCTCACTCCAAGCCACTGTATTACAAAATAAGAGTGCTAACAGCCAATAACCGAGGACATAAAAGCAGTCACAGTCTTGCTTTCATCACACAGCAATCTCACCTGACAATACGATATAATAAACAGTGTAAAAAGGGCAAACTGGCAGGCATACTTCAGAAGGTTAAGATGACAGGTAAAAACATACCTGGCTCAATATCTTCCACGGAATAGTTCACAGCCTGGAAATTAAAGCAACAGTGATCATGTTTTCAGGATTCTAAACTCTAAAGCAGTCTGAAAAACTCATCTTAAAGAGTGATGCAAGCCAGGTGGTGGTGGCACTTGCCTTTAATCCCAGCACTTGGGAGGCAGAGGCAGGCAGATCTCTGTGAGTTTTAGGCCAGCCTGGTCTGCAAAGCAAGTTTCAGGACAGGCTTCAAAACTACACAAAGAAACCTTGTCTTGAAAACTAAACAACAACAAAAAAAAAAAAAAGAGTGATGCAGATTTGCAAAGACATTTGATGATACTAGAAATCAAAAGAACATTCAAACCACTTATCTCCTACTCTTTTGGTTTGTTGTTTTGAGACAGGCTCTCACTCTGTAGCCCTAGCTGGCCTGAAACTCACAGAGATCCACCTGCCTCTGCCTCCCCAGTGCTGGGATTAAAGGTGTGCACCACCATGCCCTGTTTCTTCTTCTTCTTTTGAAACAATCTCATGCAGCACAGGCTGATCTCAAACGTGGAATGTAGCTGAGAATGACCTTGAACTTCTAGTCTTCCTGCCTCCATATCTGGGATTACCAGGTATCATCAAAGCTTTTTTTTTTTTTTTTTTTTTTTACTTTCTTTTGAAGACGGATCTGTGTTGTCCTTATTCGTCTCACTCTCCTGGGATCACAAGACTGCACAGCCACACTGGGAAACACTGTGTACTTCTAGCAGACACACATTTCTCAAAGGCTAGTTAGAGGAGACTAGAGACTAATCTAGTCCCCATCCACCAGCCTCTCACAATGGCTAGTGCCATCCCATCAACCACAAGACTTTAAAAAAAAGAGAGAGAGAAGGGGCTGGAGAGATGGCTCGGTGGTTAAGAGCACTGGCTGCTCTTCCAGAGGTCCTGAGTTCAATTCCCAGCAACCACATAGTGGCTCACAACCTCCTGTAATGAGATCTGGTGTCCTCTTCTGGCCTGCAGGCATACATGCAGACAGAACATTGTATACATAATAAATAAATAAATCTTTTTCCAGGACAGGCTCCAAAGCTACCCAGAGAAACCCTGTCTCAAAAAAGGGAAAAAAAAAAAAAGATAGGGAGAGAGAGAGACAGGGTTTTACCATGTAGTCCTGGCCGGCCTGGAATTCTATGTAGACCAGGTTGGTCTTGAACTCACAGAGATGCTCCTGCCTCTGCCTTCTAAGACCTGAGACTAAGGAATCTATAGCCATTACTGACAAAGTTTTTTTTTTTCAAATTTAAAAATTAGATTTATTCATTTCATGTTATTGTGTGTATGTATGTATAGCACATGTGTGCTTAGTGCCCCGGAAGGTCACAAGACCGTCCCTGGAACTGGAGTTGCTGATGGTTGTAAACTACAATGTGGGTGCTGGGAACTAACCCTGGACCCAGGTCTGCTGCAAGAGCAGCAGTGCTCAGTGCTCTTAACTGCTGAGCCTCCCTCTGGCCTTTGGCTGTTGTTGTTATTTTTTAAACCCCAATGTCTCTCAAAACTAGTATCTGGCCTGGATCCATGATTCTCACAGAAAACTGAGCATCAGTTCACACCCTGTCACAGGCTCCAATGGCCTGCAGGAAGTGCTGGCTAAGACTAAATTTGAATTGATTTGCTCTCTAAAGTGACAGGAAGCCATGGCCAGTTTCAAGTCTGAGGCATCAAAGACACACACACTAAAACTATAAAATGCACAGTTGCTAAGACTCCCAAGCCTCCTTTTCTCAGAAGCATGATTGTTGCACAGATAATAACCCTACCTTGGCAGCCCCATCTCCTGGAACTGGCTTCAGTGAGAGCTGAAATAAAATGAAAATGCAATTTCAAAACAGAACTGACTCAAGATTATAAAACAAAATGAAAAAGCCCTGAGAAGTGTGACTTACCTCAGCTCTAACATACGCTTTCCTTATTTTAAATCCCAATTTCTGAGCTAATTCTTGGGTTAGTTTTATTACATGTTCATCCTAAAAAAGGCAACATTCATAAATATATCTGCAGTGAAACAAGAAAACAGGGCTGTTTTATTTCCATCTAGACACTTGACTGACAGCCGTCATACTGAACTGGGGCAGGCTGGAGGCTGCATGAGCACTCAATTCTTTCACGCACCATGGAGACACATGAGAGCAGTTCAATACTTCAGATGCAAACAAGTGAACTAAAGTATCCATTCCATACCTGAGGCACTGCTAAGGAGCATTTTGCTACAGCATCATAGGCCTCTCTGTAACGTCCTAAGTCACTCAAAGCCTTAGACTTCCGATATAGAGCTTTGCAGTTACTGGCATTAATACTGAGGACAGCATTACAATCTTCTAAAACTTTATCATGGAAACCCTGGTGGGAAAGGCCAAAAGAGAAAGCCAGAATCACATGGTTAATATCTCACTCTGATGCCTGTTTCATACACAAAAACAAATGTGTGACTCCATTCTATGACTCTCAACTCGAAGTTCACAATGATACTTTTCATTTGAGTGATTTTGTTAGGATACTCCACATATATAAAAGTAGGAAATCATCAGGAATATCTATATACTCCCTATCCTATATCAGACAATGTGAGTACTTGGTCACAGAGCCCTAGATCTCCAAGGAAGAAAGCTTCCAGGATATGGCTGGTGCTCCAGCATCATAATCACCCTATTCTCCTCCTCACTGTCATCACTGCTTTTTAAATCCATTAAAAATGTCAAATGTGGAGCCTGAGAAGATGGGTCAGCACTTAGGAGCACTGGCCACTCTTCCAGAGGACCCGGGGTTCAATTCCCAGCACCCACATGGAAGCTCACAATTGCCTATAACTCCAATCCCAGGGGATCTGACATCCTCTTCTGGCTGCACAGAAACACAGGCAAAACACTCAAACACTCTGTATACACGTGGTGCACATACATGCATGCTGGTCAAGTGTAAAATAAAATAAATCTAAAAAATATATTTTGGGGGCTGGAGAGATGGCTCAGCAGTTTAGAGCACGGGCTGCTCTTTCAGAGGTCCTGAGTTCAATTCCCATATATGTATGTATGTATGTATGTATGTATATGTATATATGTGTGTATGTATATATATGTATATATGTATATGTATACGTGTGTATATATACATACACACATATACATATATATAAAAGTATATATACATACACTTTTTTTTTTCCTTTTGGTTTTTTGAGACAAGGTTTCTCTGTGTATCCCTGGCTGTCTTGGACCTCTGTAGACCAGGCTGGCCTCAAACTCACAGAGATCCATCTGCCTCTGCCTCTCAAGTACTGGGATTAAAGGTGTGCACTACCACTGCCTGGCAGTGTGCTATATTTAAATCAAACTTAGAAAGGGCTGGTGAGAGCTCAATGGAGGAGTGCTTGCCTAGCATGTGTAGGCCCTAGATTCCATCCCGAGCCCTGTGAGAAATAAAACGTATCTTTAAAAACAAACAAACAAACAAACAAAAACAGCCAGGGGACTGGAGAGATAGCTCAGCGGTTAAGAGGTCCTGAGTTCAATTCCCAGCAACCACATGGTGGCTCACAACCTCCTGTAATGAGATCTAGTGCCCTCTTCTGGCCTGCAGGGACACATGCAGACAGGACACTGTATACATAATAAATAAATATTAAAAACAAAAACAAAATAAAATAAAATAAAATAAAACAGCTAGGTGGTGGTGGCACTCGCCTTTAATCCCAGTACTTGGGAGGCAGAGACTGATTCATCTCTGAGTTCGAGGCCAATCTGGTCTACAGAGTGAGTTCCAAGACAGCCAAGGCTACACAGAAAAACCTCGTCTTTAAAAAAACTAAGTAAAAGCCGAGCAGTGGTGGCTCACACCTTTTTAATCCCAGCACTCAGGAAGCAGAGGCAGGCGGATCTCTGTGAGTTCCAGGCCAGCCTGGGTTACAGAGTGAGTTCCAGGACAGGCACCAAAACTACACAGAGAAACCCTGTCTCAAAAAACAAAAACAAACAAACAAACAAAAAACAAAAAAACACTAAGTAAATAAATAAATAAATATAAAAATAAAAAAAAATACTGTAAATTTGGGTGGGAGGGGGGAGAACAAGGGAATCCGTGGCTGATATGTAAAATTAAATTTAATAAATAATTTTAAAAAATGAAAAAAAAAATACTGCAAACTTATCTTGCAAGATATTGCTCTTGGCTGGCACCTGGAAGCCCTCCAAGACTACAGAGTTATAACAACTATTCTTTGTAAAAAGAAAATTTAAAAAATAGAAGAAAAGAAAGGGACTGCCCTTGCTCTTACCCTTATTTGAACACTGTACAGTGTACACACACACACACACACACACACACACACACACATCACTAAACATCACATAGTACCCGACAAATCTCCAACGCTGATTGACATGTCAATTTTAAAAGTATAATGTAACTTCCAAATAGCTTATTGATCAGGAATACATTATAGAAAGCAACATCAGGGCTGGAGCGATGGCTCAGAGGTTAAGAGCACAGACTGCTCTTCCAGAGGTCCTGAGTTCAATTCCCAGCAACCACATGGTGGCTCACAACCACCTACAATGAGATCTGGTGCCCTCTTCTGGTGTGCAGACATACATACAAACAGAACACTGTATACATAATCAATAAATAAATCTTTTAAAAAGAAAGAAAGCAAGCAAGCCCAGCCACCCCACCCCCACCCCCGAGTACACGTGGACGGCACTAGCGGGCCAGGCGCAGCTCAGTGGCAGATGCCCGGTGTCATGCCACGGCCTTGAAAGCACAGCTGCTAGCTTCCACATCTAGTCCAGGACAACACTCAGGAAAATGACTCTTTATTAATGTACTACATCACTGAAGAAAATGCTCTAGAATTAATTTTAAAACTCCCAACTCACCATATTAGAATAGCAGGCAATACGATTTATATGAAGTTTTTCAATGATTTCTTTAGGAATTAAAATTTCTTCAGACTTTGCATAATCAGCTATATTCAAAGCTTCTGAGTACTGACTTAGAGAGCTACTCCAATCACATTCCCGATAAATATCATTTCCTTCATTAAAAAGATTTCTCACGAGAGCATGCAAATACACCTAAAAAGAGAAAATTACCTCTTGAAGCCAGAACAAGGTAAGACAGAAGTAAATACCATGATAACGCCTAAAACTTCAGAAAGCACTGCTGGAGAGCAGGGCAGAGCTTCTGTAAGACAGCTGCCACTGCTGCCTTGCTAGCAAGTTCATCCTGCCTACTTCTGCAAGAGACAACGGTTAAAAGCACTTGGTAAGGGTATGTGTGTGTCTCTGATTCTGTGCAGGTAATAAGACACTTGGTGCAAGTCCTCAGTCAAGAGAGGACAATAATATTTATGGCTTCAAATCTGCTGCCATCCTCCTGCCTCTGCTTTCCAAGAGCTGAGAGTACAGGCATGAGCTACCAACCCCCGCTTTAGTTTAAGCCTTTGGCGAGTATTTCTGACACGGCAACAGCAATAAATGCTCCCATTGCTGCTGCACAGCACACTAGGGAGCATGTGCAGATAAGCATGCACATGCACAGTAAGTACCTTTAGTATCTGCACGTCTTTACCAGCTCCATCACTTTCCACATTTTTATGGGTCATTTACATTTCTTCTTTTAAAACATTGTTATTTGTGGGGGACTGGGAAGAGGGGAGGAGTGGTTTTAAACAAGCCACCGTGCATGTGTGGGTATCAAAGAATTTGGGGGAGTCAGATCTCTCCTTCCACCACGCAGGACCCATGGAAAAACTTCAAGGCATTAGGCTTGGTGCCTGGTGCCTTTACATGCTTAGCCATCTCTCTGGCCCTGTATCTCTTCTTTTATAAGCTATTTGCTTAGATCATTTCCTGATTTAGGGGATGAGGCTAAGTAATTTGCTTATTGAGTGATTACACCCATTTGTTGATGTGTACCTTTTCTATCATAAGATCAGATAACCTTTTTGGTCCTAATACACACACATTTAAACTGACTACATTGCTAAGGAACAAAGCAGGCATTAACGCCTGACGTGGCTTGTGATATGCCACTGAATGTCTGTGGGCCCCAGTTCCACATATGGAAAAACAAAAGGGTTTCTCCAGGTATTTCAGCTCAAATACTTTAAGACTCTCCTCAGTGTGGAGAGGAGAGGAAGAGGAAGAACTGAACACAGGGAAGGAGGAATGTGGACACTTGGAAACACACCTTCAGAGATTCCAAGCCACAGTGCTGTAGTCCAAGGTCCAAAGGAGTGGCCTTCTTCTTCCTATGTCTGGCCAGTTCATCCCAGCTCTTCCCTCCCGCTCTCTAAACAACCCTCCTTCAGTGCTGTCGGGACTTATCAAAACTGAAAACGATGACACCCACATTCTCTGTTCAATTCCACTCCACTTATTTTTGACAAAACAGTAGTTAGCTGGGCAATGTTGGCGCGCGCCTTTAATCCCAGCACTTGGGAGGCAGAGGCAGGTGGATTTCAGTGAGTTCATGGCCAGCCTGGACTAGAAAGCAAGTTCCAGGATAGCCAGGACTGTTACACAGAGAAATCCTGTCTCAAAAAACCAATCAATCAATCAATCAATCAATAAAATAGTAGTTAATTGGCAGAGGGTTCAAAATCCATACTAACTCAGACTACACTAACACAGGAAAGAAAATGCAAGACAAGTGTCCAAAAATGCCCCAAAGGCTGTCCTATATATAACAGGCTAGCAAGCTTTTTCTATAAATGCCAAAAAGTGAGCATTTAAAGCACTGTGGGACATTTAAATTCTGTCCTGTGTCACGAAAGTACCACAGAGAATACATAAACAAATGGCTGTGGCTACAGTATTCTAATAAAGCTTTATTTGTGAAAGAGGGCAGCTGGTCAGGTCAGGTGTGACACACAAGGCCAGGGTTTGCCAAATCACATTGCAGATTATAGTTCTTGAGCTACTATGACTAGCCACAACCCTTCCCAAAGTCATTACCGCATATTGCTCCTGGGTCCCTGGATATGACAGCGGAGACCTGAGAAGAAGAAACAAATCTATTGTAATTACGAAGATCTACTACAAGTGGTGCTCATTTGTTCTGAGACAGTGTCCCTGACTGACATGGTGCACACTGAGGTCAGCCTGCCTCCACATCCCACGTGTCAGGATTACAAGAGTGCTCCACTATGACAGGCTCCTTATCAGCATTATTCAGCCAGAAGTTATCTTAAACTGCACTTTTTAGGGGCTGGAGAGATGGCTCAGTGGTTAAAAGCACTGGCTGCTCTTGCAGAGAACCCTGATTCAGTTCCCAATACCCACATGGGAGCTCAAAGACCCAATAATACTCGCTTCTTGCTTCTGAGTGCAGGAATTACAAGTGCTGAGGTATTTCAGGTATGGGCTACCATGGCAACTACTGTTTCCTTAAGTACAATACTTCTCTTTCAAATCTACTCCTTTTCAAAAAAGACCTAATTCTTCAAATACCAAAAAGATTAAAAATTGACACTTTCTGATCCGATTTATTGCTGATCAGTGTCTCCTCCCCAGAAAGAACAAAGAGACCCTTCTGCCTGGATATGTCCCCAAGCAAAAACTGTCTGCCACTGGTACTGTCCCTAACAGCATGGCCTGACAGCCAAAGTCTTCTGTGCTACAGATGTTCATTCCAGATGTTTAATTCACCAGAATGCTTCTTATAGGAACACATTCCAATTCTTCAGTCAAATTTGAGGGAAAGGACTGCAACATAAGGGCTTTAGCCCTAAAAACCAACAATAAGAAGAATATATCCATGGGTTGGGGATTTAGCTCAGTGGTAGAGTACTTGCCTAGCAAGCGCAAGGCCCTGGGTTCCATCCTCAGCTCCAAAAAAAAAAAAAGGGAATATCCAAAAAGTGGTACACACCTTTAATCCCAGCACTTGGGAGGCAGAGGCAGGCAGATCTCTGAGTTTGAGGCCAGCCTGGTCTATAGAACGAGTTCCAGGACAGACAGGGCCACACAGAGAAACCCTGTCTTGAAAAACAACAACAACAAAAAGAATACCCAAAAGAATAAGGAAAAAAAGTGCTGGAATGAAAATGTCACTTCCAACCCAACCTGAACACTATGACAGTTCTCAGGCTTGCTAGGTATGGGGGATGCTTCATGCTTATAATCCAGTGCTTGTGAGGTTGAAGCAGGAGGACTGTTAGGAGTTTAAGGCTTTCTTGGGCTACAGTGTGAGATTCTATCTCACAACAGAAAACACCAAGAGATCTCTGACTTTCCACATGTGTGGACTCCACACATAATTCAGGAGAGGCCATCCGACAGGCACACTAGTGGGTCATCAAGCGTCAGGTTCTTACTGGATGAACTGTAGACCTTCCTTAATGTTGTGCTGCCTTTTCCTTCTCTCCTCAGGCACACTGGACATGTTACCCCGCACATCCACTTGCTAACTGAGCAATCTGTAAAGAAACAAGGCATAAAATTACTGCACCCACCAGCAATTCTGGATTTCCCACTAAAACATCCATAATTCTAAGCACTCGGGCGGCAGAGGCAGGCAGATCTCTGTGAGTTTGAGGCCAGCCTGGTCTACAGAGTGAGTTCTAGGACAGCCAAGGCTACACAGAGAAACTGTCTTGAAAAATAAAAAACAAGCAAACAAATCCATAACTCTAGACCCTCACTCGGGCTAGAGCACACCCATCTCCAAAGGCCCTGGACACTGAGGAGCCGTTAGGCCTTTCTTTGGGGTTCCTGTGGTCTTCGTCCACAGCACGCTATTTTCAGACTGGTCAGGGTGCATGACCCTGCTGATCCCGTGCCCCTCCTCACAGTCCACATGCAAAGACACCTCTTCTTGACACAGGCTTTGTCTCTTCCTCATCAACCTGCGTGTGTGAGCGGCAGCAAGAACAGTCTTAGCCATGCTCAGCTTCTGGAAGATCTCCACACGCGAAAACTTTACCTCCCCTGCCTCGGAGGGAATCTGACATCCTAGTAAGCAGGGCAAGATCTGAGCTAACCCTACAACAGTACAGACAGATCTAAACACAGTGACTTCATGCCACTGCTATCCATCCCTCTGACCAACCTTCACGGAGCAGTTCGCAGCAAGTTAAACGGAAGCCCTGACAAGGGACTGAGATAAAGGACAGATTTCCGGTGCTGGTGAGATGCCCGGTGGGTGAGAGAACTGGCCGCTCTTCCAGGACTCAATTCCCAGCACACACACACTGACAGTTCCCAACCATCTGTGACTCCAGTTCCAAGGAATCCAACAAACTTTTTCTAGTCCCTCTCAGACACTACATGCATGTGGTACACAGACATACATGGTCAAAACACCTACACACATACAATTTTAAAATATGGATTCCCTGATCCCCACTCTAGATTCCCGGTCTCAGTGTCTGATAGCTGCTCAGTATAGAGTGTTCTCCCTGCTAGAGATTAGCAGTCTCTCTTGTTACCAGGTGTGACAATCAAAGAGATCTCCAGATAGTAGCAAACGTCCTCAGGGGCCAGCAGGGAAAGGCTGAGAACTGAGACCTACAATGAAGCTCATGTGTTCAGACCTGGAGACACCTCAAGCAGGCGGCTGAAATGTTCTGGTTTCACTACTGCTTGCCACTGTAATGTCATTTAAGGATACACAGGACTGGATGCCCAGAGGCTGACTGGCATGCATCTTTCTGGTCTTTCCAACACTGTCAAGTGTTAAGAATTTGTATTTGGGGGCTGGAGAGATGGCTCAGAGGTTAAGAGCACGGACTGCACTTCCAGAGGTCCTGAGTTCGATTCCCAGCAACCACATGGTGGCTCACAACCATCTGTAATCAGATCTGGCGCCTTCTTCTGTATACATGATAAATAAATAAATCTTTAAAAAAAAAAAAAAAAAAAAAAAAAAAAAAAAGAATTTGTATTTGATACTGTAGCGGCAGCACTAAGAAAAGACATCTACCACTTGCTTTCAAATATTCCCCAGGCATGGTAGCATATATCTTTAATCACAGAGCCAGTTCCAGGACAGCCAGGCTACACCATGTCTCAAAAAACTAAAAATAAATAAATAAAAATCACATATTCCTCCAACTTATAAGAGGAGAATGAGAATGAAAAGGCAGAATGTTGATTAACTGTGGGTGCTAAGTACAGGAATTCACTTTCATGTCTTTGAAAATTTACAGAATGAGTTTTTAAAAAATCCATGACACTGGGGACTAGAAAGATGGCTCAGTGGTTAAGAGCACTGGCTGTTCTTCCAAAGGACCTAGGCTCAAGTCCTATCACCCACATGGTGTCTCACAAACTCCTGTCCCAAGGGCTGATAGCCTCTTCAGGCAGAAAGCATGCAAGTGGTGCCTATACCTGTGTGTAGGCAAAACACCCATACACAATCAAGCAAAAAGTTTTGTTTTTAAGTTCCCGACACTGAAGTAAAATGGCCATAATGAAGTAAAATTTCTGGAATTCTTAAACAGCTTTTAAAATAGTTTAGTCAAGAAGCAGGTGAGATGGTTCATATTAAGAACACTTGCTGAGGGCTGGAGAGATGGCTCAAAGGTTAAGAACACTGACTGCTTTTCCAGAGGTCCTGAGTTCAATTCCCAGCAACCACATGGTGGCTCCCAACCATCTACAATGAGATCTGGTGCCCTCTTCTGGCCTGCAGACAGAATACTATATACAAAATAAATAAATAAATCTTTGATTTAAAAAAAAGAAGAAGAGTTGTTGCACTGGGCAGTAGTGGCATATGCTTTTGATCCTATTTAATCCTAGCACTTGGAGGCAGAGGCAGGTGGATCTCTGTGCGGCCAGCCTGGTCTACAGAGCGAGTTCCAGGACAGCCAGAGCTACAGAGAGACCCTGTCTCTTCAGGGGGATGGGGATTTGGCTTCTGGCTAATGATAATTAGACTTTATAGCTTTAGGACTATTTCCCTAGAAAGTGCTAGAACACCTTGAACTCTGACTTCTTACAAAGGGCACAGGGCAAAGAGCTAAATATTCAAGCATATGATTAGAAGGGGTGGTGTACACCTTTAATCCCAGCCCTCAGGAGGCAGAGACAGGTGGATCTTTGTGAGTTTAAAGCCAGTCTGGTCTACAGAGTGAGCTCCAGGACAGCCAGGGCTACACTGAGAAACCTGTCTCAGAAAAAAAAAAAAAGGAAAGAAATTAAAAATCCTCTTGAAAACTGTGGCCAGAGCCTCAGTTGTCATTGTCTTGTCTTTTTGAGATAAAGTCTGACCCTCGCAGGCCTGTCTGGATTGAACTCTAGATGTAGTGCAGGCCGGTCTTGAACTCTTGATCCTCCTGCTTCCCCTTCCTAAATTCGGGAATTATAATTATAATTGTGCTCAAAAAGTTGTTGGTTTGTCATGCTGGGGAACTGGACCAGGGGCTTCACATGCATTCGGCAGGCCTGGCAGGCAGGCATGCTCTACCACAGAAACACACCCCTCAACTCATCCCCAAACAGCCACAAGTTTAGTGTACCAGGCAATACTTAAACACAGTGTGAGGGGCTAGAGCGATGGCTCAGCAAACCCACGTGGCAGCTCACAATTGTCTGTAACTCCAGTTCCAGGGAATGTGACACTGTCTTCTGACCTCCATGGGCACCAGGCACTCACATGGCAAATAAACATGCCAGAAAAATACTCACACACATAAAATAAATCTAAGCAACAGTGCAACAGCATTTCATTTTCAATCATGTTTTTAGTTTTTCTCAAAATCTCTCCTCCCTCCCTCACTCCCCCCCATCCCCGATACAGGGTTTCTACCTAGATTCTACAAATAATATTTTTCAATATTTATTACATCTGTCTATCTTTAGCAACCTGCCTTTCCTATCTTAACACCAACTCACTTTATGTGACAAATTTAAAGTAAGCCACAGGGACAATGAGATGGTTCCATGGGTAAAGAAACTGGCTACCACTGCTAACAATTTGAGTTTGATCCCAGAAAACTATGACAGGAAAAACCATTCCTGCAAGGCATCATCTGAATACACTACATACACACACACACACACACACACACACACACACACACACACACACACACACGCGGCTTGACATAAATTATAGTTCATTCCGAAGTCCTTCAGCAGCATGCATAGCATTATCTCCCCCACGCCCTTTCCTTTGAGAAAGGGTCTCACTGTGTAGTCCAGGATGCGATGTGTGTGTGTGTGTGTGTGTGTGTGTGTGTGTGTGTGTGTGTGTGTGTGTTAGTATTAGGTAGCTGGACATAGTGGCGCATGCCTTTAATCCCAGCACTCAGAAAGCAGAGGCAGGTGGATCTCAGTGAATTCCTTGGAAAAATAGACTACTGGCCCAGCCGTTCTCTCCTGCATGCAGACACTGTTCCATCACAGATTTCATTTTGCTTAGAAAATAACCCCACCTCCCACCTCCATTTTTAAGAAAGAAAACGATTTTAGTTCACCCCTTACTTTGGTTTGTGGTTTTATTATGTATTTATCTGCAGTGCTGGGGACTGAACCCCAGAGTCCCTGAATACTAGACAGCACTGTGACAACTGCCTGCCCACCACACCCCAGCTCACCTTGCTCTTCAATCCTGTCAAAGTCTGGCCTCAGTTTGTTTGTTGGTTTTTTGAGACAGGGTTTCTCTGTGTAGCTTTGGAGCCTGTCCTGGAGCTCACTCTGTAGACCAGGTTGGCCTTGAACTCACAGAGATCCGGCTGCCTCTGCCTCCCGAGTGCTGGGATTAAAGGCGTGCGCCACCATCTCCAGCGGAGAATATTTTTTTTCTTTCTCAAGGAGACACAAATGCAATCCCCACTACCACAAATTATGCAGCTGGGTTTCTTGCATCTGGGAAAATTAAAAAAAAAGAGTCAGCACACCCCAAGGGCAACAGATGAGCATTGCCTGGGAGACACACCTTCCTGTTGATGCTATCTCACCTGTCCGGTCCGTATGACAATCTCTAAAGCAAATCAAACAGTCCCTTCTCTCCCGCAGGGCCAAGACTGCACTCGCTGTGTCACTCCAGGACACTTCTCCTCGCTTCTCTCACGGCCACTATCTTCACCTGTCTCCCCTCGGGCAAGCCCCCGAGCTTCATCTGGACTCTTCCAGATCTCTCCATCATCTTCCCTAGAGGACCTCTAGAAATGTCCAGACATAAATGACACCAGCTAGGCCCCCGACTACTGATGGCTCTCTGACTGACAGTTCCACTTGGGTGTCACACAGGTGTCTTAGGTTGTTTACATGGTACTAGGCTAGTACAAAGGAATGTCTCCTTCCCCAAATACTGTGCCATCTACCTTCCCCAAAGGCAGCTAATCACTGCCTCCAATCTTGTGTGTCCTGCCAAAGATACCCTATAGAAAACCCTTGATCTAAACCAGGCCTGTGGCACACACCTATAATCCCAACATCCAGGACGAGGCAGAAAAATCAAAAGCTTCAGGCCATCCTTAGTTACAAAGTGAGTTCAAGGCTAACCTGGACTACATGAAACCCTGTCTCACAGAAAAAACAAAAAAGTTCTTTGTCTCAACTTAGGTGCTGGTTATGAAGCAGCACCTCTAGACAAAACAGCACAGAATGCCACATGTGTACACAAATAAGTGCTAATGAGAAGTCAGTACAGTATGTATGGGAAACAGTCTTACACTCACGCCTTTTCCTGCTTGTGCTTGTCACCAGAAGAGTAAAAGGTTCATGGGACTCTATGTTCTCCCTTTGTGATTTCCTGTGAGTCTATAATTATCTTTTAAAATAAAAACCATTCTGTGTCCAGGCAGTGGTGGTGGTGGTGGTGGTGGTGGTGGTGGTGGTGGTGGTGCACGCCTTTAATCCCAGCACTTAAGAGGCAGAGGCAGGCAGATCTCTGAGTTTGAGGCTAGACTAGTCTATGAGTGAGTTCTAGGACACAGAGAAACCCTGTCTTGAAAAACAGAAACAAAAAAATTGTGCGGTTTTTTTTTTTTTTGTTCAAACTAAGGCTATTAGCATGTTCTGCACTTGGCCTTTTGCACTAAGTAACAAATCTCAGCATGTGCTACATTTATCTACACATACCATACACAACGTTCCATGATTAAGTTGTACCACAACTTACCCAAGCCCTGGTGTGCACAGCCTGCTGTTAACAACCTTGCAAGTTCGTGTCAGCATCTCTCATCTCTGTAGAGTAAAGGGAATGTGTATGTCGAGTAACACTACCCAAACATTTAATAAAAACTCCATCTAGTCCACACTAACACACCAACGGTCATCTTTTTCATAAAGAAAATTCTAGGAGCTGGACAGTGGTGTCATACACCTTTAATCCCAGCACTCGGGAGGCAGAGGCAGGAGGATCTTTGTGAGTTTGAGGCCAGCCTGGTCTAGAGAGCAAGATCCAGGAAAGGCGCAAAGCTACACAGAGAAACCCTGACTCGAAAAAAAAACAAAAACAAAAACAAAAAAAATTATGTGCATAAGTGTTTTGCCTGCATCTATGTACATGTACTATGTGCATGCTTGGTGCTCTTGGGGGTCAGAAGAGGGCACTGGATCCCCTCCCTGGAACTGGAGTTACAGACAGTTGTACACCATCAAGTGGATGCTGAGAACCAAATCTGGGTCCTCTGCAAGAGCAGCAAATGCTCTTAACTGCAGAGGTAATTAAATTAATTGGCCCTATTAACTGTATATTCTCTTCCCAAACCTAGCCAGTTCCTCAAGGCAGAAACCAAAGTGTAGACTGTTCTTTCTTTCACAATTCCACATCCTACCAACTCTCAAATGCCACTAATGACAGCATCAGAACATCAGAACACACACAGGGTATCCCAGGCCTGTAAGACCTCCTCCCAAGCCCGTGCCCAGCCCGGTGCTCTTACTGTCCTCTCCCTAGTCTCTTCCCACAGGACACTGAAAGGAAGGAGTTGGGAGTAGCAACACACTCCTGTAATCCTAGCTATTCTGGAGACAAGAGCATCAGGGGTTCAAGTCAGTAAGACCCCCAACTGCGTCACTGCGCTCTGGGCAGAAGCCATCAGTGCCTTCCTTCCCAAGGCTTCTAGACGAAACCCTTGCTTCCTTGCAATGCACTAAAGGAGCCTTCCTTCCCACTCCTCACACCAGTCCTCCTCCAGGCCACACAGGCTCCTGGGGTTGGGAGACTGGCTAAGCACTCTGTACTCATAGGCATCGTGCTTGCTCTGCCCACAGTGTACATCCTCGTCCTCCACAGAGCTGGCTCCTTTTCATCCTGGAGTCTTGGCTTAAAAGACACATTTTGGGACCTTCCCTTATCACCTTAAATTGCCACCACGCCTGCCTTGACCTCTATTGGTCACTTTAACAGGGACCTTGTCTCTTGGTCCTGACTACATGAACAACATATGGAACTAGTTCACTAAATAGTTGGATGAAGATGAACTGAGCAGTCAAGTGTAAAAAGACTGTTTCATGAAAAGTCCCAAGATCAGTTACATTAGAACTCTGTACAACTGATCTCAAGACAACGTAGAATGAGCCGGACATGGTGGCACACATCTGAACCCCAGCACAAAGGAGGCAGGCAGAAAGATGGAGAGCTCCAGGCTAGCCTGGGCTACAGAAGGAGACCCTGTCTCAAGACAAACAATCAAGGAAACAAGCAAACAAATGAAGCAAGGGAAGGGAGGGAGCTGGGCGGTGGTGGTGCACACCTTTAGATCCCAGCGGCTGGGAGGCAGAGGCAGGCTCCTAGACAGCCAGGGTTCCACAGAGAAACCCAGGGGTGGGGGTGGCCAAGCAGGAAATGACTGGTACAGTCACATGTGAGGAGCAAGACAGGAATGAAAGCACTAGAGTGAGAAGAAAACAGACAGCCACAAAGAACCCGAAACCATAGGGGACACCCCAAGGATTATGGCAATACATTCAACATCCACACTTCTCCTCGGTTAGAAGAAATGAATGAATGGAGGAAGGCTTTTAGCAGTACACATCCAAACAGAAAACTCAGTTAAGTAGGAATTAGTTTCATTAACTAAACTCTAACAAGCTAGAATATCCTCTTTCAGAGATCAGCTGTTTAAAAATTTTGTTATTGTCCAGAAGTTATATGAGGAGGGAGAAAGCACACTGAATCCCCATTCTAATTCCCTGTTCAGTCAGTGTCTGTGAGGTGAAAGGCATTGTCCTTCAGTCTAGTACAAAGCCAGTATGGTGAAATTCATGGCCATTCACCTTTCACAGCATGGGGAGAAACCAGTTCCCATGAACAGATCCCACGAAAAGTGAGATGTTACTATAACATACTGAGACAGAACCAGCAGCTGCCACCCTCTGGTGCCACGGGCTGTGCTGAGACCTTCACCTGTAGTGAGTCATTTGACCTTGATGAACTAAGAGATAGGTCCTAGGTGGGTACAAAGATGGGACCCTGGACAGAGAATGGACCCAGACCACAGAGCTAGATTCCAAAGCTAGCCTGATGCCTGGAAAGCTCACTATTCTGCACCAAGTACCCCAGGCTGCTGGAGGAGGACCAGCACCTGTCTCAGGTGGCCTGGGCTCAGACGCAGGTGGACACTTCATGGTCATCCAAGAGGAATAGAATGAACATGCTTGTGCACACATGTGTACACACAGGCAAGCTCATAGCAATCATTTAAAGCATCTTCACTCAAGCTGAGGGGTCAGGAAACATGCCCAAGAAGAAAACCTCCATGAATATGCTTGGCCAGAACATATTCAGACACAAATACTTCATGTGGGGGCGCTGGAGAGATGGCTCAGAGGTTAAGAGCATTGGCAGCTCTTCCAGAGGTCCTGAGTTCAAGTTCCAGCAAGCACATGGTGGCTCACAGCCATCTATAATGGGGCATGAAGCCCTCTTCTGGCCTGCAGACATACATACAGATAGAGCACCACATACATAAAATAAATAAATCTTGGGCTGGAGAGATGGCTCAGAGGTTAAGAGCACTGCCTGCTCTTCCAGAGGTCCTGAGTTCAATTCCCAGCAACCATATGGTGGCTCACAACCATCTGTAGTGAGATCTGGTGCCCTCGTCTGGCCTGCAGTCATACATGCTGTATACATAATAAATAAATAAATCTTAAAAAGTAAATAAATAAATCTTAAAAAAAAAAAAAAAAAAACTTCAAGTGATGCAACCTTCTTTCCAAGATAACAAATGGACCACCAGCTGGCCCTGATTCAACTACCATTATGGGACTGGCAAAGCATTCCGGGTGTAAATATGATCAAGATACAAGATATACATATATAAAATTGTCAAAATATAAATAAAAGATATTTTTTAAAGGGGTGCAAGAAAAAGCAGTCTAGTATTATTGTAATTTTGCTTTAAAAAAGTATCCACTGTCAGTGGCGCACGCCTTTAACCCCAGCACTCAGCAGGCAAAGGCAGGCAGATCTCTTTCAGTTCGAGGCCAGCCTGGTCTACAGAGCAAGTTTCAGGACAGCCACGGTCATACAGAGAAAACCCTGTCTTGAGAGAAAAAAAGCAAAAAACCTACCAAATGGTTCAAGTAGTGTTACTGGGAACCTTTCTTTTCGTTTGTTTGGTTGGTTGGTTCCCCGTGGTTCCCCCACCCACCCAAGCACTCTACCACTGAGCTAAATCCTCAACCCATTTGTTTTTTGTTTTTTGTTTTGTTTTTTTTTTTGAGACAGTTTCTCTGTTTAGTTGTGGTGTCTGTAGAGATCCACCTGGCTCTGCCTCCTGTGCTGGGATTAATGGCGTGCACCACCACCACCACCACCACCACCACCACCACCACCACCCCCACCACCACCACCACCACCACCACCCCCACCCCCGGCTGTGAATCTCTCTTGAAACAGTGTACACTAGCTGATTCTGCAAACACTTATCCAGCCCTGGGCAAGAGGGTAAAAGGCCACACCCTGCCTGCTGCAGTCCAGGTGGAGAAACCCTGCTAAACAGCTTCTCCCTCCGGAAACAGCTTCTCCATTCCCTGAAAAGGCTACTCCCTTTCCTGAAAAGGTTTCTCTCTCTCCTGTGACAAGTTCTCTCTTCCTGAGTCAGCTTCTCTCTCCCTGAGACAGCATCTCACTTTCTGAAAACTGGAGGAGGCTATGCCAAACAGCACCAGGAAGGTAACTCCTTATTTGGGCTAAGTCGTCCCTTCCCCCATGGGAACTGTTCACTTTGAAACGGCCAAGAGATTCCAGATTCTGCACACTTGGGAAGCAGCCTCCAGTCAAGCAGAGCAGATCGCAGGGAACCCTGCGTCTTCATGTACAAACCTGGGATTATTCAACAGAAGATTGAAATAATCTGCCCGAGTCACCACAGTCGTGATGTGCCTCAGATCCCCAGGAGGCCCTACTGCTCAAGAGCTGACGTCTCTTGCCTTCTCACGAGACATGCCCAAGCAACCCCCAGCTCCAAAGTCACATCCTCTCTTGCTTGTGAAACAGAACTTTTGCCTCTCACCATTCCATGGCTCAGAAGCTTCATGATCTTACTAAATAAACTAGACAACACATTGCTGAACTTGGAGAATTAGAAAGTAAATTTACAAATTTTTTGTTGGAGCAAAACCTGGAAAGGTTGAATACCTCATTTTTTAAAAAATATGTATCAATGAAATCACTTAGAAAGCCATGAGGGTGGCAAGACAGTGCAGCACGTAAAGTCACCACTGTCAAGCCTGATGACCCCAGTCTGGTGCCCAGCTGACTCGGTGGGTGGTGTTTCAAAAAAACAAGAGTGGGTGTGGGGGGGGGAGCACACACTCGCATGCGCGCGCACACACATACGAACAACTTTTCTTCATTTGTAAACACCTCCCAACTTTGCTTGGATGACTTTTGGGGTCTACTGTTTGAGACGAGCCTCCCCTGCTGCCCCCCTCCCTCCCACTTCACTGTGACAAATGGCTGCGACCACAGCACCCCACACTTGAGGATAATGGAGAAAAGTGTGGGTTTGCTGGGACAAACACAATCAGGTATTATCTACAAGACAAAGGCTTCCTCACATGGTATTCTGTCTAGAAAACCCATTTTCAAGTATTTGTGACAACAGAGCAGTTTTTCTTTCTTTCTTAACTACCTATTCAAACTACTGCCACCGTTGACAGTCTAACAACCGATTTCTTCACTTACAAATGGATTTAACACACCCAAATCAGCAGGTTTCAAACTCAGTCATTATTAACAACTCAAGGCCTTACAGCTGGCTGGCGCATGAACATTGTTGCCAGTAGATCTGGGAGTGAGGAGGGGAGAGAGTGTCGTCAGAACATAACCCCAACCAAAACTCACAGGAACTGGGAGCAAGGAAGGAGTGTCCCAGTTCATCTGGAGGACACTAAATCAACTGGCTCTTTGCACAACACCTCCTCTAAATATTGACAATATTCAACTTCAATAACGCAATCTGATTCTCAACTGAAGCTCACCCTGAGCTTCAACAGAGAAAACTGTCCAAGCACTTGATTTAGGGCACAGATTAAGAATACCATCCCAACCTTACCACACACAACACACACACAATGAGCAGCTCCGCTCAGTTTAACTGAGGGTGAAAAGACCCTTCGATTCCTTGAGGTCCTCCTGGAAAGGCAGCCACTTCCAGAGAATCAGGAAGAGCAGATGGCAGTGGCTCCCAGCCCCTCCCCCATCCGGACGCTCCTGTAGAGCGCTGTCCAATCGAAATATGATGCTAGCCATACAAGCCATTTTAAATTACCAAGTGGCCATACTAATAAAGTAAAAAAAAAAAAAAAAGACCAGATTGTTTTTATTCTAACATGGCCACAACAGGTATCCTCTCAATTAACACACTACTAAATATATGCTGATTTAAGTAAGAGCTTAGCAAGGAGATCATTTTTGTTCTTTTTTTCTCCCAAATCACACTTTAAAATTGAAACCAGAGCCAGGCGGTGGCGGCGCACGCCTTTAGTCCCAGCACTCGGGAGGCAGAGGCAGGTGGATCTCTGAGCTCGAGGCCAGCTTGAGCTACAGTGAGTTCCAGGACAGCCAGAGATACACAAAGAAACCCTGTCTCGAAAAAAAGAAAAGACAGAAGAAAAAGAGGAAGAAAGAAGAAGAAAAACAAACCAGAAGAGTAACTCAAAAGTCTAGCCACATTCGATGTTCCTAGGCCCCACGTCACCAGTGACCACCTTGGCGGACAGCGCAGGTCCAGTTTCACCAGACTCCCTCAGTCGTAAATACCCCACACCTTTACCCTCTTTGATCCTTAAAATCTGGGGACCCGAAAGCGCCCAACCCCGGAATAAATTCACCCAATCAGAGCACAGGCACCACCCCTTGGGCCTAGCGAGGACCTTCCAGCCTGACCACACCCCTGCGCTGACCACCCCCTAACCGGAAATTCCCTCTAATGGGAACTGACAGGTCTCTATTCTTTAGGGGTGGGGAAAGAACCCCCGAGAACCCCCGTGCAGTCCCCGCACCTCTGCTGAACACCGGAAACCGGTCGCCACCCATACGCGGGGTGCACCGCGGGCAAACCCCGCAGGGATGAACCCGAAACCGGCGAGCGCGCACTCGGCAGGCATCGTGCGCGCCCCCAAACCGAGACACCTTTTACCCCGGATCCCCCGCGACCACCTAGCACCCGGAAATAACGAAATGTAAAACCACCAAAAGCGACTGCGCGGACGTCGGCCAAGCTATCCGGGTGGCGGGGGCGCGCGCCCCCCGCTTGCGACTCGGGAGGCTCCCCGAGCAGCCGGCCGGCCGGCTTCCGGGGCCCGCGCCCCTCCCCCGCCCGGAGTCCGTTAACGGCCGCGCGTGAGCACGAGGCGGTGGCCGCGCGCGCGCCCAGCAGCGCGCGAGCCTCCCCCAGGGCGCCCCCTCCCCTCACCTGCGGGGCAGCACCCGGGACGCGGGCTGCGCGGGGATCGGAGGCGACAGCCGGACCTGCGCTCACCCGCTGTCGCCCTCTGTCTCGCAGCCTCGCAGCTTTCCTGGGCGACCCACGGCGGCTGCCCGCCCGCGACGCTCGGGGCGGCGCCCTCTGGCGGCCGGAGGCCTCGCGCGCCGCCCCGCAAACGCCGCCATTGGCTGCGCCGCCAGCGTCAGACCCGGGATGGAGGCGCCACGTCGGGACTACGGGGCTGCGGAAGCGGCGGCGATGGGCGGGTGCCGGCGCGGCTACAAGGATGGGGGTGAGCGGCCCTGCGGCCGCGAGCCCAGTGTCCTCGGCCTCTCCCTGGCGGCTCAGGCACCAGAGTGGGACTGGGAGGCGACGTAGATTCATCTGGGCACCAGGGTGTCGCTCCCCCCAGCACTCTGTTCCCTGCAGTAATTTATCCCGTGTGTCCTGCTCTGCGCCCTGTCACTGTTGGCATCACCTTGAAAACAACCATATGTCCGTGTCCTTTCAAGTGAATGGCAGGCGTCGGGACCCTGGGAGGTGATCTTAACTCGTTCAGGTGCTGGGGGTGTCACTCTCCCCGGAACTTATTCTCATCAGGTGTGCTACACTCTACACACAGTCACTACTTGTATCATCTGGAAAACAAGATGCACTGGTCTTACAAAAGAATGGTAGGCACGGATCTCGGGCTCCATAGTCAGCCTCGTTCTCCGTGGCCTTCAGGTTTCAACTTAGATTTCGCTGTATTCACCTGTGTTTCAGTGACGAGACGCCCATAGGGGTCTGCTTTGTGCCCAGGCACAGCAGTGTGTAAGGCAGATCCCTGCGACAGGGGATGCGGAATGGTAGTGTGGATCCACAAGCCTGCAAAGACAGACATACATACAGACACACACACACACACACACACACACACACACACACACACACACTAGAGCAGGAGAGTGCGAGAGCGCTGCTTCAAAGGAAACAATCTGGGAAGGATTCCGAGAAGTGACACCAAAGTAGGAGACTTGGGTAGCTGAGGGACAGGAAGACCAAAGGTGTGTGTGGGTGTGTATAGAAAGCTCAAAGAGGGTGAGCCACTACATGAAATTTGAAATTCCTTCTCTGAGATGGGAATTCCGGGGTCTAATTTACAGTATTAGAAAGTTTCTTTACACTCTTGTGCAGATAATGGTATATAGAAGGGACAAGCAGAAAAGTGAAAGGGACTGAGGATGGAGCTCAGTTGGCAAAGTGCTTTCCTAGCACGCACAAAGCCTTGGGTTTGATTCCCAGCACCAAAGAAACCGGGTGTGGTGGCATACACTTATAATAGCAGCAGGGGGTGAGGAGGGGGATCCGGAGTTTCAGGACTTTTTGGCTATGAGGCTGGAGATACGCAGGTATAGAGCCACAGCGAAGACATTCGAAGACCCCAGATGCATGCTGACTGGCCCCAGAGTGCTAGGGCAAAGCCCAGGAGTTGGTGTACCACAGAAACTTGATGAGATTGTATGACTTTCCATTGTTACTGTAGCAAAGGAGTACATTTTTGTTGGCTTAAAACATAGACTTGTCTTAGAGTTCTAGAGGACCAGAGTCTGCAGTGGGTGTCCACTGGGCTCAAGTAGAGTGCTGACAAGACTTGTTCCTTTTTCTTTCTTTTTTGTTTTTGTTTGTTTTCTCAAGACAGGGTTTCTCTGTGTAGCTTTGGAGTCTATCCTGGACCTCGCTGTGTAGTCCAGGCTGGCCTGGAACTCACAGACATCCACCTGCCTCTGCCTCCTGAGTGCTGGGTTTAAAGGCGTGCGCCGCCGCCGCCGCCGCCGCCGCCGCCGCCGCCGCCGCCGCCGCCGCCGCCGCCGCCGCCGCCGCCGCCGCCGCCGCCGCCGCGCCCCCTCTCCCCCAGCCAAGACCTGTTTCTTATGGAAACTCTACTAAAGAGCCCTTGCCATGCTGGGCAGTGGTGGCACACACCTTTAATGCCAGCACTTGAGAGGCAGAGACAGGCAGATTTCTGTGAGTTCAAGGCCAGCCTGGTTTGCAGAGTGAGTTCCAGGACAGCCAAAGCTACACAGAGAAACCTTGTTTGAAAAACCAAAAAAAAAAAAAAAAAAAAAAAAAGAAAAAGAAAAAGAAAAAGAAAAAGAAAGAAAGAAAAGGAAAGAAAGAAAGAGCGAGCCTTTGCCCCTTTTCAGCTGCTAGAGGCTGCTTGTACTTCCGGGTCATGCCCTTCATTCCAGAGCCATCATCTCTTTCCCCTTCTGCATCTCTGACTGAGGTCTCCATCACCATACTTCCTGACTCCCCTGCTTCTAGATCTCCCTCATGGGAGCCCTGCTTTCTGCATTTGTACCAGATGGACAGTCCAAGGTGGTCCTCAATCACATCTGTAGATTCCCAGTGATTTTCCAGGGAGATAGCTATAGTCACAGTTTCCTGGGGATAGAGAGTAGATATATTTGGGAACCTATCATTATATACTGCATGGAGCAAGGGGGAAGGGGAGCTGAGCATGGATGGACCTTCTCTTGCTTTGGAAAATACTATGTGATCTAAGAGTTTCTACTTCCTTTGGCTTCTATAATAGTGGTGGAAAGTTTTGTTTCTTCCCTGGGTGCTGCACCAGACAGGTGCATTTGCTGAGAAACTGTTTTATGTCCTTGCTTCCCAAGTGCCAGGATTAAAAGCATGCACCACCATAGCCAGCCCTTATTGTGTCTTCTATCCTCTGGTACCTTGCATAGGCCTGAGGCACATACTATCATATGATCTCTATGAGTTTCAGCTAGACTAGTCAATGTAGAGAGTTCTAGTCAGGGCAACAGAGTAAGACCCTGTCTCAAAACAACATAAACTACCCACATGCTGACAACCTGAACATTAATTTATACCTGAAACCAAATGCAAACTGTTAGTCAATGCATTAAAAAAAAAAAAAAAAACCAGTCCTAGCCAGGTAGTGGTGGCAGATACCTTTAGTCCCAGCACTCGGAGGCAGAGACAGGCAGACCTCTATGAGTTTGAGGCCAGCTTGGTCTACAAAGCAAGTTCTAGGACAGCCAGAGCTACACAGAGAAACCCTGTCTCGAAAAAGAAAAAAAAAACATTTTATATGTATGGATGTTTTTGCCTGCATGTATGTTTGTGTAGCACATGTGTGCACTGCCCATGAAAGCCAGAAGAGGGCATTAGACCTTCTAGAACTGTTTGTGGTTGTGAGCTGTCGTATGGGTAGGAATCGAACCTGGGTCCTCTGCAAGAGCAGCACATGCACTTGAGTGCTAAGCCATTCCTCACCCTTTTCTGGTGTTTTGTTTGTTTAGCACTGTTCACTGTGTAGCCCTGCTTGGCCTGGACAGACTAGTCTCAAACACACAGCAGTCCCTGCTTCTGACTTCCATGTGCTGGAATCAAAGACATGTGCTACCATGCCAGGTCGCTTTCTGTCTTTTGAAATAGGATCTTGATATGCAGCTGGCAGGTCTCAAACTTGTGGCAATCCTCCTGTGCCTGTGCCTCTCTAGTTCTGGAATTACAGATTGTTAGACCCCAAAGTTTAGGGTCTCCAGTGGGTGCCCCAAGAACCCAGACTCCGATCCAGTTGATGCAACAGCAAGAGGTGTTTATTAATGCGGCTGTACAGTCGGGCAAACTCAGCTCCAAAGAGCAAGAGTCGTGCCTATTGCAATCACATGGGTACTTTTAAAGGAAAAACCCACAAAAGCCACAAGATTACAATTCCCATACAATTTCATGGCCTGATCACAGGGTGATCACAGAGTGGGTACAGTCACATCTGCATGCACATTCTTCCCAAAACCTCAAGGGGGGTATCAGGGCGGGAGAGGAGTTTACACAAAGGTCACAGTGGTCCTTCCTGGAACACTTGCAACTATCCCAGTCACAGTTGAGCACATCTCTTAACAGAAATCTTTTTACATTGTTACATTGTTGCAGGGGTGGTTGAATAATGATTCAGTCAGCTTACCCTTGGAACAAGATTTTTAGTTTCTCATTTCCTGGGGCTTGGGGGTGTAAGCCTGAAGGGTTAGGGTCTTTCAAGATGACTGCATCACCACACCCAGCTTCAAGCAATTTTTAAAAAGCTGCTATGGGATTGGAACCTAGGACCTTGTCCAAAGAAATCAAGCAATTATTAATAACATATCTATGGTTAAGAGATCAGTGTGAGCCAGGCAGTAGTGGCACATGCCTTTAATCCCAACACTTAAGAGGCAGAGGCCAGCCTGGTCTACAGAGCAAGTTCCAGGATAGGCTCCAAACCTAAATCAGTGTGAGGGGCTGAAGAGATAGTTCAACAGTTAGTGGCACTTGATTCTCTTCCTAAGAACCCGAGTTCAGTTCCCAGCATCTGTTAGGAGGCTCAAGCTGTCATTAACACCAGCTCCAAGGAATCTGATACATCTAGATACCACAGGTGCCTGCACTCACCTGCAACATACATACTAACATGTAGATACACACACCTATGCATAATTAATAATAACTGATGGGTGGTGGTGGCCCATGCCATTAATCCCAGGACTCAGGAGGCAGAGACAGTCAGTCTCATCTACAAATAGAGTTCTAGGTAAGCCATATATATCTTTTTTTTTTTTTTTTTGAGAAACCTTGTCTCAAAAAACTAAACTCAAAAAAGTATAAAAAAAAAATCTTTAAAAAAATGAGGTCAGTGTGAGAAGTGGAAAGCCCATGAGGAAGCACACCAAAGAGCGGTAGGATCTGAGAAAAGCCAGGGGACAATGACCACAAGAAAGGAGATGAAGATGTCATAGGGAGAACCCTTCCAGGAAGACAAGCTGAGCACAGTTCAGACTGCTTACAAACAAAAGCAGCCTTTCCAGTGGAGACCTATCTCCACGGTTAGGAAACGAGAGCGGCTTAAGAAAGTACTGGCTTCCTGATGACATTAAGTAGATGAAGAGCTGATAGAATCGTGAGCAGTAAAACACCTTTAGACACGAAGGAGCTGATTTATGCACAGAACCCTGTGGGGGACCAGCCCCCACTTTTTCCCCAGGGTGCTCTAGATGAGTGAGGGATAATTGACCCCTGTAGAAATGTAGAGGGGAGGGCTGGAGAGGTGGCTCAGCAGTTAAGAGCACTGGCTGCTCTTGCAGAAGTCCTGAGTTCAATCTCAGCAACCACATGGTGGCTCACAACCATCTGTAATGAGATCTGGCGCCCTCTTCTGGCCTGCAGGCATATATGCAGACAGAACATTGTATACATAATAAATCTTTAAAAAAAAAAGAAAGAAATGTAGAGGGGAGAGACACAGAAACACAGGAGAGCCTCATGAGGGCCTAGCTCCTTATCCACCAGCCCAGAACTTTATTCAAAAAGGGCTTTCTATAACAATGCCTAGGGGTGAGGCAAAAGACCTCCCCCTGCTAGATAAACCAAGTGCAGACCCTTCCAAACACCTGGTACCCAGGCCCATGGTCCAATCATCCTCTTCTGCAGCCCTGCTGGTAAAACAAGCTCAGATCTCACTAGGAACTCTGTGGGTTCCCACAGAACCCCTTCTAAATATGTTTTATTTTCCTGAGACAGGGTCACTCTCTGTTGCTTTGACCAGTCTGGAACTCAATCTGTAGACCAGGCTGGCCTCACACTCACAGAGATTCCCCAGCCTCTGCCTCCCGAGTGCTGGGACTACAGATGCACTACACCACACCCAGTTAAAAAAAAATCAAGATTTGTTTATATAATTTTTAGAATTTGACAAGAATATATTTTTCATAAAAGTTCTAACAGAAATAGATTTTTTTAAATGCCGAATGCCGTTTATTGAAGGGGGGAGGAGGTCTTGAATACAGGCTTACAGCACAATGGGAGAACCCCAGGGGGCAGAAGTTCACTACCAATGTTTTACAATCTTGCATCTAAGCTGTTAACGCGAAATATGCAGGATACACAGACAAGGAACTTCCCTTAAGCATTCAGGAGGGTGGAACCTGGCAGGAAATTAGCATAGGGAGGATATCAAGGTCAAGGTCCGCAAGCAAGGCAACAGTTACCCAAAACGGGGGCCAAGGCCCTACAGGTCCCCCTTTTACTAAAAAATGAGCTTCTGACTTAGGTTGTGTCACCTTACCCGTCATGGAGATGCCTGCCCAGGCCACACAGGCACTCTGTCTTAGGTTGTTGAGCGTCCCCCAGACAATACCCATCTCTGAATACTCATTATCATACAGGCTCAATCGTGTGTGAGCTGCAGAGTTAACTGCTGCCAAAGATCTCAAAGTGGCACTGGGCTTGCAATCTGTGTGTTTGACACAGAAAAGACCAACAGAGGTCCTAACCCACCCATAGCCAGTAGGCTAAAGGCAACTGAGCCATTCCCTTCCTTAACAAGCCTTACTGCAAATTGGAGTCCTTGTGAGATGGTATCCCAAAAGCAAATGGAACTTGAGTTTATAAATTTATTTTTCAAAGCCAATAGAAATGTATATAACTATTGAATTAAATTTATCATCACTATGCACTTTTTTGTGTGACAGATTTATCTGTGTAGTCCTAACTGTCCTGTTACTCACTTTGTAGACCAGGCTGGCCTCAAACTCACATAGATCTGCCTTCCTCTGCCTCCTGAGTACTGGAATTACTTACAGGCCTGCACCACCACTGCCTGGCTGTTTTTTTTTTTCCTAATGGAGCTCACTAAGTTACCCAGGATGGCTTTAAACTCAGTCTGTAGCATAAGACTTCCTGACTCAGACCTCCTGAGTAGGTGGGATCATAGACCTGTATGACCAGTTCCAGAACAAGAATTTATTCTTGCTAATGTTTGTGACTTGGGCCTATAATCCCAGCACTCTGGAGGCCAAGGCAGGAGGGTAATAAATGCTACACCATCCTAAGAAACATACGGATGCACTATCTCAAAAAAAAAAAAAAAAAAAGTGCCTGAGAATATGTCTCCATCGAGAGCTTGCTTAGTATCCAGGAAGCACTGGGTTCACTTCCCAGAACCACAGAAAAACAGACATGGTGGTATACACCTGTAATGCTAGCATTTGAGGGGTAGAGGCTTAAGGATCAGGAATTCAAGATAATCCTTAGCTGCTTAAAATTTGAGACCAACATAGGCTACATGAGACCCTCAAGGAAGAAAGAGAGGTGGGGTAGCTCTGGAAGGCAGAAGACCTAAGTAGAATATTACAGATCAAATGTAAAGTTCAGGACATAGGAAAGGAGAATTTCAAGAAAAGAAGTGAACTAAACAAGTTCAACATCAAACTGTTAAAAAATGTTTCCCTATTAAACTCTGAAAGCTTTCTTACAGAGTCTTCCAGGAGCATGCTGGTAGCTTCTGATATATTATTTATTTACAGACAGTCCAGCTATGTACCTCAGTTTGCCTTCAAACTCACAATCCTTCTGCCTCAGCTTCCCAAATGCAGATAATGCTAGCCCATAAGACTATTTCCCCCCATCACTTGTTCTGGGAATTGAACTTAGGGTCCACATACCAGACAAGTGCCCTGCCGCTGAGCCACATCCTCAGCCAGCTTTTTGGTTGTTTCTGGGTAACAAATTCAGGTCATCAGGCTTGTGAGGCAATGACTTTCACTTTTACCCACTGAGCCAACTGACTAGCTCATAGTGATGTTTTAGAAGATTTTATGAGTATTTTGCCTGCATATATGTAAGTGTGCCATGTGCCCAAGGAGGTCAGAAGAGGGTGTGGGATCATCTGGAACTGAGTTACAGACAGTTATGAGCTACCACATGGGTGCTGGGAATTGAACCTGGGTCCTTTGCAAGATCAGCAAATGTTTTTAACCACTAAGTCATCTCTCTAGCTCCGTATTGATTTTTTCCCATAGGTATGTGTCTGTATGTGTAAGTGTGGCTGCCCACAGGAGCCAGAAGAGGGCATTGGATCCCCTGAAGCTGAGGTTACCAGTGATTGTGAACTCCCACCACATGGTTGCTGAGAACAGATGATCCTTTGGAGGAGCAACAATCACTCTTAGCTGCTGAGCCATCTCTCTGGCCCTAAACTATTTTTTATTTATGTGTATGTGTGTGCATATATGTGTGTATGCACATGTGTGGGAGTATCAGTGGAGGCCAGAAGAGGTCATCAGAGCTCCTGCAGCAAGAGCTACATGTAACTGTTATGGGAAATGGAGGAGTTCTGAGTGAGTGAAGTCCAGAGTTAAAGTGTCTGTTGAGATGAGCCAGCCATGTCAAGGACCCTCCATATCGTGGGAAAATGACAAAAAGCCCCTCCCTTGGGGCTGTGAGTCTCAGAGAGACGGCAAAGCCTTCCTCTGTTCCATGTGCTGATGTTGATAGTTGTGTGTAGAGAGTGTCTACCAGAGTGTAACCCTTGGGTATTTACAACCTGAAGAGTGCTCCCCTACAGAGTGCAATCCTACCAAGATTTCCTAAACCTGCCTTCTTGTTCATCTGTATGCAATCAACATGCTGAGTTTCTGGGGCACTAAGGCTCCTCCATCTGAGAGTCCAGACTACCTGAGCCTACCTTTCCTGTGTGTCTAGGTGTTTGTCTGTTCTGTATTCCCTCCACGACCCACGAAGGCCCATCTCTGGAGCCATGCTGGGTGGAGCAGGTTCTGGTTCACCTGGCATGGGTGTTGAAGACTGAACTCAGGTCTGGAAGAGCAGTAAGAGCTCCTGACAGATGAGCCATTTCTCCAGTCCCCCATTGTTGAGATAGGGCCTTATGCATCCCAAGTTTGTCTCTAGTTTGCTACAAACCCAAGAATAACCTCAGCCTACTGCTTCATTTTCCCAAGTGCTGGGATTACTGGAGTGTACCACCATGTCCACTTCTTATGCAGTGCCATTCCAATTTTATATTCTTCAGTCATTAAGATAGTCATTTCCACCGGGCGGTGGTGGCGCACGCCTTTAATCCCAGCATTCGGGAGGCAGAGGCAGGCGGATCTTTGTGAGTTTGAGGCCAGCCTGGTCTACAGAGCGAGATCCAGGCAAGGCACAAAGCTACACAGAGAAACCCTATCTCGAAAAAAAAAAAAAAAGTCATTTTCCCAAAAATGATAACTTGATGCCCTCAGAGCTCTAAAGAGTGGGAGACTCTTCATGGGGTTCTTCCTGTGAGCACATTGAAACTCTTCCCCAAATGTATGGTGGAGGGGAGGCCGGGTCCAACATGCACTACCAGCTTGAGTTTGTAACATCTTATAGACTTGCTATCCCATCCAATGAGTGCAGCTGCATGCTGCAGCAGTGGGAAATCTGCGCTTTGGGAAAACACTGATAGGTGGGAAACCATGCTTTGTAGTGAGTGGGAAAATGGATTTGGATTGCTGAGCTGTGATGTCCTCTGTATAAAAATCTATTTGGAGCAGGGAGGTGGTGTGCACGCCTTTGAACCCGGCACTCCAGAGGCAGAGGCAGGTGGATCTTTGGGTTCAAGGCTAACCTAGTCTACATAATGAGTTCCAGGACAACTAGGGCTACACAGAGAACCCTGTCTTGAACCTGCTCCCCCACAAAAAAACCCCACAAAATACCAAAAAAAAAAAAAAAAAGCAAACAAAAATCCCGTTTCAAAAAAATATATATATATATTCAGAATCTTTTAAATTGGTCCATTAACAAACCATTAAAGAGCTGGACAGTGAGGGGTTGGAGAGATGGTTAAGAGCATTGACTGCTCTTCCAGAGGACCCAGGTTCAATTCCCAGCACCCACATGGTAGTGAAAGGACCAAGCAGATGCCATAACAGGCTGTCAGTCTTCTCTCAGAGATCAGGCCTCAATTTCAGTTTTCTGAGACTTAAGCAAACAGTTTCTGGGAGGGCCATGAGCAAAAAGTAGCTCCCTTTCTGCACATACTCTGACTGCTCAAGGTTCAGTCAGTTGTTTACTGTCTGGGACCCCTCACCAACTTAGAACTACGTACATGGGTCAATGTGAACGTGCAAGGCCAGCCAGCCCCCGTGGCAGCTCAAGGACAAAGCCTGGGACTTGTGCCAGACTGCCCCAAAATGATAACTGTAACCCCCAACCAGTAAATTCAAAGGTTACACACCCTCACCCAATCATATGATGCCAAGGCTTGTACCACCCTGCTCGTGGTTTTTCCCTTAAAAAACCCCTCACCCTGAGAGCTCAGGGTCATCCTCCTTCACCTGGCTAGCCAGTGTGTTGGATGTGGACCAAGCCTGGGCTTGCTTGTTATGATAAACCCCTGTGTGTTTTGCATCGGATATTGGCTCTGTGGTGGTCTTGCTCGGGGGTCTCGAGTCTTGGCCACAACAGTAGCTCACAATGTCTGTAAGTCTAGTTTCAGGGGACCCTCACACAGACATACACTCAGGCAAAACACTAGTGCACATAAAATTAAAAAAAAAAAAAAAGAGCTGGACAGTGGCAGCGCATGCCTTTAATTCCAACACTCAGGAGGCAGAGGTAAGTGGATCTCTGAATCGAGACCAGCCTGGTCTATACAGAGTGATTTCCAGGACAGCCAGTGCTGTTATAGAGAAACCTTGTCTTGAAAAACTAAAACAAACAAATCATTATGGATGTGGAAAGGCCCTATGAAGAACTAGGGTTGCAGGGGCAGTGTGTGTGCAGTATTGTGGCCTCTGGTAAATCACTGTGCTCATGCAAGTAGCCATAATGAAACTCTGCATCACACAGCACACAAAGACATGAAGTAAAAGCAAGGCTTAGGAAACTTTCAGTGGGGCAGAGAAGGGGACGAGGAACTAGCAAGAGTGGAAGGGGTGGGGCTGTGGTGGTTCTAAAGGGGAATCCCCCGTGGAACCAGACTAAAGTGAAGCTGGGGAAGAGCAGGCACTGGATAACCCCATCACAGCAGAAACAGAGTCGGTGAGCGCATGGACAAGGACAGGGCAACAGAGTCCGGATCCTCAGAGTGCGGGGTGCGGAATGTTCTTGAATCTTATAGATATGTCTCAGGATACCTAACACTATGGAAGTGGGTCCCAGTGGGAAGAAATAGTACAGGGAAGAGGGCATGAGAGATTTGGATAGGATTGAAAGACCCATTATTTCTATGTGTGCGTGGACACGGCACTGGCATGGGTGTGGAGGTCAGACAACAGGGTTGGTTTTCTCCTTCTACCGTGTGGTTCCTGAGGGTGTCAATCTCAGGTGGAGCCATCTTGTCAGTCCAGGATTGTATTTAGATGTAGAAGGTACCAATCTTGAGTAAGTTGTCTGGGTCTCCTTTGCATATGCTTAAAGTTGCAGGAGTCAATGTTAAGAGCCAGGGAGAGTAGCTAGGCCTTCAGTGATGGCAGGGAGAGAATAAAAGAGTGGGAGGTCAGCTGCTGACGATTCCTCAGAGGGAATCTACTGTGCTACAGAGAACAGAAACAAAATCAGTCAAAGGCTCTTACCTCTGGGTATTTTTGCTTATGTGCTTTATTAGGAAACCACCTATTAAAAGGCGATTTTTATTCCTATTTAGTGTTCAGATTTAAAAGTTGAAGGGACTTAGGACATCAAGCTCAGTTAGTTACAGTCTGGTGGTGGCCAATACCAAAGTCTGGGAGGAGTATAAGTGACTCTCTGCCCTCCTTCCTGCTGCTGGTCCTTCTGCCAAGTTCTCGGTGTTAGACGTGACTGGCACATGGCTGAGGACAACAGCAGTAAAGCTTGCAATTATCATGCATATTCCGATGGAGAAAGCCACCATGTGGTAGGATCTGTAGATAATGAGAATGAGTCCCAGAATCATAGTCAGCACTCCCATGATGAAGACTAGTGTGTGCCACCAGGAACACTCAAAGAGGGATAGACGACGAACAGGCTCCTCCTCCCTGCTTGGGATGCTGCTAGTATCATCCATTTGAAGAGGTTGGTGCATTGTGGCTATTTTCCTGCAGTGATTGAAGGGGAAAAGATTACAGGTCAGAAACAGCTCAAGTTTATTTAGAGCTATGTGGTTGGGGTATGCTTGTAACCCAGTACTTGGGGGGCTGAGGCAGGAAGATTCAGAATTCCCAGCAAGTTCAAGCTTCTAGTGAGCTCAGGGCCAATGCTTATTCAGTGAGAATGTGCTTCTAAGGCACTAAGAGTGTCTTTCAAGGGCTGGAGATCTCAGCGGTTAAAAGCACTTGTTGCTCGCACTGGGGATCCAGGTTCAGTTCTCAGCATCCACATTGTGGCTCACAGCTCTCTGTAACTCCAGTCTCAGTGGATTTAATTCCCTCTATACAAGGGCACCAGGCATGCATATGATTCACATGCATGCAGGCAAAAACACTTACACACATAAAATAGTATGTAAATCTTAAAAAAACAGTATTTTAGGCTGGGCATAGTGGAGCACACCTTTAATCCCAGAGCTCGGGAGGCAGAGGCAGATAGGTCTCTGTGAATTCAATGATGGCGTGGTCTATATAGTGAGTACCAGGATAGCCAAGGCTAATGTAGAGAGACCCTGTCTCAAAGAAGAGTTCCTTTCAAGAAGGCCAGACTTAGCCAGGCCATGGTGGTGCATGCCTTTAACCCCAGTGCTTGGGAGGCAGAAGCAGGTGGATCTCTGTGACTTCGAGGCCAGCCTGAGCTACACAGTGAAACCCTGTCTCAAATCTTATAGTGAGAAGGGTGGGTGGTGGAGAAGCCCTCTATTCCTGAGCTACACTCACAGCTCCACTGTGGTTCTCAGTGGTAAAAAAAGGTATCATGTAGTCAGGTGTGTTGGCACATGCCTTTCATCCCTGTACTCCTGAGGCAAAGACAGGAATTTCTGTGAGGCAGCCTGAACTACATATAGAGTTCTAGGACAGCCAGAGTTACATGGTGAGATCTTGTCTCATGAAGAAAAAAAAAAGATATTGTTTCTAGGTGTTAGCAGGTCATTTCGAGACACCTGGAAAGGCTCCGGAGAAAAGAGCACTAGACTCAGGGCACTGAAATAAGTAGGAACTGCTTCTCCCTGAAGTGTTTTTATAGTTAGACTTCATCCAAGAAGTGAACTTCAAAGATTCATGTGAACTAGGCTGAAGTGACAGTATGCACCTGTAAACCCAGAACTCGGAAACTGAGGCAGGAGGCGTTTGAATTCCAGGGCAGACTTGGTACAGTGAAACACCTTCTCAAAGCAAACAAATAAAACCAACAAAAAACAGAAACAAAACCCTCTAAACACTACCAATAAAGAGGAGGAGCAGAGGAAGGAGGAGAGGGAGAGGGAGAGGGGGGAGGGGAGGGAGGGAATGGGGAGGAGGAGTTAGGAAAGGTTGTGTTGTGAGCAGCCATGTGGGGGTTGGGAATTGAACCTGAGGCCTCTACAAGAACAAGTGTTCTTGACCGCTGAGCCATCTCTCAGTCCCCAGAAATCCAGAATCTTCAGAAAAATAGCCCGGGGATATGAGTAAGAATCCTCTTCTCATGCAGAAGTGCCAGTTGTAACTTCATATGCATAGATGCATAAAGCTGTGGAGTTCAGCAGGCACCTTCAGGTATCCCTAGCAGAGTGCAGATAGTGTAAGGAAACAAATGACTTTTCTCACCTGGCACAACGGTAGCTCTTAAGTAAGCCAGCAAATGCCAGAACTTGTTCTTCCACAGCAGCGAGGATTTTCAAGAGGCAGTGTGGAGAGTCAGCGTGCCTGTGCCTCATTTTTATGCATTAGGCCCTTGATTGAAGAATTGAAGCAACATGGACTCTCATGGTAGGGGGAGGGGCTCATGCAACACAGTATTTCCTTCATTCATCCACTCATGTGAATGCCTCAGTTGTTCGGAAGGAAGTCCTGACAAGGAGTGCACACACGGAGCCCTCGCTGGATTGTCTTGTGTAAAAGGTAAGGCTAAAATTGGAAGGGTTTACAATGACGGCTTTTATGCTTGTCTTCACCTGCTGAGGATTTGGTAAAGATGTTACAATTGTGACTTTTTTTTTTCGGTTTGTGGAGACAGGGTTTCACTGTGTAGCCTGGCTGGCTGTCCTGGAACTCACTCTGTAGAGCAGGCTGCAGGCTGGCCTCAAACTCACAAAGATCCACCTGCCTGTCTCAGGGCTGGGACTAAGGGCTAAAAGCACCACCACACCTAGAATTTTTTTTTTTTTTTTTTTGGTTTTTCGAGACAGGGTTTCTCTGTGTAGCTTTGCGCCTTTCCTGGGACTCACTTGGTAGCCCAGGCTGGCCTCGAACTCACAAAGATCTGCCTGCCTCTGCCTCCCGAGTGCTGGGATTAAAGGCGTGCGCCACCACCGCCCAGCTGAATTTTTTTTTTTTTAAAGATTTATTTATTATGTATACAGAGGAGGGCGCCAGATCTCATTACAGGAGGTTGTGAGCCACCATGTGGTTGCTGGGAATTGAACTCAGGACCTCTGGAAGAGCAGTCAGTGCTCTTAACCTCTGAGCCATCTCTCCAGCCCCCTGAATTTTTTTTTTTTTTTAAGACAGGGTCTCTCTCTGTAGCCCTGGCTGTCCTAGAACTTGCTTTGTAGACCAGGCTGTGCTGGAACTCACAGAGCTCCTCCTTCCTCCACATCTTGAGTGCTGGAATCAAATGCTGGCATCAGGATTCCCAGCCCAGGATGTTAGTACTAAGCATAGGCGACTTGCAGCCCCCCCACACCCTAGCCCAGCATTTCCCAGGCCTGTCTGAGCACAGCAATCATCTGGCAGCTCCCACCTCTGCCAGAGCATGCTGGGAGCTGGGTTTCCAGGCTTGTGTCATCACAGAAGGCTGTTTAACTAGGCCCATTCCAACACAAGGTGTTGTGGATGCTAACCAGTCTACCAGAGCTCCCTTCTGTCACCCCTTCTCCAGTCCTTGTTACCATTAACTAGAAATTCTGTCAGATAGTCAATATTTAAATGGAGCTTTAACTCTTTTAATATGACACACACACACACACACACACACACACACACACACACACACACACACACACACACAATTACATGCTTGAAGGGCTTTTCTCCTTTCTGTGTAGCCCTGCTTGTCCTGGAACTCGCTCCATAGACCACACTGGCTTTGAACTCAGAGATCTGCCTGCCTCTGGCATTAAAGGTGTGTGTTACCATGCCTGGCTCAACAGAACTTTTCTTTTAATTAAAAATATTTCATTTTGCCAGGTGGTGGCAGCACATGCCTTAAATGGGTGAAAACAGGGAGCTTAAGATATATAATCCAATCACAGAATTCATTTAGTGCCCTTGCAAGTGCATCTATATTCTTTTGACAGCCTCTCCTGTGAAGGCTGGTTACCTGCCTTGGACTCCCAAGATTAAACCATGCAATACTACACAGAGGTAGTCTATAAAACCCTTTAACGTACGTACTAGCTCATTACTAAAACTAACCAGACAACCATCTAGGACACACAAGAAACCTCTCAGCTCCAATTTGTAGTTGACTTCTCAAAAGTTTTTTCTTCACGTTTGGGTGTTTTGCCTGCATACACACACACACACACACACACACACACACACACACACACACACACACACATCTGTGCACCATTTCTGTGCCGGTGCCTGGGGCCGGAAGGCCTCAGATCCCTGGAACTGGAGTTACAATTGTGAGGCATCATGCTAGGAATTGAACCTGGGTCCTCTGAAGAGTGGCCAGTGTTCCTGACCTCTGACCACCATCTATCCAGCCCTGTTGTAGTTGATTCTTATTGATCAATCCCCTTACTGGCTGTTTAGAATGTCTGCATAAGCTAGTTTAACAGTCTAAGTGACTAAATTCTCCCACGCAGATGGAAAGATGCTGCTATGTCTTCAAGTTAGTCAGGTGAGATGTGAAACACCACAGTACAATGCCATTTACCCACAAGCAGATATTATACTTTAATTAGAAAACCACAAACATACAGAAGCACTCTTATCAGCAAATACACTGAACAATAAAAAATAGATTTTTTTCTTTGCCTCAAACCCCTAGTTTTTACAAATAGAAACATTAATTCAGAATCATCTCTGGAAACTTTACAAAAATATTAAGTCTAGGACTCACTGTTGAAAAAGGCTGCAGTGGGGTGGGGACCAGAGGACTTTTGTTATGTGGTGTGTGGTCATTTTTGACAGTTCTGGGTACTGAAGACAGGACTGTGCATATGTTAGCAGAGTGTTATACCACCAAGCCCAGGAATGATGTTTGGCCTTTCAAGAGATTCTTGCTGAACTCCAGGCTTCCTTCAAGCTCATGCCTCTCTGGCCTTGGCTTGAGTATTAGGGATGTAGCTGTGCATACCCAATCTTGGCCAAGTTTGTTTGTATGTTGAGACGAGGTCTCACTACCTAGTTCTGGCTGGCCTCAACCCACACAGACCTGCCTAGCTCTACATCCCACAGTGGGTGTCACCACACCTTGTCTAAGTATTCTTGAAAAGCTCTTAGGGTAACCCTGATGGTTCCTTCAGGCCAAGGAACCTGATTTTAGTTTGAGTGGGCCACTTGGGGTTTTTTGTTTTTGGGTGTGTTGGAAGATTTCCTGGGAGTAAAGAACTTGGCCTCTGGCTTTCTGATTTCCCGCAAATCTCTTTTTGTCTTCTTCCCAGGGGTCCCAGACCCTAAAGCTTCTGGGGTCTCCGTAGATGGTAGGGCCTTCCTTTTCTTGCCCTGAAGTATATTTGGATCAGGTCTCTTTTTTGGAGATTTTTTCCCTGTGACATTTTCTTGCATCTAGAACAACAAAGAACAAGATTTCACAATCAAACTTAAGGAGCCACAGTTCTGACTGTAACCTTGTAAGTGTAACTTCGGAATGGTGAAATGAGGAATGTCCTTTCTATTGTCAGATATTTGTTTTCTGTCTTTTTCTTTTGGAGACAGGGTCTCCCCTGGCTGGAACTCATTATGCAATCCAGGCTGGGGTCAGCTTCTGCTTCAGCCTGAATTACAGGCACATACAGTTTTCTGTTTGTTTCTGAGATAAAATTTCTCTGTGCAGTTCTAGCTGGTCTTGAACTCTGCCTCCTGAGTGCTGGAATTAAAAGCACACCAGCAACGCCTGGCCAGTTTTTATTTTAGAATATACCCCTCCCTACTTTTTGTTTGTTTTTTTGAGACAGGGTTTCTCTGTGTAGCTTTGGAGCCTGTTCTGGAACTCACTCTGTAGACCAGGCTGGCCTCCAACACACAGAGATCTGCCTGCCTCTGCCTCTTGAGTGCTGGGATCAAAGGCGTGCCCTACTACCTTCTGGCTGCTTTTTTTTTTTTTTTTTTTTAAAGTTGCCTGGTATGGTGACACAAATCTGCAATCCTAATACTTTGGAGGTAAGCCTGGGCTAACATAGCAAGACCCTGTCTCAAAAACAAAAACCCTAAACCAGTATGCTGTACTGTGCCAGCAGCAGACACACCCTGTACTTATATGTGTTCGGAGTACACTGAGGGGACCCATGGATTGACCACTTTATGTACCTGGTACAATGAATACCCACATATGTGAGATATACTTCTAGAAGATACCCTGTAATAAAGTAACACAGGCCTTTTACATTACTCAAGATACTCCAGGATAAAGTAAATCAGTATCTGCCTTCCTGATTAACTCTAAAATTTCCATCACTTAGCACTTTTTGCCTGATGCATACTAGCTACTAATACCCACAAAAATACCTCCACATTGTCTTTGTCTGGCGTTTCTCCTATTGGTACCAGTTGTGGAATTGTTTCGTCACATTCGTCCGTCCCTTCGGGTTGCGCTTTTCCTTTGCTGGTCTTTTTCTTCTGGGATCTTGGGGCCTCCACAGGAGCGCTGCTGGCTTCACGTGCTAAGTCATCTTGAGTTAGAAGAGATGCAGCCTCCTTGGATTTTTTCTTTGACATTTTGTTTTTCTTCTTCAGCTTTTCTTTTTCATGCTTCATTTTTTTCTTTAGCTCCTACCAATACCAGGTAACAGATGAGCAGGAAAAACATCCACAGAAAACAGATGACAGACTGAGAAGCTGCATCCTTTTCCCATGCAAACAGAATGCCCCATTTCCAAGCACTTCCAGTTCTACTTGTTTGGGGGTAACAGGTGTTTCAATGTGGAGCCCAAGCTGGTTGGTCTTTAACTTAAACCTCTCCTACATAACTGCCACATAATAACATTACTGACATGCTCTACCACAACTGGCTGTCTACCTCGATTTTTAGCTGTGCATGCACACACACAGTAGTTGAAACCTGAAACAGTAACATCAGAATGTTAGCACACGCTTTGTAATCCTGGCTACCTGGGAGGCTGAGGCAAGATGATGGCAAATACAAAGGCCAATTTGGTCTACCTCCATACTAAAGTTAAGACTTAGACTCTATCTCAAACAAAAAGAAAGAATTGGGGACAGTTCAATACCCATCATCAAAATGCTTGCATGCCACTGAGGGGTGAAGGGTAAAGGAGAGAAATTAAACCCTAGTACTTACACTAAGGAAGCAGAACCCATGCCCACTAGCCCTGGCTTGGTCTGAATTATTACTGACCCATCTATCTTTTAAGTAAGTATACACCACAGGTCAACTGAGGTCGGGAGCCACCACTTTCTTCTTTTTTTGGTTTCTCGATACAGAGTTTCTGTGTAGCCCTGGCTGTACTTGAACTCAGAGCATGTGCCACCACCACCACCCAGCTTGCCACCTACTTTCTTGTTGGGATCTGGGACTTGACGATCTGGCTACACTAGGCTGACTGGCCAGAGCCCATTGGATCCATCTTTCCGTACTTTCAAGGCTTCTGCCACACAGGTAAAATGCCAATTACTCTTGTACCTTTATCTGTACCTTTTTACTTGTGGTTTTTTTTTTTTTTTTTTTCCAGACAGGGTTTCTGCGTACCCGACTGTCTGGGAACTCACTATATAGATCAGGCTGGCCTTGAACTCAGAGATCCACCTGGCTCTACCTTGTAAGTGCTGGGATTAAAGGCTGGGATTAAAAGCCCAGCCTGTTTCTTTATAGACTGTCAACTGCAGTGATAAAGAACTGGAATTTTCTAATTGCCAGTTGGAATCGTCCTTCAGTGGCTATGGGAAACCCAACCCTAATTTTAGTACTAGGTTCTAATAGCAACCAAGATAATAAAGAGCATGCAGGAAGGAGGAAGAAAGGCTATCTGCAGAGCTGATTCACCCAGCTGCTGCTATCAAAGCTCCCACAGCTCTGTCACCAGGTTGGGAGTGCTAAAGCATTTAGCAGATGCCCAAGCAAGTGTGAGGTAACTTGTTACTATTTCACTGCCAGCTGATTATGGAGACAACCAGCTGTAGTATCAAAAGGCTTGCTCTTTATATTGTTAGACTGCATTTTCAAGTTTTAAAAAAGTTAGAAAGCTAGATGAGGACCCAGGCATGGTAGTCACACCTTTAATCCCAACACCACCACAGGCAGATAGATCTCTGGGTTCGTCAGTCTGGTCTACATAGTGAGACCCTGTATAAAAAAAGCAATAAACAGACAAACAAAGGGCCAATAGAAATTTTAGCTGGGTGGTAGTGACACAAACCTTTAATCCCAGCACTTGGGAGGCAGAGCCAGGTGGAGCTCTGTGAGTTTGAGGGCAGCCTGGTCTCCAGAGATCCAGGACAGGCTCCAAAGCTACAGAGAAGCCCTGTCTTGAATTCTTTAGGCTATGTCGCTCCTGCCAAATACAGCTTTTAATTAAACCTCTATTGTTCTATTTATCAGTAAGAGAGTTAAAGACTGAGGTGAAATCTGAGGTTGAATAGCAACTAGCTGACTTCTCTTTGCAGGTGGCATCTCTGTGAACGTGTGTCCTTCCACTCCTCCAAAGGAACCCACACTCTACTAAGTCCCTCGATACTACTTCCTGTGTCTCTACCGTCTCAGACACCCTAGGATTCTCTATGATTACTTTCATCAACTAGTTGCTAACTTGGCCTCTTGACCCAAGGTTGATTTTAATGAACACAAATGCAAATTCAGGGTTCACAGTGTGATCAAATGTCCCACAACAGACAACGTAGAAAAGAATGAAGTATGTATGGTGGTTTGAAATAAGAGGCTCTTCTATTTTAAATACTCAGTCCTTAGGGCATGGCCCTATTCAAAAGGTTTAGAACATAGGGCCTTGTTGGAGGAAGTGTATCACTGGGAGTCGGCTTTGAAGTTTCAAAAGCTCAAGCCAGCAGGGCAGCGGTGGTGCACGCCTTTAATCCCAGCACTTGTTAGGTAGAATGTTACGCGTGGATGTCTGTGAGTTTGAGGCCAGCCTGGTCTATAGAGGGAGTTCCAGGGCAGGCTCCAAAGCTACACAAAAAAACTGTCTCAAAAAACAAAACAAACAACCCCTCCCTCAACAACAAAGACACAGAAAGCCTACACCAAGCCAGCGTCTCTCTTGCTGCTGCAGGTGGGATCTGGATGCAGACCTCTCCACCCCTCTAGCACCATGTCTGCCTGCATGCTGCCATGATCCCCGCCATGCAGATAATAGACATTTAAATCTCTGAACTGTAAAGCCAGCCCAAATTAAATGCTTTAAGAGTTGCCATGGGGTGGCTGGGGAGATGGCTCAGTGGTTATGAACACTCACTTCTGTTCCAAAGGTCCTGAGTTCAATTCCCAGCACCCACATGCCATCTCACAACTGCCTGATGCCCTCTTCTGGTGTGCAGATGTACATGCTGACAGCTGACAGAGTACCCATATAAATGAATGAATGAATAAATAAATAAATCTTTTTTTTTTTTTTGGTTTTCCGAGACAGGGTTTCTCTGTGTAGCTTTGCGCCTTTCCTGGAGCTCACTTGGTAGCCCAGGCTGGCCTTGAACTCACAGAGATCCGCCTGGCTCTGCCTCCCGAGTGCTAGGATTAAAGGCGTGCGCCACCACCGCGCGGCTTAAATAAATAAATCTTAAAAAAAAAAAAAAGTTGCCATAATTGTGGTGTGTCTTCACAGCAGCAGAACACTAAGACAACACGTAACTTCTATGAACAAAGACCAAACACCAAAATTAAAAACTCAGTAGAAGCAATTAACACAGTGGAAAGAGTTCGCAAATTATACTATTCTAAAACAATATTAATCTCCACATCAACTTTTTCCATCATTCTGTTTTGGAAACAGCATCTGCAGTACTAAACCCATAAATCAAAATTAAGTTGGGGGCTGGGGAGATGGCTGAGTTGGCAAAGGGTATCATGCAAGCACAAGGATCCAAACTCAATCCCTGCCACCCACATAGAAAGATGGGTGCCATGATTGACGCCTGTAATCTTAATTGTAGGTGGGTGAATTAACAGACAGGAAGACACTTGGAGCTCTTGGCCAGCTCGTCTCGCCAATCAGTGACCTTCACCATAAGATCTTGTCTCAAAAATTCAGATAGGAGAGCAACGAGGAAGATATTCAAAACACATTCACGATGTGTTGTCAGCTGGGTGGTGGTGGCACAAGCCTTTAATCCCAACACTTCGGCAGGGGCAGAGGCAGAGGCATAAGTAAGTGGATCTCTTTGAGTTCAAGGACAGCCTGGTCTAGAGAGCAAGTTCCAGGATAGCCGGAGCTACACAGAGAAACCCTGTCTCCAAAAACCAAACCAAACTAACAAAAAAAGAGATGGCTTAGTGCTCTTCCAGAGGACCTAGGTTCAATTCCTAGCACCTACAGGGCAGCTCTCAACTGTAACTCTAATTCCAGGTGATCTGACACTCTCAAAGATGTACACGCAGGCAAAAGATCAATGCACATAAATAAACCTGAACTTTCCCCCAGAGAACCCACCAGCCAAGCACATGCCTTACTACTGAGCTAGAGTCTTATCACTGAGCTATGGTCTTAAATTGATTTAAAACTGAGTCTTAAAAAAAAATAATAAAAAAATAAAATAAGACTGAGTCTTGTAACAGCACAACTGAACTCACTATGGCAGAACAAGACTGAACTTGCTATGTGCTCTCTTGGCTACATTTCATTGTTGTTATTATTGTTGTTATGTTTTCTGAGACAGGGTTTCTCTGTGCAGTCCTGGCTATCCTGGAACTAACTCTCCAGACCAGGCTAGCCTCAAACTCATAGACTTGCCTCCCTTTTCCTCCCAAAGGCATGCCCCACCACCACCTGGTTTATATAATACTTTGATTGTTATGCCTACCCAATATTTTAACTTATACTAACCTTTCTCCTCACGCTACGGAAGGACAGGATCTTTTCCCCCTGACACGTGACAAACGAGGAAAAGATGGGAAGGGAAACTGACTTCTCAGTTTTCAGGAACAAGAGTTTCACACTCTGCCATTTCTGAAACAAAGAAATCATGTCATCTACACATACACTGCTGTTTCTTTTAAACGTTAAAGACTTATGCTTGCCATACTGTACCTCTGGTAATTTTTCTGAAAGCATTTCTGAGACAGCCAGGATGTTGTCAATGACGTGCTGAGTCTCCATTCCAGTGTGACCAACACGCACAGTACTACAAGTTAATGAATGACAACTCTTAACTTTTTGATTTTAAAACTCCATTCCGTGAAAGAATCACACAGGTGGAACACGAGATTGCTTGGGACGTAAAGAAACTTGCCACACAAGCCTGACAACCTGAGCTCCAGCCATGGAACCCGAGGGTGGGAGTTCTATCTCAGTGAACTAACTCAGTACATTAAGAGAAATTACCCCAGAAACTGCCCTGACATCCACAATGCTGGTCATCAAAGCTGTTCTGAGAATCATCCAAAAGGGTCATTGCTACCTCATAGCGCTCATGCCAATCTACACGGGTCCTTCTCCAGTAAAGAGTTCCCACCTCTCACGAATAACATACTTTATTTATCAAAGATCAAGCCCATCCAGGCAGCTAAGGGACAGGAACAGACAATGACTGGGAAGCTCAGGAGGCTCCTGTAGCACTGGGCCTGCCTGCCAGCCCACTCCCTCACCAGAGGTTCACTGTGGTGGCTCCTTTTCCCTCTAGTCAGCTACTAGCGGCCTGTCCACTGTGCATGTGCACAGTTGTTGGTGTAGGGGAAGAAAGAAGACAGGAAGCCACTGTGCCAAGCAGAGAGAACATAAATAATTCAAGAAACTCAAACTCACTATGCAATACAGGCCCTCTTGGCTCAGCATCTGTGGTAGGACCATGTGAGCCATTACACTTGCTATCCCCAACCTTCTTTGTGACTCTGACATCAGCCTATAACCAAGAAAGGAGTAGGAGGCCAGACCCAATGAGAACTCTTCTTAGTTACTCTACTGAACCAATCGAGGGGCTCCCCTCTTGTAGGCAGGAGGTACACACTGACAGTCATTGATGATGATATACAGCTGGAAAGCAATCACTATCCTTACTTAATTTTTTTTTTTTTTTTAAATCTGGCCGGGCGGTGGTGGTGCACACCTTTAATCCCAGCACTCGGGAGGCAGAGCCAGGCGGATCTCTGTGAGTTCGAGGCCAGCCTGGGCCACAGAGTGAGTTCCAGGAAAGGCACAAAGCTACACAGAGAAACCCTGTCTTGAAAAACCAAAAAAAAAAATTAAAAATCTGGGCATAGTAGCACAAATACCTTTTTTTTTTTTTTTGGGGGGGGGGAAGAGGCATGCTTTTAATCCCAACGTTCAGTGTAGAGGCCAGAGGATCTCTATGAGTTCCAGGCTAGAAAAATTATATACTGAGACCCTATGACAAGAGCATTTTATTGAGATAGGGTTTCAGTATATAGCCTTAGCTCACCTGGAATTCTCATGTAGACCAAGTTTGCCTCCAACTCAGAGATATACCCACCTCTGCCTTCCCAGTGGTAGGATTAAAGGAAATGTGCCACTATGCCTGGCTTATTTTAAATTGTGTGTGTGTGTGTGTGTGTGTGTGTGTGTGTGTGTGTGTGTGTGAATGCATGTGAACTTTTAGCCCTAAGACATTGAGTCCCCTAGAGGTAAAATTACAGGTGGTTGTAAGCCACATCTAACATGGGTGCTGGGAACTGTATCTGAGTTTGTATTTATCTTGTGTGTGTGTGTGTGTGTTGTGTGTTGTTGGAGATCAGAAAACAACATGAAGGTCTTAGTTCTCTCCTTTTACTGAGTCCTGGGGGTCAAAAACAAGTTCCCATGCCAGGTGCCTTAAACCTGAACTGTCTTGTTGACTCCAAAGGTCTTTTCCTTAGCCTAGATGTAAGGCTGTACCTAGTTCAGGACCCTGGGTGAGAATGAAACAAAGGGATGTAGCTACTTCCTGCTTGCTGAAACATGCCTCCAACAAGTCTGCATAGGTGTGTGACAGACGGGGCTCTTCCCTAAGGCTATGTAAGCAGCAGACACTTTCCATGGAGTTGCCTACAGCTGGACCCCAGCAGTGCAGAGCCTTCAGTGACACAGCTGCTTCTGCCAGCTGCTTCGGCACGTAATGTCACCAGTGCAGTTCTAAGCTGCTTATCAAGACAGACTCGTAGAATCATTTCTTTGTTCTATGGTTGGTATCCCACCTGGGGTGAATATATATTTGTTCACATCTATCTACCCAGGAAAATCAGACAATGATGACAACGAACTTGTTAAAGTTACTTCTGAAAGAATTTTTCTTAGGAGGTGTGTGTGTGTGTGTGTGTGTGTGTGTGTGTGTGTGTGTGTGTCTGTCTGTCTGTCTGTCCTGGAACTCAGAGATCCACCCAAAGCTATGCACCATCACCACCTGGCATTTCTTAAGGTTTTAATAGAAGGACCTGGTTTCATTAACACCACCCTTTAAAGAAATAAATGGATTCAGTTACCATGACATATAAAGTTTCAAAAGGTACACACAGATGTTCTTCTTGTTACCTGCAAGAACCATGTTTGGAGATGTTTAAGACTGTCCCTGTGATACAGCGGTCAATCTCTTTGGACAGATTCTTGGCCAGAAGGTTTACAGGTACTGGAACTCTATAAAACACAGATATCAGAACACCACACACAAAACCCCATACCACTCAAGTCCAGTCACTACAAATAAACTTACTTCTTCCTCTGATAGAAATGCCTTCCTATGTGTGTGGGCAAATGCCGTCTAATTCTTTCATCAGTAATGAAGACATCAAAGCTACCTAGGAGGCGGAGCTTGGCTTCATAGGCTTTATATTCTGTTTTTAAAGTTTTAAAAGGGATAATCTAGAAAAGAGAAACAAGAGCAAAACCATAAAACATTAAGAACTTGAAACAAGAGAAGAAATATTTAACACTTCCCATTCAGGTTGGTTCTAGAGCCACACCCCTCTCAGTTTAGTGAATCCCTTAGCACCTCAAATGTGCCAGACACTGCCAAATGCTGGGGACCCGGGACTAGAGTACAGTATTTCAAGGTGTGCTACCTTTTTTTTTTTGTTTGTTTTTGTTTTTTTGAGACAGGATTTCTCTGTGTAACAGTCCTGCCTGTCCTGGAACTTGCTTTGTAGACCAGGCTGGCTTTGAACTCACAGAGATCCGTCTGCCTCTCCTTCCAAGTGGTGGGATCAAAGGCATGTGCCACCACTGCTCGACATGGTGTTACTTTTGTTTATGTTGCATTTGTTTAACTCTGTGAAGCTGTGTTACTGTGCCTGTGTAAAACACCTGTTGGTCTAAGAACTGGCCAATAGCAAGACAGGAGAAAGGACAGGTGGGTCTGGCAGGGAGAGAGTATATACAGAAGATATATAATACACACACACACACAGATACACACACACACATATATATATAAAGAGCATATATAGAAAACTGGGAGAAGATCTAAGATGGAGGAGTCAGCCACCCAGCTACATAGCAAGCCACACAGTAAGAGTAACATTTACAGAAGTTAGAGAACAGGAAAAGGGTAGACGGGATAATTTAAGACAAGGAAAGCTGGTTAGAAACTAGGCCAAGCTAAGGCCAGGTATTCGTAATCAAGAATAAGCTTCCATGCGATTTATTTAGGACCTGGATGGTGGGCCCCCAAAATGAGCAAAAATCTCCAACTACACAGAACAAAACCCCAGTATGTAGGCCAGACCGAGAAAGAGATGACATAACCTGTTTCTTAGGAGTCTCAGGTTGGAGAATGCTAACTTTGAGGCTGACTTGGCAACTGAGCAAGATGCTACCTCAAAACAAAGTAAAACAGGGCCTAGAGAGATGGCTTATTGGTCAAAGAGCATTGGCTGCTCTGACAATGACCTCGGTTTGATTCTCGGTACCCACACAGTGGCTGACAGCCATGTGGACCTCCCTCCAACTCCAGGGAATCCAAAACTCTGCTCTGTCCCTCGTGGGTACATGCACTTGTCAGGTGCACAGACACATGCAGACAAAACAACCAGACACATTTTTAAAAAGCAAATGTATTTGGGGTGGGGGTGGGGAGGCAGCACCTGGTGCATACCTTTAATACTAGCCTGGAATTATTTAATCCCTCTAATGAATAAGGATCTCTGTGTTGGAGGCCAGTTTGATCTACACAGCAAGTTTGGGATAGAGCATTAGCCTAGCATATGTAAGAATCTGGATTCAATTCCTACTACCAGGAAAAAATAAAAGAGAATCAGAGAGTAATAAAACACATAATCACAAAACAGAGCCAGAGGCAGATACATGATGCTCTACAAGTATGGAAGGATTGACACAATTATCTTTCTAAATAATGTGCTCAGAGGTTCAGAGCTCTGACTGCTCTTATAGAGGACGCAAATCCAATGAACAGCACCTATGGAAATAACCTTCTGCAACTCTACTTGCAGGAATTCCATGTCCCCCCACTTTGCCCCGCCCTCCTTAGCTACTGCACTCAAGACAATTAAAATTAAGTAATAAAATCTGGCCGGGAAGCGGTGGCGCATGCCTTTAATCCCAGCACTTGGGAAGCAGAGCCAGGCGGATCTCTGTGAGTTTGAGGCCAGCCTGGTCTACAGAACAAGATCTAGGGTAGGCACCAAAACTACAGAGAAACCCTGTCTTGAAAAACCAAAAAGATATAAAATCTGACATGCATTTAGCTTTTTAGCCACAAATCAGAATAGCCCCTTCATCATAAGCAAAATGTAATACAGCCAACCAAAAACCATGACAATTAGATTAAAAAGAGAAAACGGGCTGGAGAGATGGCTCAGCAGTTAAGAGCACTTGCCGCTTTTTGAAGGACTTGGGTTTTATTTCCCAGCATCCATCAGGCAGCTCACAACCACTTGTAACTCTAGCTCCAGGGGATTTGATACCCTCTTCTGGCCTCCAAGTATACCTGCATCCACACGGTACATATATGTAAGCTTACAAACACACACATAGCCATAAAGAAATAAACTAAAATAAAAAAACAGACCTAAAAAAAACCCCCATAAATTATAGCAGTGTATCATATTTCATTTCAATTAGATCTCTGGAAGGACTTCAAAGTATAACAGTATTCCTACCTGAGAGATGCTATTAACTCCATGCTTTTTCAAAAGCTTTTTATAGAAACATTCTGTCTGTTCAGGTGATTCACAGTCATCTTTGGTAAACAAACAGACTTCTGACGAATCTGATAGAATACTATGAGGCAAAGCCCTGTAAAACATGACAAAAGACAAGGAACAAAGCATTATTTCAGAGAATGTGTATTATCCAAAACATACACATTTTCATTTAAAATAATATTTGGGGAGGGGGGGACGTGGCTGAACATATGTGGGTTCAGAGGACAGCTTTCTGCAACTGGTTCTCTCCTTCCACCATGTGCACCAAAAGATTTGAACTCTGGTCACTGAGCCTGGTGTCATGCATCTTTACCTGAGCCACTCTGTCAGCCACACTTTGATTTTTTCCTACTTAGCAAATATTGCTCTGAATAAAAGCAAGTTAGGTGTGGTGATGCTATGCCCACAATTCAAGCTTTAAGAGACAGAGGAAGGAATGCCAAAACTATCCGTCCCCCCAAAATCAATTTAAGACAGGTAGGGGATGAACAGAGAAAAAAGGACCTCCCCTAAGTGACAGAAATCGCCAATGTGAAAAATTGAGCAAAGATATGGGAATAAAGGATGCAAATAGAGGGCTGGGAATATAGCTCACTGGTAGAGCAGTTACCTAGCACAACAAAGACCTTGGTTCCACCCCCCAGGGAGATAGCTTAAAGTATTTACTGTACAAACAAGGATCCATGTTCATCCCCTGAACCACATCAAGGAGAAGCCTGGTGATGAGCACTAGTTATCTCAGGGAAGGTGAATGATTACAGGAGGATCCACGGGGCTCAGTGGTCAACTAGTCCACCTAGTTGGTGAGCTCCAAGCAAATGACCTGCCTAAAAAGGGAGTGGATGACGCTCCCAAGGAAGTCCTCTTGCCTCCATGCTCATGTGCTCATATACCTGAAAACATGTTTACGGACATATGTGTTAAAGCAATGTGGGGGCTGGAGGAATGGCCCAGAGGAACCAAGTTCGGTTCCCAGCACCCACACAGCCGTTTATAACCATCTGTAACTTTAGTTCCAGGGGATCTGATCCTCTTCTGATTCCCACAGGCTCCTGTACACACATAAATATTTGGGAATCAAAAATGTCTTTCCTTTCTAAACCTCCCTGAGCCCTCATATTTGGAGAAAAACAAGCTATACTCCTACATACTGCTTTGGTAAGCACAGCAAGCACGTTATCACACAATCTATATCGACACTTCGTCAAGTAACAAGTTTCAGAATGGCCACAAATTATTTTTTCTCAGTAAAAGGCTCTCAAATCTTGTTCAGGACCAACTTACACTAACATGCTTATTTGTATTCTTTTTCCTTCTAAATCTACCAACTCTACATCAGAGGAATCTGACCCAACATAGCTAAGAATATAAATACATATGGGAAGGCCGGATGAATCAGTGGGTAAAGACACATGCTTGATGCCAAGCCTGACAACCAGAGCTCAATTCCAGGACCAACATGGTAGGAGAAATTATATTTATTCTCTGACCTCCACATGTGTGCACCTAACTAACCCAACACCTCCCCCACAATTAAATGCAACTTAAATATCTTATAAAACAATATAGGGAGGTAAAGGAGACAGGGCTCCCAAGCAGGTTCGAGGGCACTCAGCAGTTAAGTGCATTTGCTCTTTCCCAGATGATCTGATTTCAGTTTCCTGTACTCACACTGGGCTGCTCAAAACTTGTCTCTCCAGTTCCAGGTGATCTGACACCTTCTTTTGGCCTCTGCCAGCACTGGACATATGTGGTACACATTCACATACAAGGCTGGCATGGTGGTGGACACCTTTAACCCCAGCATTCAAGAGGCAGAGGCAAATCTATTCCTTTGAGGGCCAGGCAAGCCTTTGTAATGAGACCCCCCACCCTCCCAAAAGGAAGAAAAGCCAAAAAAAAAATCTAAGCAGATAAATTAGAACTTACACTCGGACCCGCAGTTCTTTCTCTGGAATTTTCCATAGTATCACCATTAGAAACAAATTCTCATTCTCATTCAAAAGTAACTCATTATTCTTTTTTCTTGACTTGGAGTGTGCAAACAGAACTTCCACTGCCTTTCTAATCTGCAGACAGAAATAAGTCAATTTTCTCAATTTAGGTCAACCGTTGCTCCCAAGTGTGTGTGTGTGTATATTTGTTTCCTTTGCTCCTCTTTTTACTGGGCAAATATCAATCAGCATATTGGGCTCTTAGAATTTGTACTCAGTACAATTTAAGAATCCATCAAAGCCGGGCGGTGGTGGCGCACGCCTTTAATCCCAGCACTCGGGAGGCAGAGGCAGGCGGAACTCTGTGAGTTCGAGGCCAGCCTGGACTACCAAGTGAGCTCCAGGAAAGGCGCAAAGCTACACAGAGAAACCCTGTCTCGGAAAAAAAAAAAAAAAAAAAAAAAGAAAAGAAAAGAAAAAAAAAAAGAATCCATCAAAAACACCCAAGTCCCTGCTTCTGGAATCTGTTCATAAGGTGTCCTTTCTACTTAAAGAGAACAGGCTATAACCGCTGCTTCCTTCTGCCCTCCACGAGAAGGAACAATCAGGAAAAGCGCACAGTGCTCGGAGGAGATATTGAGCATCATGTGCCCGGCCCTGAGCACGCTCCTTTTCACACGTGCACGTACAAATGTCCTGTAATCCTGCAGAATTGAGCGCAGAGGAGCCCCCTTTCAACAGGAAGCAGACAGGCCCTAGGCCTGAGAGAAGCAAGCCCGCCGCGGTGCCTTTTCAGAGACCTTCTTCGGGCTCCGGGGCGCACACCCAGCCTCGGGCCGCTCTGGATTTCCAGGCCTCTCGCTCCGCACCCTGTGCCTCACGCGGGCCCTAACTACTCTGCTTCCGGATCGCTGACGCCCAGATCACTCGCCTGCTCTTTGTCCAGATGTTCCAGATCGGCCGGGGTCGCTCGCACGGCGGTCGCCGTGTCGGCCAAATCCGGGGAAGAGGAGAACGCTGAGGCCTCCATGACTGCCTCGTGCAGACCCCAGGAGCTAGGAATACCTGCGCACGCGCAGGCCAGAGCCCCGGAACCGGAAACCAAGGGGTAGGGCCAACAAGGGCGGAGTCTGCGTCATTTCCTGAAGGACGCGCTATTCGACACACGGGCTTCCTTCACGGGTAGTCTTTGGTGAGGACGCCGTCGGGGCGGGAGTCGTCCCTGAGCCTGCGCCGCTTCTTCCGTCCGGCTCTTCCTAAGGCGCCAGGTCTATGCAAGCCCTGTCGCTCTTCCACGGAGGACAGCGGGAGAGAGCCCTGTCCTCAACCCCGTGCCGTCCCCTGAAGAGCAGGAAGCCGTGGCTCCACACTGAGGAACCGCGAATCCCAGGCGTGTGAGGAACGAAAAGAGGGGTCGGTCTCCGAAGCGTCGGCTCAGGTAAGCCCCTGGACTGCCAATTGGTGTAAAGGCGGGATAACGCGGAGGGGAATACTCTGGAATGTCTCCTCTCTACTTCTCTCCCTCTCGCGGACGACACCACCTCCTAGAACCTTCCAGGACCGTTAGAGCCAGGCGGATCTCCTTGAGTTCGAGGCTAACCAGATCTACACAGTGAGTTCCAGGACAGGCTCCAAAGCTGCACAGAGAAACCCTGTCTCGGAAAAAAAAAAAAAAAAAGAGTAGTTGCCGAGCCTACCCTTTGTTCTTACCTTGCCTTATAACATAGTATCTTTTGAGGTTGTCCTTGTACCGGAAGCTCTGAATAATACCATGAGTTTTTATTTTGTTTTGTTTCGTTTTTTTGAGACAGGGTCTCTCTATTATGCAGTTCTGGATGTCCTGGAACTTTCTCTGTAGATTAGGCTGGCCTAGAACTCACAGAGATTCTCTTGCCTCAGCCTCCCAAGTGTTGAGGTTAAAGGCATTCACCAACACGCTCCACTTCATTTTTTTAGTCAAGATCTTGCTGTTTAGCTCAGGTTATCCTGAAACTCGACGCAGTCCTTCTCCTCTACGTCCCAGATGCTAGGATTACAAGAGTTGACTGAGTTTCCCCTTCCACCACTTTGTACCAGTACAGCTACATTTTTTGAGACCTGAAGAAATGGGAGTCGAATGTTCTGCATTGTCAGTTGTTTTCCAGAAGCACTTCTTCTATGAAAGAATAATGTTCTGCTAGTGTCTAATAAGGATCTTGTCTTAAGTCAACTTGTAGAAGACATTTTGAAAAAAAGTCATTGGCACCTACTTCTACTTGTCTGTTTTAGAATCTAGTATAAGATGGACTTTTAGCATATTGTAGTGAATTGTACATTGCGCTTGAGATAACCAGGCTTCCTAATACACTCTAAAGAGCATTCATTGGTGGTATAAGGTGTTCTGCTGCCTGAATGCAAGTTTGGGAACCAGACCTTTTTTTTTTTAAAAAGAGATTTATTTTATTTTACGTGTATGGGTGTTTTGCTGTGGACCACATGTGTGCAGTGCTGGTGGAGCCTCTAGGGTGTTGGATTTAGAACTAGAATGACAGATGGTTGTAAACCACCATGTGGGTGCTGGGAATCAAACCCAGGTCTTCTGGAAGAGCAACCAATACACTCAACTGCTGGGCCGTCTCCAGCCTCATGCACCATACTTTTGAGCCAAGGAAATGGTATGAAGATGTTTGGAAACAGTAAGTGACTAAAGCCAGAGAATTGCAAAATGGAGGGATGGGATATGAGGCTTTAAAAACTGACAAAGTAACTAGTTATCCAACTATGGTTTCACTTGAGAGAAATCGTAAGAATACTAATAGCAAAGGAAAAGTGGTGGATTATGCTTTAATAAAGTTAATCTAATTGTGGTATTGAAGGGGAAAGAGCTGACACTGATCTGATATTCCTACTCCCAGGTAATGGACCATCAGCACACACACACCTTTCAGTGTGGGCTGATTTAGTGAATTGGTTCTTTCTTTTTCTTTCTTTCTTTTTAATGTTTTTTTTTTTTTTAAGATTTATTTATTTATTATGTATACAGAAGAGGGCGATGGTTGTGAGCCACCATGTGGTTGCTGGGAATTGAACTCAGGACCTCTGGAAGAGCAGTCGGTGCTCTTCACCTCTGAGCCGTCTCTCCAGCCCCCGAATTGGTTCTTTCTAATGCAGTATTGAAAAGGTGATGATAGGCTGTCAAGCCTGACATGGTACTTGTTATCCTGGGGCAAGAGAATGGCAGTGAGTTCTGGGCTATCTGAGCCACAGAGCACTGCTCTTAGTGTCGTTTCTGGAACTAGACCCCTGATCACTCTCTTGTGTATAGTTTTTCTCTTCACAACTCCCTCTTACTCATTTCTGTGCAAGGCAGCCCTCGGGAAGGGAAACCGGATGCCATGTTGTGAGGCTGCTTTGGCCACCAGCTAGTAAACACACACTTGAAGTTAGAAGTAGAGCTTTCTTGGCAGACACATGAGAGACTCCAAGCCAGAACCATCCAGCTGTGCTGTTCCCTGCTTCTTTACAAAAACTGAGTGAGTTTTTGTTAATTTTAGCTGTCCCACCAGAGTGATTTGTTCTCTATCAATAGCTATTTGATAGAAGTTTACAGTCCGTAGTTTACAGTCCATGGTTTACAGTCCGTAGTTTACAGTCCTTTTGGTTTTAAGCCCACTTACGTATTCAGCTGTGTGACTTTGAATCTTTTTTTTTTTTTTAGCAACTATACAGAATATGAAGGTTTATTTCAAAAAAGATTACATTTTTTTTTAAACCAGGATACACAGATGCACTTAATGTAACAGTACCTTCTGCAAAAATAGGTCACATAATACTCTGAAATGCAAGGAACAATCTTATTCTCTAAAAATTAGACAGCAGGCATCTGAAGCTCAAATAGCCTTCAAAATGGAGGCAGCAAACACTGGCGACACCCCAGAGCTAGGCCACAAGTGAAACCACTACCACTCGGCTGCAAGTCCCTTCTGTTCACCCAGAGCCAAACCAAACGGCCTTGGGGCCCAGCCTTTCAAATGGGTCTCAGTACTGCAAGAAAAACGTTAAATGATACACAAAACTATGAAAAGTTTCAACAGAACTATTTAAACATCTTCTCTAAAATTGAGAAAAGCAATCATGTTAAATTTTTTAAAAAAGAAAAAACAGTCAGATAGAGCTCTCAAGCAGTTAGAGGTCCTCCTCATAAGTGTGACTTTGAATCTTTAGACCTCACATTCACCAGGTTTTACCACAAACTCATTCTCGTCTCCTCAACCTGCTTCTCTTCTTGTATTTCCTTCTCAGGATTGGGTACTGCTAAGACAAATATGAGAATTATATCTAGCTCTTTTCACTTCACTCCTAAATGCGATGAATAATAGTTTGCTGTGTGGGTTTCGTGGCTCACATCACTAATATCAGCACTTGGAATTATAGAATTGGGAATTTCAAGGTAAGCCTCAGCTACCTGGAATGTTTAAGGCCAATTAGAGCTACACAAAACCCATCTCAAAACAAGAGAAAATAAAACCTTGGAGATAGATGGAAACCTAGATTATTCTCAAATTCCTGAGCCTCAATTGCTGGACAAATGGATGGTATTAATAAAATTCGAAAATGAAAATTAAAGGGAACAGATTTGGAGGTTGTCTGAATGGATTCTTTCTACTGGTGAGGTGGTGACTCAGCAGGTACAAATAATGGCCATCAAGCCTGGAAACCTCTGTGACCCAAGGAACCCATATCATGAAAGGAGAAACCAGATTCCTGCAGGTTGTCCTCTGATTGCCACGTGTGAGCTCTAGCACATGAGCCGTGGCACAGGTGTGCCCACATGAATGCACACACATAAGAAAATGCAATAAAAATAATTTTTAAAATATTCATTTTCACTATTTCAAGTTTAAAGTTCCAGTGATATCTTAAGTAATTCTGGGATGTGGATAAAAATGTTTCTGAGGGGGCTGGAGAGATGGCTCAGCAGTTAAGAGCATCTGGTTGCTCTTCCAGAGGTCCCGAGTTCAATTCCCAGCAACCACATGGTGGCTCCCAACCATCTATAACGAGATCTGGTGCCCTCTTCTGGCCTGCAGGCATACGTGCAGACAGAACACTGTATACATAATAAATAAATTAAATCTTAAAATAAAAAATGTTTCTGAGGAAAACAAAAGGAACTTAGCAGTCATCGTCATAGGGAGGGTGACAGCTCTGGAAATAGATAAATTTGCAAGTAGTACAGAGCAAAAACAGCCATAAAGAAATCTTGCATTGTGGATTAGGAGGAAAAAGAGTCAAGAAACAGAAATATTTGAAAACAACCAGGTGGTGGTGACACACACCTTTATTCCCGGTATTCAAGAGGCAGAGGCAGACAAATCTCTCTGAATTTCAGGACAGGATGGTCTACAAAGAGAAACCCTGTCTTGAAAAACGGGGTTGGGGAGGAAAGAAAAGAAAATGGCAGGGGGACCCAAGCATAAGAATGTGTCATGTTTCTTGAAGGCAGTGAGGCATCTACAAACTGGATGCTGCCCTTGGTCTTGCTGGTGGCAATAGCAGCATTGACATCTTTGGGAACCACGTGACCATGGTACAGCAGGCAGCAAGCTATGTATTTACCATGGCAAGGGTCACATTTCACCATCTAGTTGGTTGGCTCAAAGCAGACATTGGTGATCTCTGCTACAGAAAACTGCTCATGGTAGGCTTTCTCAGCAGAGATGGTAGGGGTATATGTGGCCAGAGGGAAGTGGATGACAGGGTATGGCACCAGGTTTCTGGAATTCTGTCGGATCAACATTCAGGGCTCCATCAAATCTGAGGGAAGCAATGATGGAAGACACAAGCTGACTAGCTAATCAAATGGTTAAGGTTAGTGGACGTGGGGTGCTCAATGTCGAGGTTTCTAGGACAGATGCCATAGATGGCCTTGTCTACCGTGAAGGCACAATCAGAGGGCTCCAGGGTGGTGTGGGTGGTGAGGATGAAATTGTAAGGTTCAGCCACAGCAGTGGAAACCTCGGGGGCTGGGGAGATAGAGAACTCCAGCTTGGACTTCTTTCTGTAATCAACAGAGAGCCGCTCCATCCGCAGGGAGGTGAACCCAGAGCCAGTTCCCTCGCCAAAACTGGAAAATGAAGACGCCCCGAAGACCAGTGCACTGGTCAGCCAGTAAGCGAATTCGGTCCAAGACAACAAGGTCAATTCTCTCCTTGCCACTGGTGTAATGGCCGCAAGCATCTTCCTTGCCTGTGATGAGCTGCTCAGGGTTGGGAGAGCTGGCAGTAGGTACCAGTGCGAACTTCATCAATAACTGTGGGTTCCAGGGCTACGAACACTGCCTGCTGGAGTACATGCTTGCCAGCGCCTGTCTCACTGAAGGAGTTGAAGGAGTCATCTCCTCCCAGTGGTCTTGTCACTTGGCCTCTGGTTGTTAGGCTGGATGCCTAGGTCCAAGCAGTAGAGTTCCCGACAGGCATTGCTGATCTGGACACCGCCCTGACCAACTTGGCTGGAGATGCACTCATACCTGGTAGCTACAGCTTAGAAAGTGAGGGTGACAGAAGCAGACACCGTTCCAACAGGTAAGTAACGCAACAAGGCTATTTGCTAGTTTTTATAGCTCCTTTTTCAGGTAAGGAGACTTTCTCACCAGCTCAGTAACAGCTAATGTGGTTACTAATGGAGATCATTCCCCGATTCAGCCTTCCCTACTTTTTGAGGTCCGATAAAGGCCTGGCCTTCATGGCCAAAGTTTCTCAAGGAGTAGCTAAAACTATGGGAATACATGGAAATTATACTGTGTCTATAGGTCACAGAGTTTAGGATAGGTAGAAAGAAATAACAGAACTATTAAAGAAACAGTAATTAAATTGTGGGGAGAAACTGGCAAAGGGGTGGACAGAATTTCTCCCAACTGTTTTAGGATCAGATCCAGCCCCTACCATGACAAGCTGACACCATTTGAAATGTTTGGCCAACCACCTCCTTATTCCTGTCAAGGGAAGGCCACAGATTATTGAACTGTCTAATCATCCCTTCCTCAAGTCCTTACAGGCACCATAGCAGACAACTAGAGACACTCAGAGTCATCTATCACGCCCATGGCCTGCACCACCCTTGACTGAACCAGCACACAGCTTTCCAACCTGGGGACTTGGTGTGGGTCTGCCACTTACCTGGCAAGACTCCGGGACCTTCCTAGAAGGGACCGTATCCTGGGATCCTGACACTGCCGGGGGGCTGTCAAGGTAGTGGGGACTGCAGCTTGGATCCACACTCCCATCTAAAGGTGGACACAACCAGCCACGAGAAAGGTGACAAATGGAAGGTAATACAAACTCCAAGTGTCCTCTAAGGGTGCGGTTCATCTCACCTTGAACTCAGACTGACAGTAAGGTTGGAGATCTTGGTAGGTCACTCCCATATGTGGCCAACTAAAGGTGTTGAAGTTTGGGATTGGGAACTGTCTCCAACTGCAGATAGGAAAGTAAGAGACGTTTTCCAGAATGCCACCTCCCAACCTGTGTTTAGATTCGACCTGTGTGATTTCTTGGATAACAGTGAACTTATGGGCAAATGGGAAAGTTACAGTGCAGTTCACCCAGGGTGTGGGACCAAAATGCTAGAAACATCCTTCTGGTCTTCACCATTTTATGCATGCCCAGCCTGTGTTTTATTGTCATAAATTTATGTCATAATTTTATTTATTTATTTATTTTTTATTCATTCATTTTTTCATTTATTCATTTATTGTCATACATGGAAAAGAGATTATCACTGCTCTATCCCAGGCTGTGAGACTGAGTCTCACCAGGGCGGACATGAAGACCAGTTTATCTCCAGTCAACAGGTATATCCTCGGGATTGCAGACCTGGGACCTGCAACCCCTTCACTTTAAAGATCATGACCTGGAATGAATTGAGCTCAAAATACTGGCTTCCAGGCCCGACCTGGGGATTTGTGCTTAAATTTAAGAAAACTAAGAAACAGTCCTGGTATAGAATTCACTCTACAGAAAAGGGTACCATCCCACCTAGCCAATCCTGTAGGTTCTGGAAGGAACTGGCAGCCTCTACCAGGGACTGGTTGTCTCCTTTCTCTGTGCTCCCTTCTTAGGCCACTCCACCCATGGTAGTAAATCAATCCACAATCACAATCAAGGGGCTACAGTAACAGACTCAGTCTCAACCCTGCTGCAGAATGGACTTCAAGTTTTATACCCTGATGATGCCCCTGAGCTCAAGACCTTGAAGTTACTGCATAAGTGAATACATTATACACACCCCAGCCTGGGAAGAGATTGTTAGCTTTGTCTAAGTCCCAGGCCTCCCTTTTATATGGGTGTAGGGGTCAGTCAGTCTCTCTATTGTCTCAACTACTACCCTACCAGAGATTCCCAAGGAACAGGTACTTGGTAAATCTCTTCCACTTAGAATTACCCAGCTTCCCTTTATAGCCAAGCCTGTAATACTGGACTGTATGCCAGCTGGTCTGAACTTATTAGAATGTACTTCCCATCCCCTTTAAGAACATAGTGGGCCTGTACATTCGAGCTACAAATCCGCAGAAGAATTAAGTAATTGTGGTGTTGCCTTTTAAAAACCCTTCCTTCAATCCGTTTTGGGTGGTATGCCTTTGATTTGGCTTTAAGGCTGTCAACCTGCTGGCAATTTAAATAAACTCATCTAGTTATACTCTGGATTGAGTCTGTGGTCCTTTCTTGCTGTCTCAAACTCTGTAACAGCCCAGCCTGTACTCTCAGGGCTTTGTTTGTTTGTTTGTTTTTTCTCTCAGGTCTTTTTTTTTTTTTTTTTTTTAAATATTTATTTATTTATTATGTATACAGTGTTCTGCCTGCATGTATGCCTATAGGCTAGAAGAGGGTACCAGATCTCATTACAGATGGTTGTGAGCCACCATGTGGATGCTGGGAATTGAACTCAGGACCTCTGGAAGAGCAGTAGGTGCTCTTAACCTCTGAGCTATCTCTCCAGCCCTTTCTCTCAGGTCTTAATCCTTGTGTGGCAGTGGTTTTAAAATTTTGGTATTTCTGTAGTGAAATTCTTTAAAATACTTGTTTTTCCTGGCCCCTCACAATCTGGTTCTATTTTTGTGTTGGGGTCCCAGTTGTTAAGACAGGGTTTCATGTAATGCAGGCTGCCTCAGAATCTGGTCTGGGTTATCTGAGGCTAACTTGGAACTACTGATCTTCCTGTTTCTACCTTCCAACTACTAGGGTAGGGGCTGATGGCACTGTGTCCAGAGATCTGTTAAATTTGAAACTATTCTCATGGTTTCAAGGAATTTCCCCCTCCAGGACAGGTTTCTGTGTAACCTTCCTGGAGGTCCTGGAACTCTTTGTAGACCAGCTTGGCCTTGAACTCACAGAGATCTGCCTGCCTCTCCCTCCCAAGTGCTGGGAATAAAGGTGTGCACCACCACCACCACCACCACCACCACCACCACCACCACCACCACCACCACCACCGGGCCCCCAAGGGACTTTTTAATCCTTAAAATTTTTATGCCTGTTAGGAGGGGTGGTGGTTGTGGTGGTTGTGGTGGTTGTTTTGTTTTTTTTGAGACAGTTTCTCTTTGTAGCCCTTGCTGTCCTGGAATCCACTCTGAGATCCCCCTGCCTCTGCCTCCTGAGTACTTGGACTAGAGGGGTATGGTACCACCAACCCTCAGGAGAACTATTTTTTCTTTTCATTCATTCATTTATTCATTCATTCACTCATTTATTTATTTTTTTATTTTCCGAGACAGGGTTTCTCTGTGTAGCTTTGCGCCTTTCCTGGAACTCACTTGGTAGTCCAGACTGGCCTCGAACTCACAGAGCTCCGCCTGCCTCTGCCTCCCAAGTGCTGGGATTAAAGTCATGCGCCACCACCGCCCGGCTCGGCTTTTTCTTTTTTTAAAAAAATAAGATTTATTTAATGTCTATGAATCTGTCTGCATGTATGACTTTATGCCAAAAGAGGGCATCAGATCCCACTAGAGATGGTTATGAGCCACCATCTGCTTGAACTCAGGACCTCTGGAAGAGCTGCCAGTCCTCTTAACTACTGAACCATCTCTCCAGCCCCAAGAGAACTATTTTGAAATCTGAGTAATAATCTGCAGAGATTTACTGCTTTTTTTTGTTGTTCTTGTTGTGGTGTAACTTTTTGATTTATTAAGGGAAGTCCCCACCGCCCCTCACTGGTTAATATTTTAGGACAAACTAAAAACATAAAATTTATTCATGTTTTTAAATTAACTCAAAGTAATCTTAGGGAAGCACTTCATTGAAGACTAACTTAAATTTATTCATTTATTTGTTTTTGATGCTAGAATATAACCCAAGGCCTCTTCCTTGATAGGCAGTCACTTTACCATCTGAGCTTTCATGGGGCAAAGACCCCAAGGACCACTTGTCAAAAACTTGAGTCTGAATTTGAGAATCATTAAGTCAGCCATCAGCTGTTTGGAGAGAAACAGTTCTCACCAGCAACCCCAACTGCTTTCTGCAGGGAGCTTTTATTTTTACTTGTTTTGTTTTGTGTTTTTGAGACAGTGTTTCTTTGTGTAGCCCTGATGGTCTTGGAATTCACATTGTAGACCAGGCTCTTTTTTTGTTTGTTTTTTGTTTTTAAGATTTATTTATTTATTTATTATGTATACAGTGTTTTGTCTGCATGTATGCCTGCAAACCAGAAGGGGGCAGCAGATCTCGTTACAGATGGTTGTGAGCCACCATGTGGTTGCTGGGAATTGAACTCAGAACCTCTGAAGGGCAGCCAGTTCTCTTAACCGTTGAGCCATCTTTCCAGCCCCAGGCCGGTCTTGAACTCAGAAATTTGCTTGGCTCTGCTTCCTGAGTGCTGTGATTAAAGGCATTTCCCCACTATGCCTGGCCTCTGCAGGGAGCTTTTAAAGGCAAAACGTACCCTGGTTGGCAGCTGCAGATGTAGAGCAAGCAAGGAGTTTAATAGAAGCAAAAAGCTGCAGTTACCTGGAGCATCTTGACCTCAAGCTCCTGGGACTGGGTTTGGTCATTTTCTAAGGGATTTTCCCATAGGAAGGGTAATGTAAGTGGAGGGGGTGGGAGTCAATACTGAGTCAGGCCTAGATGGCTGCAGTGGGGACGAGGGAGGAACCTGGCCCTTCACAACCACAACCTACAATCCATTCTCGTTCTTACTCTGTCCATCTCCCTCCTTCCTCCCCCCTCTTCCTCCTACCTTCTCTCAAGATAGTGTCTTGCCCTAGCTGGCCTGGAACTCACTGTATAGACATGGTTGGCCTCAAACTCAAGAGATTTGCCTGCCTCTGGAGTGCCTGGAATTAAAGGCTTGTGGAACCATAACTAGTCATAACATTTTCTTCAGTTGATGTTTCTTCTACCTTTTCTTTCAGAATTTTTTATTTAATCCCAGCACTTGGTAGGTGGAGGCAGGAGGATCACTGCATAAACAAAACATAAGACTTACCCTTAAAAAACCAAAAACATAGCTGGATGTGGTGGCACATGTGGTTAATTCCAGCACTTAGAAGGCAGGGGCAGGTAGATCTCTGAGTTCGAGTCTAGCCTGGTCTCCATAGTGAGTTCTAGAGCTACATAGTGAGACTCTGTCTCAAGAAACCAAAACAAAAAACCAAAAAAAAAAAAAAAAAAACCTATCAAGCACGAGATACTACACAAACTCTTTATGCATATAATATGGTATTATTTCTGCCATTGAAAATAATTAAGTTTGGAGCTGGGTGGTGGCGGCACACACCTTTAATCCCACCACTCAGGAGGCAGAGCCAGGTGAATCTGAGTTCGAGGTCAGCCTTGTCTACATAGCGAGTTCCAGGACAGCCTGGACTACACAGAAGTCCTGTCCCGATAAACTGAAAAAAGAAAAAGTAATGGAGTTTGGACCAGTGATATGGCAGTGCACCCACTACCTGTTTTGTGGCTTGACTTTTTTCCCACTTAGTAGGAGAAGAAAACTGACTTGCTAGCAAGTGGTCCTCTCACCTCTACATTTGTGCCATGACATGTTTATCAAGCTCCTCATATAAAACACAATTTAAAAAGAAAATAATGAAGTTTTAAAATTAAGATAGTAATTGAGTTCCAAATTACACATATTTATTAAAAATCCTATAGCCGGGCAGTGTTGACACACACCCTTAATTGCAGACGGATCTCTGAGTTCAAGGCTAGCCTGGTCTACAGTGAGTTCTAGGACAGCTAGGACTACACAGAGAAACCGTGTCTTAAAAAACAAAAAGAATACTATAGTGATAATAGAGTTGCATGCATGCTCAGTGTTTTTGTTTGTTTGTTTTTTGTTGTTGTGTGTGTGTTTGAGACAGGGTTTCTCCGTGTAGTTTTGGTGCCTGTCCTGGATCTCCCTCTGTAGAACAGGCTGGCCTCAAACTCACAGAGACCCACCTGCCTCTGCCTCCTGAGTGCTAGGAATAAAGGCATGCGCCACCACCGCCCTGCCTCGGTGTTTATATAGGTGCCTGGGATCTGAACTCAGGTTTTGTGCTTGTGAAGTACACAAATTATTTGTAAAAATGCATGGACTAGGATGTATCCCTGGTAGAGTACCTACCAGTTGTGGTAGTGCCTAGTCCGCACTGCAGAATACAGACGGTAAAATTATCTGGGGAAGACATCAGTGCAGTTATGGTGGGTTTGGAGGAACTCTGTGTGGTGGTATGTGTCTGTAGTATGTATTTGGGAGGCTGAGGCTTGCCCAAGCTACAGAGAACTTGTTTCAACAATCCAATTACCTCAGCCTCATACACAAACTGAAATTAGGGTTGCAGTGACTTGTTCAGCTACAGTGCTGTCCCCCCAACCCCCCATCTATCTATCTCTTGTTTTTTGAGACAGAGTTCTCTGTGTAGACCTGGACATCCTATAACTCACTCTGTTGACTAGACTGGCCTCAAACTCAGATCTGCCTGCCTCTGCCTCCTGAGTGCTGGGATTAAGGGCCCAAGCCACCACACCCAGCACTACAGTAGGCATTTCTATATGGAACAATCCGGCAGCTTTTGTTAATACCATTTCCTTCATGGTAAACATAGAAAGCAGACTTTAAAGTCATTTCAAGTGTTTCAGTGTCCAGGTCTCACTAAATACTAGGAAGAATCTAAAGTTGGTTCTTTCTAAAGATTGAATGAGATGATTCTTTGACCATGAATTTTATTAATTGTGGTGTGTGTGTGTGTGTGTGTGTGTGTGTGTGTGTTGTGTGTGCGCGTGCGCACACAGAGGCACACCTTTTCCCATGTGCGCATACACATCACTCATACACATAAAAAAATTGTTTTTTGTTTTTTTTTTTAAAGTAAGCTCAGCGTGGTAGTGTACACCTTTAACCCCAGCACTTGGGAGGCAGAGGTAGTCTGAACTCTATGAATTTGGGAGACCAGCCTGGTCTACAAAGGGAGTTCCAGGACAGCCAGGGCTGTTACATAGAAACCCTGTTTCAAAAAACAAAAACAAGCCGGGCGGTGGTGGCGCACGCCTTTAATCCCAGCACTCGGGAGGCAGAGCCAGGTGGATCTCTGTGAGTTCGAGGCCAGCCTGGGCTACCAAGTGAGCTCCAGGAAAGGCGCAAAACTACACAGAGAAACCCTGTCTCGAAAAACCAAAAAAAAAAAAAAAAAAAAAAAAAAACAAAAACAAGAAATTAGTAAGGAAGCTGCAAATGTTGGAGAAAAATCCCAAGTGTCGAAAGAAGTATACTTAGAAAAGAGAAAAAGACAAGTTATATTTTGCTGAATTATTCAGAAAAGCAGGCCAATTTAAACAAGCTACATGACTGCAACCTAGTAAGCTACTCCTCGGTAGCAGTTTGATGTGGGGTCTCTGCAAACACTAGGGTCAACAGAGTCGTGATCCATAGGAGGCAAGAAGGAAATCTAGTTCGTGACTCAGTAGCCAGTATTTGTTCAAACTTCTAGAGACTGGCACCAGTCCATTTACTTTAGGCATATTTGAATACAGTACCATTTGGAAAAAAGTTTCCTGGTGTAACACAATCTCATGTGCACAGGATTTTTGTTTTGTTTTTCAAGACAGGGTTTCTCTGTGTAGTTTTGCGCCTTTCCTGGAACTAGCTTTGGAGACCAGGCTGGCCTGGAACTCACAGAGATCCGCCTGCCTCTGCCTCCCGAGTGCTGGGATTAAAGGTGTGCATCACCACCGCCCGGCAGGAAGCATAATTTGAAACTCTTCTCAAAGTACATTTCACTTCTTCCATGAAGATGGGTTCTAGAGATGGGCTACATGTGTCATCTTAGAGGCCTAGGGGAGGATCTGGTGTGGTCTCAGTTATACAGATAGTGTAGAAGTCATCTGAGCTAATAGCCATGTTGGGAGCAGGCAACAGCACCTTGTCCTAAGTACTGCCATTTTTACTTCAGACTCCTTTTTACCTTTAGGGTGAAAAAAAGTTCAAGTTCCCAAAGTCCTAGGAGAGCTGGGAACTTTACAACAGCTGACCTACCTGCTCCTTAAACCACAGAAAGTCTGTTATGCATGCTTAGTTCTCTAAAAACATTACACTGTTGCTAACAACAGAAAGAACAAATGAATTGTGTGTTGACAATGAGGGAACACAGGGAAAAACCCGACCCCTAATCCTGGAATCTTGACTCTTACATGCTGAACTGAACGTATGGGGACCCAGTCAGCCCCTGAGTCTGTACTGCTGTCCCTGACCGGTCAGTTTCTCTTGTGCTGTCCAGTAAAAAACCTTGCTTTGAAGAACCTCTTGTGTCTGCTGTGCTTGATTCAGAGCCTCAGTCCCACAATAGCCACCTTGGGTCCTGCTTGTGGGAACTTGGTATGGTCTGGCCAGCCTGGTCTACAAAGTGAGTTGCAGGGTAGCCAAGACTGCTTCACACAGAAACCCTGTCTTGAAAAACCAATAAATACATTTAAAAAGATGGATTTTTCACAAAACCAAAGATGCTAAAACTGATTTTCCTTTTAAGTTCCAGAAACAACTTGCTCTAAAACACTCCACTGCAAGTCTTGTGCCCACTACATACAGTTCCTGTGTGGTGCCCAAAGACAAAATTAATCAAAGTAAGAGAATTCTTGTTAACAAGGAAACAGTTCTATGTATTGGTGGACTGCTGGAATCCTAGTCATTGAACAGAAACCCACAGGATGGAAAAAAAGCTACAGCTCATTGGTCAGAGTGTTTTTAGCATGTCGAGTTTGATCCCTTGAATACCAGTAGTACTTGCCTGTAATCCCAGCATTTAGAAGTGGAGGCAGGAGGACTTGAAGTGCCAGGCCAGGCCAGAGTACATGATACTGTCTTTGAAAACAAGGTAAAAGTCCAATCACTTGGGAGACTGAGCTAGACAAATCTTCCTAAGTTCAAGTCCAGCCTGCTCTCCACAGCAAATTCCATTCCAGCTAGGGGTACATAATGAGACCATGTCCCCAAAACAAAAACAAAGAAAAATGGAGTAATTGTTGGGAAATGTCACAAACATGGTTTCTTTAGAACTTTTTAAATAAAGATTTATTCATTCATTCATATGGGTACTTTGTCAGCATATACATCTGCACACCAGAAGAGGGCTTCAGGCAGTTGTGAGTTGCCATGTGGGTGCTGGGAATTGAACTCAGGACCTTTGGAACAGCAGAGAGTGCTCATAATCAATGAGCCATCTCCCCAGCCCCCTTTTAGAACTAATACTTTGTGTGTGTGAGAGAGATACATGCCTGAGGTGGCCAGAGGCGTCAGATCCTGTGGAGCTGACATTAGGCAGTTGTAAGCAGACTGACTTGGAAACAAACAAGTGCTCTTAATTGATGAGCAATCTCTCTAGCCCCTATGTAGAACTTTGAAGAGCCCTGCTTTACCACATTCTTGCTCACAAATTTTGTTTAAGCTAAGACTAGTTTAATGCTAGACTCATGACCAAAATTCTGACCTTTTGTGTAAGGACAGCTAAAGCAGGAACTCACCGTGTCTCATGAAAGGAACTCTATGTATGAACTGGACTATGGTGATACCTACCTATAATCCCACAAAAATCAGGAAACAGAAGCTGTACGATCACTACAAGTTTGAGGCTAGTTTTTTCTACATAGTGAGTACCTGTCTCAGCCTTCCCTCACCAAAGATGAGTGTACAAAGAAACATACTGTTGTCATTCAGTTAACCACTGTGTATGCTAGGTCTGCTAAATTACCCTGCACAATAAAGAAGGGCACATGCATTTGGTCTCTTGATCTTTATTAAAAATCCTGAATTTGTAGAGGTTCATAGCTTGGACAGAATAATCACTGATATTTCTCCAATTGTATTCACATAAAACCACACAATGTGATGTTATTTATTATCAAGTATCTCTTCTAACCCTTCCTGGAGGGCTATTTTTGTTCTGTAAGGTTGTCATATAACCATACAAAAGCCTCACACACCAAACAAACGTTTTTTTAAATTCTGAGATAACAGCCTGTTAGGTCCATCCAATAAGTCTGTTAGATATTTCCAATACTTGATACAAAAATATCATAGAGAAAGTAGCACAGAGTACAGCAGGTGATTATAAACAGAGAGACAAGCACATCAAAAGGGAAGATGACAATTTTTAGTTACAAAACAAAATTTTTAAACTTCAGTCATTTGAGTAATTGCAAGAGCAGACTAAGGGCTTAATCCTCACACAGGCACCAAATCAGGCACAGTAGGTAGCTACAAATCATAAGAAAAGGGTTTCCTTCCTACCTAGAACACTCATTCATGCTTTGGAATTAGGCTAATAACCCATCAAACCTAGCCAGTTCTCATTCATCTTATTATCTTTTAAAATGGGCTCTAGGTATTAACCAGTTCAGTAAAAATTAGTCACTAAGTCCCAGCCTGAGAGATCCACATTTCCTTTAAAACAAACGGGAGAAACTAGTTAAGAAGTATGTACGTTTCTGAGCCCAACACGTCCCTTCAAATGCAGACTCACAGGCTCAGAGCTTAGTGTCACCTAATACATGTGGGAGAAATGGGGGTGAAGACCATGACCTGAGGAGGGCCAGAGCTCTAGCTCCAGCACAGACACTCTTCCCCGGGCAGCAGGAAAGGAGGTAGCAAGGACTCAGGCTGACTTCTGAAGCACTAAGCTAATGTGCCTAGCAGAGGGGTGGGTGCCTCAGGAAGCACAAAAAGCCATCCACCCATGCAGTCCACAAACCTGAGGTTTCCAGGTCAAGATTTAAAGGGCACAGTGGCATGTGTGACAAGGCAGAAAAAAAGCAATACTCTTCTGGAACTGCTTTAAGAAAACCATGTTTTCTGCCTAATCAGGCTTAGTGACTATTTACTTTTCCCTTGCACCGGAAAACAAGTTTTAAATCTCTACCCCCATACTTCCACGCCCTCATGATAATCCTTAGTAAATAACTTGGCTAGCATATTATTGTTTCAAGGAAGCATAGGATTAGAGGTATGTGAGAAGTATATTTATTGAAGGGAAGACTCATTGAGTTCTAGGATTCTAAATATTAAGAATATCCCAGAACTAAACCCATCAAGTATCAAATCTACCCTATCTGAATTCTGGCAATAAATTGGTTCAAATGTAATCGACTGAATTACTACTGGAAAATAACACTTTCTATTCCACACACTAAGATCTAATTTAGCCAACAGCTAAATTTAAACCTATTAAATCATGAATTGTGCATATGTAATTATATTTACCAAGTTGCTACCATGGCAAGATTTCTAAAGAAACAAGATCATGAATAATCAGATGGCATCTGTTAGAATCACTGAAAAATTAGCTGGAAGAAATCAATACAGTATTTCGAGGTAACCATTCCCCAAATCCAGTTGACTGCTCTCTATCTACTTTACATATAGATCTGTGAGAGGATTAGTTGCAGTTTATTCTAGTAAGGTAGGCCAACAATGAATATAACATCTACTCATTCTACATACAGTCCAAGATATAGTACTGTAACCGGAATTTTCACAAATGGTATAAAGGTTGGACGTTTCTAACAGTGAAAGCTACAGCTTTGTCCCTTGACTACCTAAAGCTCTACCCAAGGCAATGAAGTTATCATTCATAAAGCAGCAGTGAGGAAGAGCATGCCAGTGAGCAAAAGGTGCTAGAGTGCTGTCATGTGTAAACAGTCATCCAAGATCATGGAGCAATTACTAGTGTTCCTGGAGACGACCGAGGGACTAGAGCCGCCCCCCCCCCCCCAATGTTCATCTTGGATTCGTAAGTTATAAAACTGCATCTGGTTCCAAGTATAAGCCAAAATGCTTGCAGCACTTCAACTGATGACAGGAATTGTTCAACCACATAACTTTCAAAGTTGCACACTGTAAAGTAGATCTAAGTGGTTCTCATAAATAGCAGACATGATGAATTATCTTGTTACACTGAATAGCTTGTACTTCAGTTTACAAAGTTTTTACATGTAATTATCGTGTACTTCAAGATTTTTAATTAAAAACAAGGGGGAAATATGTGTTTAATCATTTACAAACAGTTATTTGTCATTGAATTTCAGGCAGTATACACTCAACACAACTTCTTGTGGTTTGGATTTATATGGACTCCCCCTCACACACTAGGTAGCAAATTATGTATAAACAAAAAAATGCTGTTATTTTTCTCTTTCACAGAAAAAGATGACAGTTAAGATGTTTTTAAATGCCATCACTTAAAATTATGTATGCTCACTTAAAAGATTAAACTAAATAACCTAGCATAAAAGTTGTGTGGTGATCATTAATGTAAAATGGGGGGCACCAAATCATGATGCTACATGCCTATGTTAAATATAGTTGAAAAAACATAAGATCTTTAATATCCAGAATGTGTAGTTATCCTATTTTGCATTGTCAACCACATAAAAAGTTTACACTTGCAAAAGACTGAATGATAGCACACAACTGTATTGCTCTTTAAAAATCCAACATCTGCACACATTCCAAGTTTAGACAATTTACCTCATTCAAATGACATATAAAAACTATTTTAAAATGGGTGAAGTCTAATTACAGATAGGTTTTTCAAACTTCGAGGTCCTAAAATGTATGGTGTTAATTCTGTTGATGTGATATAATTCCAATGAAAATAATTTACAATAACCTTTGTACTTATGTTATCTTGTAGAGGTGGGTCTTTCACAAGTGCTGCCTAAGCCATTTCACTTAAGAATCCTGGAAACATGCACATAACAATCTAATAGTGTAAGTGTTTTAACAGCAGACATAATTGTTTTTTAAAATGTTTAATTTCAAAAGGGAAATCATTGGAAATAATTCCAGTAACTTAAAGGTTCTAAAGATTCATAAAGACTCAAGCATTTGCTAATATTTTATTAGCATGGAAATATAAAAAACATTTTGATCTCATTAGAGCTCTCAAATGTCACAGAAAGATAAAAGCCCAGATATTTGCAGGCATCATAAAAATTAAATTTCATGCAATTTAATAGCCATATGTGTAGTTCAAAACTGGAGGGCTTCCCTTGGCCCTGTCTATAAGACAGCAACTCACTCATCTCTGCGATTGGCATTTCATTGTTCAGAAAAGACTTTTGTGTTTTGTTCTGTAACTGGAGAGGAGATACAGTTGGCTAGGCTTTTCTTTTCTGGGGAGCAAGAATCCAGGAATGGGCCATGCCAATAAACGTACAGTTAAAAAGAATCTTAGAAATCACAATGTAAAAGAGGCCAAATCTCATAAATGGAAGCACACATTCAACTTGAAGGAGGCTTCTAACAAACACAGGATGTCTCTCCTACTTCCCATTTATTCTCACAAAAAAATGTCTGGCATACCTGTAGTAGTTACCCTTTGAACTAAATTCACCACACTACAATGCTGCACTGTGGCTCTTCCAAATCCTGGTTAGCAACTTACAGCTTCTATTTAAGAAAACTCAAATAACTGAGCTAAAAGCTATCCTGTGCTTGATTCTACCTGTTACTGTTCATTTTAGTGTGAGAAGTTTGTGATGACTCTGTGCTCATTTAGTCACTGGATTGAGAACTGGCATGAAGAAGCAAGGCTCTTCCACCCTTTAAAGTTACCGACAAAGTGAGTAACTTGTGGCACTGGCATGTATAACTGATAGGGTTTTATACTAGATGCATGCAGCTCTCAGAAGAACTAACGGGTGTTGGCCAGTCTCAGCATGCTTTCTTTCCTGTGACTTCCATTCATGTAACAAGCTAATGGAATTGTCTGGAGGGGACAGTTTTATTAAGCTTTACTTAGAAAGGTGACAATAATGTGTTCACTTGCTTCCAAACAACTTACTGTGTTTAAGAAATCATATTAAGATATAAATTGGCAGAAAATAACCAATATACCTAGTTCACAAAGCAGTGTCACAGTTGCACAAAGGTGTTTATGTATGCATTAACCATCAAAATGAGGGATCAAACAACACATTCTTTCCTTTAATTCAAACTTGAGCAGTGTTTGTAAATGCCCCATTTAAAGTGAGTGGGTAGGGAGCGTTTAGAAAAATCCAAGTAATAAAATGTATTCAATTACTTGGCAGTTAAAAAGATAATGCAACAATGTTACATTGAGATAAAAAACAGTATTCAAAAGCAATTCAAATACCGAAAAGGGTTTCAAATTGAATATTTTATTAACATGGTAGTTGTCTTTTTAACATGTGCACACACACTCGCACACTCAGAATGATCTGCCTGGGGGGGAAAAGGCTAACTATGCCTAAGGGGAAAATGAAAAATAAAAAAAAAAAATTCGTGTTGGTTTTCATTATTGTAGGCAATTATGTCCACATCACTTACAAAGCTATTGCCAAATCTGTCCAGGGAAGCAAAGTTTGAAAGGGGGGCAAAATCTTGGGGAAAATTCAACAGTGGCATAGCAGAGCTCTCAATATGAGAAAGCTGACATAATGTGGACTTCTGCTGTGAAGTTTCTCTGCAAAATATGGGGAGAGGTTTGTCGATGGGCAGAAAAGAAGAGAGGGCGGTGTGAAGTAGGCTTTTGCAGTCAATATTCCTCACAGTATTGTGCAGGGTCATCAAGAAAATGCTTATTAGTCTTTCTCTGGAACCAGTTTCAGAACTTTTCCAATTGCAATGGTCTTACCTAGAAATGAAATTTTGGAACAGACAAAACAACACCTTTCAGTGGTTAACAGCAAGGCTCTATACTATATTAAGCCTCACTAACCAAAACAAAATATAGTCCTTGTGCAAATTCCTGACTGAATAGCTCTATTCACCCAAACCATAGTAGATTTCATCAGGCTCTAATGGCTAACTAAGATTATTTAGAGCTGGGCACAGTCCAAATGACTCTAATCCTACCACTTGGGATCTTGATTTCAAGGCTAGCTGGGCCTTACATAGAAATGATGCCTTAAAAAAAAAAAAAAAAAAAAAAAAAATCCTGCTAAACTATGAAGTATAACAAATGTCACTATCAACAAATTTGGAAGATAAGGTGTTTAAAGTGAAACCATGACCTAGTCAAGCTTGGGGAAAAAAAGTAAAAATCAGCCAGGTGGTGGTGGCGCACACCTTTAATCCCAGCACTCGGGAGGCAGAGCCAGGCGGATCTCTGTGAGTTCGAGGCCAGCCTGGTCTACAGAGTGAGTTCCAGGAAAGGAGCAAAGCTACACAGAAAAACCCTGTCTCGAAAAACAAAAAACAAAACAAACAAAAAAGTAAAAATCAACTGTTTTTATACTGTATTCTCTACCATGGCTTAATGATATTGAACACTACCATGTTAAATATTTATCTGGATTTCTGTTGAACTGCAAAGGTCTGAATAGTTTTCTAGTTGCCAGACAGGAATTCACCCTTGTAATCCTAGTACTCAGGAGACCAAGGCAACAGGATTGCAGTGAATTGGAGGCCAATCTAGGCTCCACTAGAGGACCCAGTCTCCAACAACAGCAGGCCTGTAGAGCGCTGCCCCAATGTGTGAGGTACTGCTGGCTTTGATTCCCAGCACTTGGGAAATAGAGGCAGGAGGATCAGAAGTTCAGGATCATCAGATCACCATAAGCCACACAGTAAGTTTGAGGATAGCTTGGACTACATGAGACCTCATCTTTAAAAGACAGAAACATTAGCCCACAAAGAAATGTTCCAATCAGTTCGTTTTCATACCAAGGAATGTTCAGACCGTCAGAGGAAAACTACAGCTATTCTGCATCAATCAAAGGTAGGTAGAAATGGATGCCCTCAAGGATGTGAATTACATATTAAACAAACAAGTCATATAGCCCTTGTATTCTTATTTACTATAGAAGTCTTCATTCTAGAAACATCTTAGTAAATTCATTTTTTTTTCCAAGTGTACTATTATGTTAAAATTAAGTCTATAGAGCAGCATTACTGGTACTATATGGTAATTCCATTTGTTGTTTAATATATTCAACTCAATATACTTATCACACCTGACTATTACAGCACACACACCTGGATTTTCTTTGAACCAGCTGTAATTTGGACAGTACTCAGATAATGCTGACTACTAAAGCCTGACTGGATCAAAGACAGGGAAAACCTCTTACCCTCATCTCGTAAGGTAAAGCGTCCCATCTGAGGGAAGTCTTTAAAGGTCTCCAGACAGATGGTCCCTGCTGTCCTCAAACGCGCAATGCATACTTGATCTTGTTTCACAAAACGGGGTCGAGTCTTACTTTTTTCTCCTGATTTTTTGTCTACCAAGCAGATTAAGGCCTAGCCAATAAAAGAGGGAAAGAAATAAAATTTAATGTTAAATATAAGTAACTCTAAGAATAAAATGTAACCTGGGCATGTACTGAATACCTGTAATCCTAGTATTTGAGAATCATGAGTTCCAAGCCAGCCTAAGCTACATAGACAGGTAGCAAGATAGCTTTTCAGGCAAAGGTACTTGCCACATAAGTCTCTGGACCCGAGTTTAATTGCCAGAGCAAAAGAAAAGTGGAAGGAGAGAGCAGACTCCACGTGTACCATGACACCCATCACCCCCACCACCAAAAAAAAAGAGAGAGAGAGAGAGAGAGAGAGAGAGAGAAAAGTGTAAATGTATCTGTATTGTTGATCAGAAATTATCAAGATACAGCATTCTTCAAAATTAAACAAGCCAGTTATCCTAAAAACAAACTCACTGTTATTTCGACTTCCTCGATACAGGTATGAATATGCAGCACCGCATTATAGCCTGGGCAGATGATGGATTTGTGCTCTATAATCACTATCTGTCAAATTAAAAACAAAACAAAACCCCCACAACTTTATCTTCAATGCTCTAAAGGTATAATATTCCAAGAAGCAACAGAAATCACTAACTTTTAATATGTTATACCTTGTTATTTTGTTAAAAAGATAGCTCAAGTTGCCCTACCAATGCTCCCCCTTCAACATTCCACTGTCTAGAAACTGGCAAGTGCCTGGTTTATATCTCAGTTTAACAGGCAGATGTTGAGAAGTCTTCACCTTCTACTACCCAATGAACTAATGTAACAAATCACCTAGCACCAGTTACCCAGATGTGATCTTCACATAGCTTATCCATTTCTTAATACCTAAGGCCCAGTTATTAAGTGTATGTACTTGGCATTAAAAATAACAACAAAACACAAAAACAACAAAAGTAAACTTAGTCATACTTTTCAGGGAAAAGGGCTGAGATTTATTTATGTGTATGTGTGTTTTCCTTGGATGTTTGTACATGCACACATGCTTGCTGTTTGAGGAGGCCAGAGGGAGGGTGCTGAATCCCTTGGAACTGGAGTTACAGGTGGTTGTAACCTGCAGATCCTTGGAACTGAACCCGGGTCCTCTATGAAAGCAGCAAGAAATCTTAACTACAGAGCCATTCGCCAGTCCCAGTTTAAGCACACTCAGAGTTCTGTCAGGGCATCAGTGTTTTGCTGTCACTCTCCCAAGAAGGTAAGTGTGACCCAAGTCTAGAAACATACTGGCTCTGGAATAGCAAACTATGCTGTAGTCGAAATCAAAGACATTTTAAACTAAACTTATTGACGATTTATCACTGTCGCCTTTACAAAATGAATAATACTCTAAATTTTAACAATAAACCAAAAAATAAAATGGAATTTACAAAAATCCCACCTAATAAATTCTTATAGCATCTTGAAATTGTGAAATAATATAGTTTTGATGTACAAATGAGTTTGACTACTTCAATTCCTCTGATACTGGTCATGTGGCATGTCATAAATACTCAGGGCAAAGGCACTGAAATTCTAACCACTTAGTTTCTAACAACCAAGAAGATGAATGTGGTGACTTGTTTACCTGGGCATCAAATGTGCGTCCAGAATGACAAAGATTATTAAGATCACAAAGGATGAATCCTGGAAGAATCTCCTCTTCTTCAATTCCTTTCAGTCTGATTTTGAGGTTTTCCCCTGGGGCTACAGAATCCGTTTCTACATCATCAGAAAGTATCCCAAGAACTTCCACATTGTGCTTAAAAAGAAAGCAAAGTTGGAGGTTTGCCTAAACATGTGCTGAATTATATAGGACATAAAATGACCCTAATGTTTACTTGTTAAGAAGTTACAAATTCCCAAGCCAAAATAAAAATTTAGAGGGAAAGAAAAGGGCTCAATCCCAGGGCCTTGTGCATGTCAGACAAGTGTTCCACTACTCGATACAAAGTTGAAACGGTCACAACTTGTATATCACATTCTAACAACTTCTAAATAGAATACAGAATAAAAACTCCATTTTCAAAATTCCAACACTGTCAACTTGACAAAATCTGGAATCTCAGGAAGGCAAACGCCCAGGCACCCCTGTGAGGCATGTTTGGATAGAATTACCCCAAGTGAACTGATGAGGGAAGACCGTCTTTACTGTGGTAGGATCCTTCACTGAGCTGGGGACCTGCACTATAAAATGGAGAAAGGGAGCTGACACTGGCACTCATCCTTCCTCCTGGTTGCGGATGCATTGTGACCAGCTGCCTCAGTCTGTAGCCTTGACTCTCCTAAGAGCTGAAAGAAAACCTTATTCCCTTGAGATGGATGTCTTGCTTGCATGCATGTATGTATGCATGTATATGCCCCACTGGTGCCTTCAAAGGTCGGAAGTGACAGCAGATTTCCTAGAACTGGAGTTAAGTTTTGTTGGGAACCACTGTGTGGGTGCTGGGAACTGAACACAGGTCCTCTGCAAAGGCAACAGGTGCTCTTAACAACTGAGCCATCTCTCCAGCCCCCTTGATTTTGCTTTTAAAAATTTTACTTTTATTTATGTATGCATGTCTGAGTGTGAATGCTGTGCATGCAATGTCTGCGGAGGCCAGAAGAGGGCATAGGGTCCCCCTGAAGCTGGAGTTAAGAGCCCATTGTGAGCTGCTTGATGTGGGTGAAGCATGTACTCTTGAAGGGCTGAGTCACCTGCCCAGCCCCTCCCTTGAGTTGCTTTTCTCAGGGTCTTTAATTAGCCACAGGACAGAAAGACAAATACCAAACTTAATACTGGATTTTTAACACTTTAGATGTAAATATCAGAATTAAAAACTTATTTCCCACAGCAGGTCAGTCCTGCTTTTACAAAGGACCCAGGAACAATTTCCAGCACCAACTGGTTTCTCAAAACTATCTGCATGTAACTCCAGTTACAGGAAAGCTAATACTCTCTGCTGGCTCCTCAGGGCACCAGGTGTACATGATGCACAGATGTGGCCAAACATTCATATATACAAAATAAAAATAGGTAAATCTCTTTTTAAAAGCACATTGTGTAATGAGTGCAAGATAACCTTGTGGGTAAGAACTAGACAGTCATGTGCTGCAATGGTCAGCACAGCAGTATTGTTAATATATGTACTGTATGTATGTCACTGCCGGAGATATCTTCTCTTACATCACTCTTTCTTTTTTTTCACTGATAAAATACCACAGCCCTGCATGGGAAAGACAGAGAGTAAAAAAAACTCATGTGTTCTTATATTTCACACTGAGCACTAATAAAATAATTATTAATTATAAAAATTAGTGGAAATTCCTAAGTTTTTGAAAAGTTTGGAATCTGATATTTTCAAAAGCGACCATATGAACACATGCTAAATAAACTCTTACCTTATTTGGCATCATTACAAGCTGCTGGCCTTTACAAATAGATCCAGATTCCAGCTTTCCCAGGACCACAGTCCCCATATCCTATTGAAATTTAGAATAAATAAAAAAAAAAATAAAAAACACACAGACTTTTAGTGCTGGTTACAGCAGGTGAACAGCCCCAAGTGAAATTCTATAGGATTTATCTATCAAGGAAAGTCTTTAGTATAATAAGTGGCAGAATGCTTATGATATTTTTTTAAGTCTAATCTTTTTGCTTTTATATATAATTTACTTATTTTTATTTAATGGGCATTGGTGTCTTCCCTGCATGTATGTTTGTGTGAGGGTGTCAGATCTCGGAGTTACAGATGGCTGTGAACTGCCAAGTGGTTACTGGGAACTGAACCCAGGTCCTTTCGAAGAGCAGTCAGTGCTCTCAACCACTGAGCCTTCTCGACAGCCCCTTATGATTATTCTTAAACACAGAGGAGGTGATAAATACTCCTATAATAATTTGTATCTTAGGCCTGGTACAATTATAGTAAATAACAAGGAATGCCCAAGGTTCAAGAAGAAAGCTTCATGCAGATAACCACAGAATTTTATGTTTGGAAGATCTGAATTGTTTGTACAGATCTAGAAACTGATTTGTTTGTAAACTTTAGAATGGAGCTAATTGAAGGACAAAAGACTTTTAAAAAGTAGGTAAATATTACATGAATTGGTACTGTCAGAGTTTAAAAGATTAAGTTGAGAGCTTGGGATGGAGCTCACTGGTAGACATCTTACCTGATCTGCACAAGGCCCTAGGTTAAAGACCCTGCATTGCAAAACAAAGTACCTAAATAACAAAGTTGAAAATCCAATTGAAACCAATGAAGTGGATTTTTTTTTGTAGGGGTTTGAAGTTTTTTTTTTTTTGGAGACAGGGTCTCACTATGTAGCCCTAGCTAGCCTGGAATTTGCTATGTAGATAAGGCTGGCTCTGAGTTAAAAGATCCACCTGTCTCTGCCTCCCAAGTGCTGAGATTAAAAGCATGCACCACCACACCCAAGAAGTGCACACTGACAACATAAGCCCTCATGTATTGGTGCTATTACAACTTAGTGCAGAAGGCTACTTATCAATATCTACAATTTGTAAGGTGAAAAAATTTTTAGAACAGCCTTTTCATTGTATCAGTACTGCAGCTAAAAAAATGACTAGTTTACTGAAAATATACAAGTTAGGCTTATTGAGTAAATCATATCTTCCATATGCAAGCACTCAAAGGACAATAAACATTATTCTTAATACATTTTTTATAACTTATAACAAAACACAATGATTTCAAGTCCCCTGAAATCCATTAACTTTAATATTTGAGGTACCTTGTACTTATCGACAATTGGCAGCCTGATTGGTCCATCAACTGATCTATTGAAGTTTGGCAAATTATCCAGATATGGAATAAATGGTAAGCCACTGAGAACAGAACAATATCCATTAAAGAAAGTTAACAGTAATTTTTAAAATATGCACATTTTTTTTCATTTATATATTTCCATTTCATGAAACTAACAGGTCAGAAAACTTAAATAAAACAGAATACCTTACTTGGCCAGATATGGTGACACCACCCAGTAATCCCAGCACTTGGGAGGTTCAGAGGAGAGGTTAAGAAGTTCCAGGCTAACTGAGGCTACACAGTGAGATTCTTGTCTCAAAACAGAACAGAGTGAAACAAACAACTACAAACACACTGGATGTTGGTCTGTGTGTGTGAGTACATGGATGTGGAAGTCAGAGGACAATCTGCACAAGTCAGTTCTCTCCTTTAATCATCTGGGCTCTGGAGAAAGACCTCAAGTCATGAGGCTTGGCAGCAAGCACCTTGACCTGCTGAGCCATGCTGGCCTAACTTCCCCATAAATTTATGTGATGACTAGAAAAAAGGGACTTGTACAGCCTACGTTATAATACTAACCACATGAGGACGATTTTGCTAAGTCTTCTTGACTTATCTCAAACTCAGACCTCTTGCCTGAGTCCTCAAATGCTGAGATTATAGGCATGTACCACCACGCCCAACTCTGTCCCCTAATTGTATGTACTGTGACATACCCTCCTGGGAAACTGAACTCAGAATCCTCATGCTTGTAAGACAAGCAATCTATTGACTTGAGTTATAGGCCAAAGCCCCCATAAAGAACTCATAGGAACCTAGGAGGTGGTGGCGCATGCTTTAATCTCAGCACTCCGAAGGCAGAGCCAGGAGGATCTCTGTGAGTTCGAGGCCAGCCTGGTCTACAAAGTGAGTTCCAGGACAGGCTCCAAAGCTACACAGAGAAACCTTGTCTCAAAACAAAAACAAAAAGAACTCATTTGACTCAAAGAATACAGAGAGCTGTGGAAACGGCTCACTGAGTACACTGCCTGCTATGCCAGCACAAGGGCATGAGTCTGGACCCAACACCAATGTAAAAGCCAGGTGGTGCCATGCATCTGTAATCCCAGCACTGGGAGGAGACAGACTGATCCCAGGGCTCACTAGCCAGGCACTCTAGCCAAATCAGGTAGTTTCAGGCTCAGTGAAAAACTTACAAAAACACCTTTGGCCTGTACACACATAAACATAGGCAAAGCACATCTTCTTACACATACTGCATACACCACAGACACCCATGCACAGTACACACACAGCATGCAACACATACACCCTTGCACAATACACATATAAGTATACAACACACACCCCAGCGTATTTCACATATTAAAAAAAAAAAAAAACACATAAGCATTTTAGAAGTCAAAGATCCTGGTATTTTTAAAACCAAGACTACAGACAAAATTTCTTTCAGTTACTATTTAGATATGCCCATCCCCCTTTTAAAAAAGTAATAAAAGGTTACTCACATGTACCAAGGACAGAAATCTGATTGCTCTTTGAGATTTGCTCCCGTCAGTCCTGAGCAGGGCATAAAATGAATGTCCTTTTTTGGATTGAAGCCAACTTTTTTCAAGAATGGTACTAGTTTCTCTTTACATTCTTCATATCTATGAATATTTAGAAATAACACAATTATGCCAACTGAGTACTAGTTTCACCAGTAAATAAATGAAAGCTTAGAAAAACTGGAATAAACAATGCAAACACTAACAAAACATCCTTTTCTTCACCAACATGCCTGTAAACAGCCAGGAAAGCATCCACGCTTACCTCTCGTTACTCCAGTTCACGGTTGGATCATCCATCTTATTAATAAGCACGATTAAGTGTTTGACACCCGCTGTCTTTGCCAACATTGCATGTTCTCTTGTCTGTCCTCCTTTTTCAAATCCGGTTTCAAACTCTCCTTTCCTGGCCGAGATTACCTATTCCAAGAAATCAAGTAATTTATTCTTATATATTCAGATTCCCCCCCCCCCCAATCTAGCAGCAAAACATTAAAAGTTTCCAATGGGCGGTGGAGGTGCACACCTTTAATCCCAGCACTTGGGAGGCAGAGCCAGGCAGGATCTCAGAAAGATCAAGGTCAGCCTGGTCTACATAGCAAGTTTCAGGACCCGCAGGACTGTTACACAAAGAAACCCTGTCTCAAAAAAACAACACACACACACACACACACACACACACACACACACACACACACACACACACACGTTTCCAAGATAATGGAAGCACATGTACTATACAGTGAGCATGACAAAATGGCTTAAAGATTTGAGGGTTTGGGTTTGAGTAGGTGTGGCTCATTGGTAGAGTTATTTATTTTCTTTCTTTCTTTTTTTATTTTTGAGACAGGGTTTCTCTGTGTAGCTTTGTGCCTTTCCTGGAACTCACTCCGTAGCCCAGGCTGGCCTCAAACTCACAGAGAACTGCCTGCCTCTGCCTTCTGAGTGCTGGGATTAAAGGTGTGTGCCACCACTTCCCGGCCTGATAGAGTTCTTTTTCTTTCCTTCTTTCTCTCTCTCTCTCTTTCTTTTTTAAAAGATTTGTTTATTATGTGTTCTGCCTGCATGACAGAAGAGGGTGCCATATCTCATTACAGATGGTTGTGAGCCACCATGTGGTTGCTGGGACTTGAACTCAGGACCTCTGGAAGAGCAGTCAGTGTTCTTAACCTCTGAGCCATCTCTCCAGCCCTGGTAGAGTTATTTCTATGGGCTGTGCCAAGTATCAAAATAAACAATGTTTTCTCTAACCCTTCAACTCCCATAAATCCAGGATATGTGCATACAGTTAAAACATTTCAAATACCTTCTTTTCACATAAAGGATGTGAGGAGATATGTGTTTAACAGTTTCATAGCCCCAGGTTCAATCTCTGTTGTGTGTGCATGAAGGTGAGTTGTGGTGAGTGCAGGTGCCCGCTAAAGCCAGAAGCATCAGATACCCTTGAAGCTTGAGTTACAGGTAATCGAGAGCTACCTGATGTGGAACCTGAGAGAACCTCAGGTTCTATGCAGGAACAATATGTCCTCTCAAGCACTGAGCCATCTCTGCAGCCCTCACTGTGTTTAATCTCTAATACTACAATCAAAATGAATGTGTGCTGATGCATACTTGTAACCCTAGCATTGAAGAGTCTGAGATAAGAGGATAGTAAGTTTGACGACAGTATGTACTACTCAGCAAGAAGGAAGGGAAGGAGATACACAGGGTTAATTTCAATCTTTGTGGGCTCAGCATTAAAAGAAAAAACCCTGGGTGGTGGTGGTGCATGCCTTTAATCCCAGCAACTACAGAGTTCCAGGAAAGGCGCAAAGCTACACAGAGAAACCCCTGTCTCGAAAAACCAAAAAGAAGAAAAAAAGACAGAGCCGGGCGGTGGTGGCCCACACCTTTAATCCCAGCACTTGGGAGGCAGAGCCAGACAGGATCTCTGTGAATTCGAGGCCAGCCTGGTCTACAGAGCTAGTCCAGGACAGAGAAACCTTGTGGGGGCGGGGGGAAGAAGAGCCAAAAAAAACCCAAAAACCAAAAACTGCAAACAAACCACTAAATTCTGACACTAATAACAGCCATGATAAAATGTTTAATGTATTTTTTATAAGCCAACTATAAAGAGTTCTTGGGAGATAAGAGTGACATAAATGAATATTATGACTATGTATAGTGTTATAATGCACTACATCTTCCTGAGGGTGAATTAGAATTTTAAAGTTAGGTTGTGGAGTACACCTTAAATCAGACTCAGTAAATCTGAGTCTGAGGCGAGCCTGGTCTACATATCAAATTCCAGGCCAGCCAGAGTTACATGGTGAGACCCTATTTCACAAATCAGTGGTAGAGCACTTGCACAGCAATATAGAAAGGCCATGGGTTCAAGCCTTACAATGGGAAAGAAAAGAGAGAACACGTGTGCTATTAATAAATACGCCCAGACAAAAACAAAATGCCCAGAATCCAAATGTCTTTCTTACCAGTACAGCCAAGTCGGCTTGAGAGGCACCACCAATCATATTTGGGACAAAACTCTTATGGCCAGGAGCATCTAGAATTGTAAAATGCTTCTTTTCGGTTTCAAAATAGGCACGACCCACTTCTACCGTTTTACCCTTGTCTCGTTCCTCCTGATTTGTGTCTAAGGCCCAAGACAAGTACCTGGAGGATATTTTTTTTAAAAAAAAAAAATATGATTATCATTAAAAATAGTCTTCTACCAAGAAGCATGTAACTAAATGTGACATCCAGTTTCATCTCCACTATTCATCTGTGTCATAAGGAAGACTAGTAAGATAAAACCAAGAAAATTAAATATACATTGTTATGATGCAAACAGAGCCTATACATACCTAGTGAGCTAGTCCATAAGCAACATGATTCATAAAAGGAAACTGACACATAGGGAGAAAGACTACTTAAGTGCTGGGTGTGGTGTTATACATCTCTAATTCCAGTATCAGAGACTGAGGCAGGAGGATAGTCAATGTTTGAGACCATCTGGGCTACCCATTAAAATCTTGTAAGAAAGAAAAGAAGAGTTGACAGAGAAAAGGAAAAACAAAGGTGAGTCATAATATTAATGCTGTGTTTTGAATATGAAATGTCTCCCGAAGTCTTGGGCATGGGATATTCTGGTCCACAGTTGGAGGCTTAGAAGGTGTGGCCTTGTGGACGAGGTATGTCACTAAGGCTGGCTTGGAGACTTTCAAGCCTTACACTACTTGAGGTTCACTCTCAGCCTGCTTACTCCAGCCCCCATGACTGCCTGCTGCTATGCCTCTCAGTCATGTGGATTTGTTGTACCCCTCTGGAACTGTAGGCCCAAATAATTCTTCCTTCTATAAGCTGCTTCTGGTCATGGTGTTTTATCACAGCAGTAGAAAAATAACTAATACAACTAATTCCAGTATCATAGAGTAAAGTCAACACCTCTTTATTTCACTTTTCTAATTATATAACAGAATACAATGATTGCAAAAAACAGGATATTAAAGCCAAAGCATGTTTCATACCTGTAAGCTAATACCTGTAATCATTTGAAGACTACCTACAATTAAATTTGAGGCCAATCTGAGCTACAGAATGAGACCTCATCTCAAAAAAAGCCTATTTCTCCACAAGGCCACCATTCACAGCATGTTGGAACACTGGTTACTTACTATTAACTACTGATATGCACCAGTGATGGCATATGCCTTTGATTCCAGCACTTGGGAGGTAGAAGCAGGCAGATCTCTGTGAGTTTGAGGCCAGCCTGGTCTACAGAGTGAGTCCCAGGACAGCCAGGGCTAAACAGAGAAACTTTGTATCGACAAACAAAACAAAACAAAAACTCTGACATCACTTCACTGTGTGAGAATTATTTAATTCTACAGAAACTGTTTCAAAACACCCATAGTAACAGCTTGTAATCTTTTTTAGTCTAATACTAATTAAGACTTCCCATTTGCCAGGCATGCTGGCATACCCCTTCAATCTCAGCACTTGGGAATCAGAGGCAGGTGATCTCTGAATTTGAAGCCAGCCTGGTCTACATACTGAGTTCCAGGCCAAGCAGAGAGAGCTACAGAGACTCTTTCTCAACAACAACAATGGAATACAGAAACGTGGTCCTTTCTGAAGAGGAGCATTAGTGTTGCAGTGAGATAAGGGCTGCAAACTTCTCTCAAGTGCCAGGGACTTAACCCAAGTTTCTCATACAAGCTAAGCATTCACTGAACTACTCACCTACACTCCCAAAATGTATCATTTTAAAAAACAAAATAAGGTCACAAAGCACCTTCACGCATGCGTGTGCACGTGTGCTCGCAAACACATAGACACAGAGGATCTTTTCTCTTACCATTGATGATTTTCTTTTTTCTTCCAGCACTTATTGACATAATGACTACATATCCTATGTGCAATCATAGTTCTTTTCTCTCCAAACACCACTGCAATATTAAGTTCTAGTCCTGCTTAGTATAAATTTCATAATATCAACTTTTTTCCTCCCTTTGATTTTTTCGAGACAGTTTCTCTGTGCAGCTCTGGCCCTCCTGGAACTCACTCTGTAGATCAGGCTGGCCTCAAATTCAAGGGTCTGCCTGCCTCTGCCTCTGAGTGCTAGATTAAAGGTGAGCACCACAACTGCCTGGCAATATAAATAGAATCTTTTTTTTTTTTTTTTTTTTTTTTTTTTTTGGTTTTTCGAGATAGGGTTTCTTTGTGTAGCTTTGCGCCTTTCCTGGAACTCACTTGGTAGCCCAGGCTGGCCTCGAACTCACAAAGATCCTCCTAGCTCTGCCTCCTGAGTGCTGGGATTAAAGGCGTGCGCCACCACCGCCCGGCTTAAATAGAATCTTTTAATGGTTATACAACTGCTCAATTAGATGGATGTCTTAAAATTTATTAAACAGTTCTCTTACTACTAGATGTTTAGATGATTCCCAAATCTTCTTTGTGTAAGTTAGGAAGTCATCATCTCACAAAATGATATGAGAAAAAGAAAACTTTGCCTTTATTATACAGTATTTTAGCTGTTAAAAATTTGTTTTAAATCACTTCTATTGAGATAGGGCTTCACTATGTTGCCCAGGTTGGCCTCAAACTCTTGGCGTCAAGCATGCAGAGTACTGGGACCATAAGCTTGTAGTACTGGGCCTGGCTGAAAATATGCATTTGAACAGACCACAAAAACATTAAAGGTACCGTGTTTCCTTAAAAGTAACTTCTAGTATCATAAAAGTTTACTATACCAGGTTTCTCTGTTTTTTTCTTTAGCTTCTCGTTCATATTTCTCAAGTGTCCTTTTGTCCACCATTCCAGTCAAATACCTGAAAACAGTTAAAGACAAAAAATAAAAGAAGAATACATTTTAGTGACTCAGTACAGTAAGGAAACTGTTCAAGCACTTGAAGGGAATCTGAAGCACAGAAAACGGCTATTGAGAAAAAGAACTGCACCATTTATTTCTTTTGAAATCAGACAATTTGCAGCAGTCTTCCTCTTCCATCATGTGGGTCCCAGGGACTGAGTCCAGGTGGTTAGCTTTGATGACCTTTGCTACCAAGTCAGCTCACTAGCCAAAAACCCCAGCTCTTTTAAAGTCAATGTGCTATTTGTAGAGCTAGTATAATATAAAAAGGATACTTGTACCATTTCAAATTATTAGATGAGAACAAAAGTACTTCACAGTGAAAAACACTGTGAAACACAGGCAATACCTTACAAAAGTAATGACTTGAGCTCAAATCAATACTCTGTAAACTATATTGAGTATGTAAAACACAGTTGATAGCATCATCCCCACAGGACACAAAATACAGTATGTCTTCTGTGATGTTCTTCTTGTATTTTATTTTTGGTGCATTTGTGCTTTGCCCTCATGTGTGCCTGTGTGAGAGTGCCAGATCCCCCAAGCTGGAGCTACAAACAGTTGTGAGCTGCCATGTGGGTGCTGGGAATTGAACCTGGGTCCTCTGAAAGAACAGTCAGTGCTCTTAACCTCTGAGACATCTCTCCAGCCCCTTCTGTGATATTCTTGATACAAGAAAGTATCAGTCCTGTCCAAACCACAGAACACTATATGAAATAACCAGTTCACATTCTTTAAATTACTAAGGCCAGGGGTCAGAGATGGCTCAGCAGTTAAGAGGTTTTCTTTTCTTCAGGAGGACCTCAGTTCAGTTCCCAGCACTCACATTAGGCAGCTCAAGTCACCTGTAACTCCAACTCCAGGAGAGCCATCACTCTTTTCTGGTCTCCTGGGGCATTACCATACACATACATTTTTTAAAAAGGGAAGGGGAGCCTGGAAAGATGGCTCAGTGGTTAGGAGCAACTGCTGCTCTTGCAGAGGACCCAGGTTTGATTCCCAGCACCCACATGGGAGCTCACAACTGCCTGTAACCACAATTGCAGGAGAGCCTAGCATCCTCGTCTAGCCTGCTCAGGTACATGCATACACATAATACATATATATAATACAAGTAGGCACACGAACACATACACACAAATGCAAATCATTTGTTTTTTTTTTTGGTTTTTCGAGACAGGGTTTCTCTGTGTAGCTTTGCGCCTTTCCTGGAACTCGCTTTGGAGACCAGGCTGGCCTCGAACTCACAGAGATCCCCTGCCTCCCCCCCGGCCCCCCAGTGCTGGGATTAAAGGCGTGTGCCACCACCGCTTTAAAGATGACAAAGACCATAAAGGAAGGAAAACTGGAAATGTTACAGATTGAGGGCTATGGAGATATACTAATGCTATATTATATATAATTCGAGAACATAACAATGGAAAAATTGGTGACTTTCAATAAAGATCTGCTGTTTAATTTTCAAATGACAATCAGACGTGCTGTTGGCGTTAGAAGTTGCAACGCAAACTTGACGGTTACGATGGCACCCTGCACCCGGCATGCAGACCACCAACCGACAACCAACACCAACCAAGGCCAAGCTGTTGTTGTTGTTATTTATTTATTTATTTTTCCAAGAAAGGTTTTCGATGTGTAGTCCTGGCTTCCTGGAAACTCACTCTGTAGACCAAGGCTGGCAATGAACTCACAGATCTGCCTATCTCTGCCTCCTCCTGAATGTAGGCAGGGATCAAAGGTGTGCGCCACCATCACCTGGTATTTTTTTCTTTTTGTAAGCAGTGCTGAGGACTCAACCCAAGACCTTACACATGGTTGCTGAGTTAGTACTCTTGACACCAATTTATCTCCCTAGCCCTGGTTTTCCAGTTTGATTATTGGACCATAGTTTATGTATGATTTTCACATTAGGTTAAACTGAATAAAGGGACTGTGAGAACTTTGTATTGTTTCTGGTATCTTTCTGTAAGAACAACACACATGTACCCACATGCAAATGAACATGTAAGACAAAACATTTTCATATTAAAGAATCCTCAGGATATATTAAGATCATTATATGTAATATCTATCCCCTAATTTATATGTGTATAAATTCTAATGCGCAAGCAATGAAGTTCTGTCAAATGACTTTTCAAAGTGAGATCATTTTAAAATAGCTCTTGTCAATGTGAGGCTATTGTCTGAATACTCCCTAGTAATGTGTGCTAGCTTTTATTTAATCCAAATCAAAGCCCCCGTCCCTCTCATCCCAAATATTACCTACATAATCACCTACAGTATGATGTTCTTCACAACCTGAATGTAAAAAAAACAAAGCAGTGAAGAGGCCACCCTAACTACAGCCTATCAATAAAAAGCATACTGTCTAAAACACCATCAAATAGGTGTACCACTTGCAACTGCAGAACCTTCTTAGCTGACTGAAGATGCCTGTTTAAGGGACATTTACAATAGCAGGATTACTACTGAGGACTATCAATTAGGCAACCCAAAAGCATGCCCTTGGGTCCTCTGATGACCAACTTTGAACAAACAGGTCCAAATTTTGAGAAGAAATCCCAATTTTAGGGCTTTTAAGTAATTATAAAAATGTATGAAATTGGGAAGGTGGCTCAGTAGGTGGTTTGCTGCACAAGCCTCAACAACCTTAGTTCAGATCCCTAGAACCCAGACACAGTAGCTCACACACCCGTCTGTAATCGTCATCGTTAGAATTCTACCCTTACTCCACATGAGCAGTTCAGGAGTTAAGCAAAAGGTCTTGCGTCTTATGACGATGCGCATGTGTGGTATAGCTCCGTAAGCCCACCTGTGCATGCTCACTGGGAACCCTTAAAAAGCCTGATGCAGACCCTCCCTCTCTCTCCCATTCTGCTCTGCTCTCTCTCCCCCAACCTCATCATCTTTCTCTCTGCTCCTTCCCAGGCCTGGTTCTCTTATATCCCTCTCACACCCCTCTTCTTCCCAATAAAGCTCTGCTACTAGGCAGTCTTGGCCGTGCCTTTACCTTTCCGCTGTAACCAGTGCTGCTTATCATTCATTTCAGTCGTCCCTTTATAGGGATCTGGAAGCTGGGGAGTTGGGGTGGAAGGACAGCTAGCCTGGTCTACACAGCAACCAACAAGAGACCCTATCTCACCCAAGGAGGAAGGTGAAGACTGAGGATTTCCTTTGTCCTCTGTAAGCACAACATGGCATGCATGTGCTCCCCACCCACACCCACACACACGCACACACACAAATACATATACACACACGCAAAAAGATTTTTAAAAAATTGTCAATACCACAATGCATTACTAGAGGTCAGTCAGTGTCTTTGCAAGTAGGTAGCTTGCATAAAATGGTAAAATTTGGGGCTGGGGAGATGGCTCAGTGGTTACAGCACTTGTCACACAAACATGAGAACTGGAGTTCAGATCCCCAGAACCTATGTAAATGTCAGGTGGGAGAGGCAGGTCTGCCATGCCAGTTAGTCCAGCCTCACAGGCAGGGACAGAATCCGAGAGTAAGATGACCAGTGAGATTAGCCAAATCAGAGAGCTCTGGGTATGATTGAGACCCTTGCCTCAATGCATAAGCTAATACCAATCTTGGATCTCTACATATATGCAAACACATGTGCAGACCAACACACATGCATAGGCTGTAGTTAGGGTGACCTTTTCACTTTTTTTTTTTTTTTAACATTCAGACTGTGAAGAACATCATACTGTGGGTGATTATGTAGATAATATTTGAGATGAGAGGGACAGGGGCTTGGATTTGGATTGAATAAAAACCAGCAGGCATTACTAGGAAGCTTAATCAGTGTATACACACACTATCACACCACCACCCTTCTTTGATTGGAAAAAAAAATCTTGGAATGATGGCCAGACTACTTGCCTTTGATTAAATCCACATACAGAGGCCAGAGAGATGGCTCAGTGGTTAAGAGCACTAGCTGTTCTTCCAGAGGACCCGGGTTCAAATCCCAGCTCACAGCCATCAATAACTCTACTTTCAGGGGACCCAATACCCTTTTGGGGTTGGGGATTTAGCTCAGTGGTAGACTGCTTGCCTAGCAAGCACAAGGCCCTGGGTTCGGTCCTCAGCTCCACAAAATTAAAAAAAAAATCCACATACATTTCAGGATCGAAAAAACAGTTCATTCATGAGTCAAAATCAAACTTTGGGTTTGGGAATGTAGTGGAAGAGCTCTTTAGTCTTCACAGATCCTGGGTAGGATCACCAGCACTAGGGACAAATGAAAACAGGAAGCTGGGGGCTAGAGAGTTGGCTCAGTGGTTAAAAATGTTTGTTGTTCTTGCAGAGAACCCAGGTTCATTTCCAGGCACCCACACAGTGGCTCACAACCATCTGTAACTAGTACCAGGTGATATGACTCTTTTTCTTTTTTGGTTTTTTGAGACAAGAGTTTCTCTGTATAACATCCCCAGCTGTCCCAGAACGTAGACCAGGCTGGCCTGGAACTCACAGAGATATGCCTGCCTGTGCCTGGGATTAAAGGCGTGTGCCACCACGACTCTCTCTTTTGACTTCTGTGGACATGAGGCATGCACACAGTGCACATACACATTATGTAAACACACACATATAAAATAAAAAATAAATACATCTTAAACAAAAACAAAACAGAAAGCTAGCTTTCATTACTCCAAGAAAATTATAGATACACTGCAACTTGCCGTGATTCTCACTTACTCCATCACCAGTCAAAAATACCTTTTAGCCAGACATGATGTTTAATCCCCACACTTGGCAAACAAAAGCAGGAGGACAAGTTCAAGACCAGCTAGGGCTACACACACAGTGAGATCCTGCCCCCCAAAACCAAAATAATTTTATTGAGGCATTTTGGAGGTAGAACAGCAGAAGGATCAGGAATTCTGAATCATCCTATCCTAGACTACATACTTGAGTTTAAGGCCACCCTGGCACACATGCTTCCTCAAAAATAAAAAAATAATAAAACACCTAAACTACCTAACGTCAATGCTTAGCCTAACTCCCTTCTATAAACTCAGATCAAGTCGGGCAAAATCAAGTTGACACAAAGCCCACTTGATATTAAAGTGCCGACACAAAAGGACACACTCATGCGTGCACACACACAAACACAACTATTTAGCTGACACTAGCAACAGTACACCGTAGAGGACTGTTTAGCTCGGTGATCAGTGACTGGGAGCTATCACACTGTCACTGTCAGCATCATAAAGGAGGGTCAGACCACCTAGGCAAAGAGCTCAGTTCAAAGTATGACTTCCAGTTACAGCCAGGGACCATCTGTATATTCCAAGCCAACTAAGACTTTCTGTAATCTTGGGTTCTATATTTTCATAAAGTTTTAAGAAGGCCTGGAGAAATGGACCAGCAGTTAAGAGCACTTGCTGCTCTTGCTGAGGACCCAGTTCCATTCCCAGCATCCACAACAGTCAACTTAAAACCACTTGTGATTCTAGTCCCAAGGAGATTCAGTAACCTCTTCTGGCCTCCCCAACCACCTGCATGGATGGTTGCTTATACAAAAATGCACACACATACAAAAACAACATCTTTAAAAATTTGTTGTTGTTTCCAGACAAGGTCTCATTATACCACTCTGGCTAGCCTACAACTCTACATGCAGACAAGACTGGCCTTGAACTCACAGAGATCCACCTGCTTCTGTCTCCCATGTGCTGGGATTAATTAAAGATGTAGTGGGTAGCTCCAACCCCCATTGAGACTCTGGCAACTGTCACGCCTACGAGGCGGGGCGAGGGGAGGCGCCTGGGGACCCGAGAGCTGGATGGGCCAGCGCTTGCTCTGGGCGCTCTCTCGGTGTCGGAACGCTTCACGAATTTGCGTGTCATCCTTGCGCAGGGGCCATGCTAATCTTCTCTGTATCGTTCCAATTTTAGTATATGGGGAGCCATGGGGAAGGGGTTTTGCAGTCCAGCGGTGTTCTCCGGAGCTCTGCACAGTCAATCTGCACCGGTCAGCGTTCCGGCACCGAAAGAGCGCCCAGAGCAAGCGCTGGCCCATCCAGCTCTCGGGTCCCCAGGCGCCTCCCCTCGCCCCGCCTCGTAGGCATGACAGTTGCCAGAGTCTCAATGGGGGTTGGAACTTCCAGAACCAAGCTGGAATGGCTACCCACTACAAAAGATATGCAACACCATGCCTTGCCAAAAAGAAAACAGGGGGGAGGGGGAGGGGAGGTCTGGAGAGATGGCTTGGTGGTTAAGAGCACTGGCTGCTCTTTCAAAGGACCTGAGTTTAATTCCCAGCACTCACATGGCAGCTTACAACTGTCTGCGACTCCAATTCCAGGGAATCTAACACCCTCACACAGACAATACATGTAGGTAAAATACCAATGCACATAAAAAAGGAGGAGGAGGAGAAGCAGCCACAGCAGCAGCCAGGTAGTGGCACACACCTTTAATTCCAACTATTCATGTGCAAACATCATCACCACCACCACACACACATACACACAAGCACATACACACACGTTTTGCTTTGTTTCAGAAATACAGTGTTGCATGAGAGTCTGACAGTGATTAAAAACTAATGTTTATACTACAATAAAAATTACTTAACCTCTGCCTTCCCTACACAGATGGTTTATGATTAAAGTTTCTAACCTGAAGTGCTGACCAATTTTTATCTCCCTTGTCTGGCAAAATGAACACTTACAACGTCTGAAATTTATCCAACCAGATTAACTCTACCATTAGATAAAAGAGACTTACATTATTTGCCCTCCAATGGTTGACTTGCCCGCATCTAAAAGGAACAGCAAAAATATGGGAACATAGGTTAAAAACAACCACCAATATATATAAATATAACTACAGGGATTTTTTTTAGCATGCACAGTCAAGTCTTGCAAAAGCAACTGAGCTGTAATAGGAATTTCAGGATCAACTTCTAGGGACCCTCTCCCATGTACAATGAATGAGGCTAAGATTCCCCATAGGGGAATGATGACTGAGAAATGCTTTCCTGATAAAGAAGTAATTTGTTTTGTTTTGTTTGAGACAAGGTTTCTCTGTGTAGTCCTGGTTGTCCTGGAACTCACTCTGTAGACCAGGCTAGCCTTGAACTCAGAGATCTGCCTGCCTCTGCCTACAGAATGCTGGAATCAAAGGCATCTCTCACTTTAAAGAAACAGGATAGGCATTTCTTTACAAATTTCAAAGTTATTCTTCTCTAAAAAAAGTGTGATTTCAAGAGGGAGATAGGTCAAGCCTCGTGGGGTATATCTGCAATCCTAGAACTCAGGAGGCTGAGGCAGGAAGAACATGGGCTGAAGGCCAGTCTGGATGACTACATAGTGAGTCCCTGTTTCAAGGTAGAGAGACAACACAGAATTCGGTATTTTCTTCTCACAATTTGACAAGTCAGAAATCATATAATTAAGCAAAGTCTTGTTTGTTTGACTAAACCAGTTACTTGGCAAAACACCCAGAATTTCCTCTAAATTACTAATTTCTTATTTCATACAAAATTAAGCTGACTAGTAAAAACATTAATCCTATTAAAAGGAACATATCAACTAAAGAAAAAAAATGCACATTTCTTGGATACAAACTAATTATCCATTACACACATTCTGAAGCTTATTTTCTTCCAGTTTCTATGCCATTTCAAAACAGTTGATCTGCCCAAATTTCAAGAACAAAGCATTAGTGTTTTTTTTTTTTTTTTGGTCAGCTGAAGCAAGTTAAAAAACATAAAACCGTCTGGGAGTGGTGGTACACACCTTTAGTCCTAGCCCTCAGGAGGCAGAGGCAGAGAAGGTGGATCTGTGAGTTCCAGGACAGCCAGGGCTACACAGAGAAACCCTATCTCAAAACAAACAAAAAACACCCAAAGCATGTAAAGACATGTGACCCTGCAGTCAACTCTCACTGTGTGTGCATGTGGACAGAGCATTTTAGATATTTCATTACTTTGACTCAGTTTTACTCTTTCATATCTCCAAGTAGCTAAACAAGATGTTCTACAATGTCCCCAATAACTCTGGTCATTGTTTATAAGACTTGTGAGGACAACTTACCGACATGCCCAATGAATACAACATTTACATGTTCTTTCTTAGGAGCACCTGGGGGTGCCACCACCGACTTGGGTTTTGGTATTTCTTCTTCTTCCTCCATCATTTCTTGGGTACTTTCCTCTGGTGGCCTTCCATCTCCTGAGGAGCCACCCCCGGGCTCTGATTCACTTATTTCTTCTTTGTGCTCCCATGATTCTTCTGGGGACATTTCTGTCTCTCCATTTTCTACTGAAGAAAGGTATTTTAAATCAGTATCTTGAAAAAATAGAATTGCCTGCACTTTAAACAGTCCTTAAAGCAGCAAATAAAAGTCACTTAGGTCCCTCTTCTGACACCTATGACACAGGCAAAGATGGCTGGGTTTTCAAGCTGGCCTCACTGCTGACAGCAGAGCCAGAGCCTATACCTAACACACAGCTATATAGCATGGTGTCATTTCCTAAGGGTAGACTATATGTAAACAAGAGAGCCATCATTCCCAACTGCACCTATTCCAGTATCAAGATGTTCTGACTGTGGGGAAGAAAAGGAAAGTATAAAAATCAGAATGAGGTGTGTGAAAGAATTTAGGAGATAAGTTTCCTGTGTAAATAAGAACTTTTAGCATTAACTTTAATTATCACCTGGGAAATAGGAAACTTTTAAGAGTACTAAAGTTATTTTTTAAAGGATGGAAATTTTGATGAAATGTTAGACGAGGCATGATGGGATATTCCTTTAATCCCAGCATTCTGAAAATAGAGGCAATAGGGCTAGTAGTTTTTTTTTTTTTTTTTTTTTTTTTTTGGTTTTTTTCGAGACAGGGTTTCTTTGTGTAGCTTTGCGCCTTTCCTGGAACTCACTTGGTAGACCAGGCTGGCCTCGAACTCACAGCGATCCGCCTGCCTCTGCCTCCCGAGTGCTGGGATTAAAGGCGTGCGCCACCACGCCCGGCGGGGCTAGTAGTTTTAAGGCTACAAAGATCCAGCCTCAAGAAACAAACAAAGTCAAAGGAAGAAGCACTATGTTTAAACTAGCTAGCACTTCTACTGGACTTCACTCACAGTCACTAATTGGTCTAGGCTGTGTTAAAATTCTAATATCAAAAATTTAATCGTGGTGTAAGCATAGACATTTCAGTCATCAGAACATGTACATGTGCATCTTAAATCTGGAAGTTTCCTATTACTGTATTAATATGGTCAGAAATTCTTACCAACAGGTTCTGAAAGTTCCATGCTAACAGCTGAATTTGAACCTAGAGGAAAAATTGAAACACAATACATATTCATAAAAAGTATCTAATTTTACACATCATAGACAACTTAAATGTTTTCTTGCTTAGATATTAAAAAAAAATTACCTTCACACAATAATGACTGTTCTTGAGAAGCCTCCACAGGTGCTGGTTAAGAAAAATAAGTTCTATTAGGAATTGAGCTCTATCTTATTTACTTAGCTTTTGATATATAATAAAAGTAGAATTACAATAAACATACCACACACCTCAGCAACTCAGAACAATGTCAGCTAATTTGGGTTTTCAAATCAGAAGTCTGTTTAGCCTACTTTTCAAAACTCTATCAACTGCAGACAATTAAAAGAAATCTGGGCACCAGCAAGGTGGTTCAGCAGGTAAAGAGCCTGACAACCTGAGTTCAATCCCTTGAGCCCACAGAAAGATGGAAGGAGAGACCCAATTCTACAAAGCTGTCCTCTGGCCTCCACACATGGGTCATAGCATATTCACTTACACAAAATGGTAATTTAAAAACTCTATTGACAGCAGCCAACTTTCAATAATGGAAATGTATTAAAAATGTTAGTCCTACTTTCCAAATCTTTCCTTCACAGATATTATCAATGTAACACAAAGCCCACAGCAAATATTATTATTTGGATTCTACTTATTCAATATGCCTCTTCTCTTTCTCTTCTGATAATCCACCAACCCCAAAAGGCTGTAATTGCCATGTTTTATCAAATCCCCAAGTAATTTGATACTAAGATAAATGGCAATTGTTTGAAGCCTCTGGGATACAAACATTAACATATTCAGAAAAGGTGATTCTTGACTTGATGTGATCCCAGGAGGCAGAGGCATGCTGATCTCTAGGTTCAAGGCTACCCTGGTCTACATAGCTAGTTCTGGGACAGCCAGAGTTACATGGAGAAACTCTGTCTCCAAGTTATTATTTTGTTTGTTTGAATACAGGGTTTTTCTGTGCAGCTTTGGCTGTCTTGGAACTCACTGTGAGGACCCAGCTGGCCTTGAACTCAAGAGATCTGCCTGCCTCTGATTCTCAAGTGCTGAGATCAAAGGCGTGTGCCACCACTGGTCTCATAGGAGTTCACAGACTTTGGACCCACAGTTGGTAGCCTGTATGGGACCAGTCTGGGCCCTCTGCATGTGTGTGATCTGGGTCCCTGCCTGCCCATAATAGATATTTGGTAAGTGTTAATTGGTAGAATTGAGCTGAGGGTAGCAGTTTCCATTGAGAGTGAAAAGTGACAAGTGACAGCTGCTGACTTATTCAGTCCTCTCAGTATGCCTATCATTTCAACCCTCTAGTTGATAAACCAGCAGGATTCCAACCCAGGAATTTAGCTCCGTTTTAGGGTCCTACCACTACTCTGTTATTTACTGCCTCCTTCCCAAGATCACTATCTGACTTTCTCTGGTGAGTAAGTAATTTTTCCTTACCCTTAAATTGTTCTTCAAAATGGAAAAGCAAGGCCAGGTGTGGTAGTACACACCTGTAATCCCCAGCCACCCCAGAGACTGAGGTAGGAGGAGTCAAAGTTCAAGGCCAGTCTGAACCTTGAAAAAGAAAAGCTGAAAAGAAGGGCTGGCAATATGGCCCAGTAGGAAAGGCACTTGCCACACAGCCTGGTGATCTGAGCTGTTCACTGGAGGTGCAGTTCAGTGGTAGAACAACTGTGTCCCAAATTGAAATGATTCCCCTAGGTCTGGGGATATGGCTCAGTCTGAAAAGCACTTGCTGCTCAAGTATGAAGACCCAAGTATAAAAAGCTTAGTGTAGTGAACATGCTTATAATCCAGAGAATGCTGGCTTAGCCAGTCTAATCAGTGAGCCCCAGGTTCAGTGAGAGACCCTGTCTCAAAAAATAAAGAGGAAGAGGCTAGAGATGGCTCATTCTTGCAGAGATGGCTTGTTCTTGCAGAGGACTCGGGTTTGATTCCTAGCAGTCACATGGTGAGGCAGTCACCCAACACCGAACCATCACCAAACCCCAGTTCCAGGTGACGTGACAGTCACCAATGTGGTGAACAAACATTCACGCACACAAAAAACTCATGCACATAAAGTCAATTGTTGTTGTTGTTGGTTTTCTTTGGGTCTCTTTGGTAGCCTTGGCTGTCCTGGATCTCGCTCTGTAGCCCAGGCTGGCCTCCAACTCAGAGATCCGCCTGCCTCTGCCTCCTGAGTGCTGGGATTAAAGGCATGCACTGCCACCACCCAGCTAGCACATTTAACTTTTAAAAAATGATTTTTTTTTTTTTTATGTTCATTGGTTTTGGTCTTTTGGGGGGGGGGTTCGAGACAGGGTTTCTCTGTATAGCTTTGAGTAGCTATAGTGCTGGGAGTAAAGGTGTGCGCCACTGCCGCCCGGCTTGTATGTATGTCTTATGTGAGGGTGTTGAATCCCCTGGAAGTGGAGTTACAGACAGCTGTGAATTGCCAAGTGGGTGTTAGGAATTGAACCTGGGCCCTTTGGAAGAGTAGTTAGTGCTCTTAACTACCGAGCCATCTCTCCAGCCCCAGAACATTTAATTTTTAATGAATTAACTTTAGCAGTTTTCCTTTCTTTTTTCGGTTTTCTCTCTCTTTTTTCCTGAGGCAGGGTCTTAGCTCTGCCTGGCCTTGAACTCAAGGAGATCTATCTGCCTGCCTCTGTCTTCCAAGTGTTCGGATTTAAGATTAAGCCACCAAGCCAGGGCAAGTATGTATGTACTGATTGGTTGATTGTGTGTGTGTGTGTGTGTGTGTGTGTGTGTGTGTGTGTGTGTGTGTTAGAGAAAATATGCACAAGCAGATGCTATAGTGGGAACACATGCATGCAGGTCAGAACAATGTTTTAAGAGTTGATTCTTGCATTACCCATTACTGAGGGGCAGGGTCTCTCTTACATCTGCTGGACTATTGGGGTGATTTTCGTCTTTGCTTCTCACTTTGCATAGTAATGTTGGGATTACAGATACACACCCTAACATCTGGCTTTTCAACATGGGTTCTGGGGCTCAAATCTCAGGTTGTTAGGCTTACATGGCAAGCCCTTGCCTTTTTTTTGTTGTTGTTGTTTTAAAGACAGGGTCTCACTTTGAGCTCAGACTGACCATAAACTCATCAAGTGGCCCAAGCTAGCTTTGAACTTGGTGGCAATCTTCACGCCTGGATTATAGGTATGTGCCTCCAAGACCTAGCTTCATTGAGGTCCCTGCATTTTTTCTACCCCACTCCATGCATTCACTCAATTTCTTGTTTTGTTCTGTTTCCGAGACAGGGTTTCTCTGTGTATCCCTGGCTGTCCTGGAATTCACTATGTAAACCAGGCTGGACTCAAACTCAGAGATCCGCCTGCCTCTGCCTCTCACGTACTGGGATTATAGACTGCACCACTACCACCTGGCTTGATTTTTTACTAAGAATGAATACAGTAAAAACCATTTTGGATATGACAGCTTTCTAATAGAGGGTTATGGAAGTGCCTTACTCAGGAGGTTGAAGTATCCCTTAAATAAGAAACTAAACATCTCCAGCCCTCAAGGAGACCAACCTGTCTCACCAAAATTGCATGTTGAGAGATCTTTCTGCTATAGGCAATATTGGAAAACAGTGAAAGACAACAGAACAAAGTCTGCTGAACACAGAAAAACACCATGGTTCGTCCTAATTCTCAAACATTCAAAACATGGAAATGCGGCTAGACATTGTAGCAAGCTGGTACTGTCACTCAGGAGGGAGAGACAGGAGAATCACTGAATTTGAGGCCAGTCTGGGATTCACAATGATTCACAGCTAGCAAGAGCTACCACAGTAAGACCCTGTAAACAAACAAATGCAAAGTAAAGTAATGAGACCTGAAATCCCAGGTACTCAGATGTGGAAGCAGGATGAGCACATGAACCCTTGAGTTCAAGGCTAGCCTGGGGTACCATGAACAGACTCAAAGTGAAGAAAGGAAGGGATAGGGGTGGGAGAGGGGAAGGGCAAAGGTACAAAGGCAAAGAAACCTGTTCAAAGCCATCTACTATTCCATTCATTCATTCATTCATTCATTCATTCATTTGCCATCTACTATTTCTTGAATGCAGAAAGAGGTAGTTATAGTATTGAAACTACAGCAGTAAGACAAGAGATGTGGGAAATCAGACCAATGGGCCTGGTTTTGAAAACTAGAGACTGTTTGATTTTTTTGTTTGTTTGTTTGTTTGTTTTTGTGAGAAAGGGTCTCACACTACATAGCTCTGGCTGTTCTGGAACTACCTCTATAGATCAGGCTGGCCTCTAACAGAGATCCACCTGACTCTGCCTCCCAGGTGCTGGGATTAAAGGCATGCACTACAACCTGCCTGAGATTATTTGATGTTAAATTATAAGGACCTTTCCTTGTAATTAGCAGTCACTATCACTAAAATAAGACTTGAAACCAGAGCCCGCTCTTCCATTTATTCATGGGCATAATCCTGCTAAGGTGTTTTAACCTGTAATTTTGGCATCTATAAAATGGGCTGGCAGTATCTAAGCATTGATACTGCCGAGACTAAGTGGTAAACTGTAGTGACTACTCCATAAATTTACAACAAGCATTTCAGAGTCCTGCACTTATTACAAAACCTTTCAGAATGGAAACATTAGAAAGGCAAATTCCAGGGCTAGTCTGTCAGAAAATTATGCTGGTTATAGAAACTGGCTATAGGCATTCCCTTCTTCACTATTAAGCAGCATGGTAGACAGAAAGAGAACTAGTAGCTGGTAAATCAGGACTCCAGACAACCACTTAGCATGCTTAGGCTTCAATTTCCGTATCCAAGACTGAGGCTGTGTTTCTGCTGGAGTCATTTTCAGCCCTAATGTTCGAAGAACATATTGATTATATCATTAAAGCAATGCCTGGTATCAACCTGATAAGACTTTCTGTAGCGTAACAAAAAACTCTACTACATTTTTTCAAGTAATCATAAAAAGGTCTTATTTACAACTTTATGTCTCATCTACTTCAAAAACAAAAGTATATTAAAATAACATAAGCCAGAGCCACTCCAGATAGTGTCAATAATAGAAATTATTATTGACAAAAATAGAAAACATTGTCCTACTACCAAAATTAACTACCCAAAGATGGACACAGATTGCTCAGTTATATGCACTTTTTTTTTCTTCACTTCAAATGAAATGACGTTCAGTCACCTAGTTGTAACCTGTTTTGGAAATAAGCTATAGTAATGGAAGATGCTTAGGAAATCTTACTGTTTCTTTCTTTCCCCTTGAAAAAAGAATTACGGTGGGAAACAGTAACTAGTTCCTTTTACTAGTTTACTAGAACAAAGCTCTTTATGAATAAACTATATCTACTGCCAAGCTCTTAATTAAAATCCACTGAAAAAAGGACAAAACTTTTAGGCACCCAAACCCACTGCTGTTTGGTAAAAAAGAATCAAATAGTAAGATAGGTAATGTTCTACTTTGCCAAATTCCTGGAAAAATTAAAAGTAACCCCAGCACTTGGAAGGCTGAGGCGGGGAGAGTTGAGTTCTGGTCCAGCCTGGAAACACAGTAAGATCCTGCCTCAGAACAAAACCTGGCAGAAAATAGACACATCTTATGACTGGGAGAACAAGACTGAAACCATTTACTGAATCTTCACCAATCTCTTGCCTCCACATCCTTTGCATGTCTGCACTTCTTCTGTAGTCTTCCACTACAGTAAACTTACCTGGCTTCTTTCTAGACTCTTTCAAAGATCATAATTCATTACCTTGATGTTCCGACCAGCGCCTCCTTTCAATGCCTTGCCCAGCATCCTACATTCAGTAGACAGGCAAATGCTTGTTCACTGCTAGAACAGATAGCTGAGCAAAAAATTCCACTCTACTATGTTAACTCACCCCAAAAGTTTACTGAGTCTTTTTTCATTCCTTTCTCTTCAGCCAGAAAGATAATTCTATTTTTAACACTTTTAAGATTATTTTCTTCCCTGGCAAATAAAGACAAGCAAATCAAGGTTGTAGTTGTTCTTTACAGTATTTCCTTAACTTGTCTTGAAAATTTGACACTGTTTCTCTAGTGTCAAGGATCTAGCTCTAACTTGGGGTCTTTTGATTACCAGGCAAGTGTTCTACCACTGAGCTATGTCCCCAGCTGCCCTAATAATTTTACTTTCAAAATTTGTTTCACTATTACTGTGTGTGTGTGTGTGTGTGTGTGTGTGTGTGTGTGTGTGCATGCATGTATTCCACAGCTTGTGTGTGAAGGTCAGAGGACAACTCTGTGGAGTTGTTTCTCTCTTTTCCACTTACTTATGTGGGTTCCAGGAATCAAGCTCAGGTCATCAGGCTTGCCTGACAAGTTTTTTTGTTGTTGTTGTTGTTAAACCTAATAAGCCATCTTGCCTGCCCTGATCATGTTGTACCATTTCAAAGAAGTAAAATATAAAAAGTACAACATTGCAATAAACTATATACTAACAATACTAAATAAAGCATGCTCCAAAGGTTTGTTTCCAGTCAAAATCTCAGTTTAAACAGCCACTCAACCTAATAATACTAGCTGCTAATGCTCCCTAAATCCTCATACTGTCCATATGTGTGAAAACATGAACCAAACACCAAACATCTAATCCCCATCACTGTGACATTCCAGTAACAATACTTATCACCAATGTTTTCCTACTATCCTCTACTTAATATCCCAACAAGGCCTACCAGTGTCTTTACATCTTCATTCCTGCAGACATTTAAATTGTAAAACAAAACCCAAATAAAAAAAAAAAAAAACATAGGTTGGGCAGATGGCTTGATGTGTCAGAGAACTTGCTATTTAAGACCTGAGTTCAAACCCCCAGCACTCACTTTAAAAAGGCAGTGTGGTACTACTATAGGCACAGGTGTATATAACCTCAGTGCTGGGGGGAAACCAGAGGACCAGAGACAGGAGCTCACTGGAGTTCAACTGCCAGCCAGCCTAGTTCCCGGTTCATAACAGATCTATCACAAAGGAGTATGGCACAGAGTAATAAAGTAGGACACTCCATGTCTTCCTCTAGTTTCCATGAACCCCACACACAGGTACAACACATACACACCCACACACTACCTACCTCTCTTAGGCTGGCATGTGTGGCTAGATGGTCGAGTCCTTGCCTAGCATGTACAAGAGGCTCAGGGTTTCACCATCAGCACCATTAAAAATAAAAGACGATCCAGTCTTAAACAGGAACTAGTTAACATAATAAAATATGAATTCTGCAGAAAATAACCATTATGTGTATTTGGGATACTCTCTAATCTTCTAGCCTTAAAGAAGAACTTTTTGAAACTGTCCAGTGATCAGAAAGCCAGGCAGGCACAGTGGCAAGCACAAGTAACTTTTCACAGCCTCTGGCTCAGGCAGGAAGACTGAGAAGATAGCCTGGGCTATATAGTGAGACCTGCCTTTAAAAAAAAAATCCAAAACAAGACTAAGGATGGAGCTCAGCTGGTAAGAATGTATACCTAGCTTGCACAAATCCCTGGGTTTGAGCCCTGACATCATGTACACCATGTAACTTGCATGTGGTGGGGCAAGCCTGTAATCTTCGCACTTGGGAGGTAGAGGAGGAAGGAGTGTAGCAATGGGGAGACCAGCCTAGGCAACATGACCTTGTCTTCAAAACATAAAAATAAAAATCCATTAAGTGATAATGGTTGCTTAACCTTGAGAATATACTAAAACCTAAGTAAAAACTTCCCAGTCATTTTTAAGACCTCTATTTTCATTGATAGTCACTAGCCCCATTTCCTTGGCTCTGCAGAAAACTGGACTTAATGGATTATGCTTACTAACACTTAAATGAGTTCTACTTAATCACTGTTAGGAATGTGGTGTTTTCACGTTTTCAAAGAGAACAAGGTTATCCCCGAGTTCCCAGCTCTGACTCAGGATGGCTGGGGACAGGCATATCTAACAGCCTTTCCAGGAACATGTGAAGACTTGGCACCAAAGCCCCTTCCTCTACTACTTGTCTAGGCAGCACTGCAGTTCAAAGAGAAAAGAAAGATAGCTCACCCTGTGTCCAGGAGAAAGGAGAGAGCTGTCACCAGCAGGCACAGCCTGAAGGTTGTTCTAGGCCTCCCTCAGCCCTTTGACAGCTCTCCTCATACAAACACCAACCACAGACTGTCTTGATAACAAGGAAACAGGCCACATACCTTATGGACAATTTCCTCACCATCAACACATCTGGGTTCCCCTTAGCGAGTTACAGGCTAGATGCTACTGCCTTTTGTTTTCTCTGCTTTCCCCAAGCAAGATCCACTGATGGCAACATTTTTTCGAGCCAAAGTTCCCAAACTTTAGTCCCACATAGCTCTAGATTTCTACTTAGGCAATATTCAGACACCATACAAAGAAAGTTTATATTATTATTATTTCTTCTTGATGGGTATAGGTTCTTACTCTATCTAGCCCAGGTGAATCTGGAATTCATGGAAATTATCCTACCTCAGTTTCTCAAGTGTTGCAATCACACAACAATTAAAAAAAATTTAAGCCAGGTGTTTGCCTAAAATCCCAGCACTTGAGAGGCAGAGACAGATGGATCTCTGTGAGTCTGAGGCCACCTGGTCTACAGAGCCAGATCCAGGACAGCCAGGACTGTTACAGAGAAACTCTTTCCAAAACAAAACAACAAAAAGAAGTTGAGTTTCCTTGTTGGAAAGGAAATACAACAACCACACAAATAAAAGAGATGCCAGTCAATAAAAAAGTCAAATCCCCAGGGTTTGGGGAGGGCAGTAAGTATGTCAAATTCGTCCTGCATAAATAGCCCCAAAGTTCACTGTTCACCCCCACCCCACCAAACGTGTCATCTGTGCTTACATATGTTCCTCACAAAAACATTTCCCTAAACACCCTTTCACTCCCGGAGAGCAAAATGAAGCAAAAGTTCCCCAAGAAACTCAATTCCAAGAGAACTTTTACTTATTATTATTATTATTTTGAGAAGGATGTTGCCAAATAGTTCCAGTAGTCTTCACCTAAAGATCTCCCTGTCTGAGCCTCCTGAGTCCCGGGGTTACAGACAAGCACAACCACCCCTGGGAGAGAGAGGCTAAGTGATCCTGACATTTTTTCTCTAAGCTTTCTCCAAGCATCCTCCTGCCTCTGCCTCCATTATAATACCTAGGACTACCACCATACCAGGCTAGTCCAGAACCCAAAACATAGAAATTAACAACATACTCTCACTTGAAATGAGCTCAAACGATCTGGCCCACCAACGTCCCTGCTAAATAATTACAGGAGAGTCAGCTTTTTTCCTTCCCTTTCCTTTTTCTCTTTAAGACAATACCATAGTTTCTCAAATAAGCACCAGCAGGAAGGCATACTTAAGTTCACTCAACGGACATTGGTACAAAATCAGCACCTGAAAGCAGGCTACCAATCACACAGCTGGCTTGCAACTAGATGTTTAAAGACTGAAACTAGAAACGAGAGAGAGTCTATCTAGTAATTACTGCGCGGGACAACTATTAAGTTATCAGAAACAGTCAAGTGTCTCAAGTAACAGACTAGACTACCAATCAACACACGAACACAAACTAAGCTTTTCTAGCAAGCAGCCCGTATAAGGTCAACACTTTTAAAGCAATTAAAGTCTAAACCTGCCACTCAGAAGGAAGGTCTTGAATCCCACTTAAAAACCTCACATAAGTCATTTAAGTTTCCTTCTACATGTTACTACTGAGGGATCTGACATTTTTTGAGCTTTTTAAGTTTTCAAAACGTTAAGAGTGGAAAAAAGGTCTTTGTATTGACAGCCAACAGTTCCTGGCGGATCGCAAGCCTGCAATGCATCTTGGGATTCCTTCAGGTCGGCCGGTGCCACAGATATTTAAAACGCAATTACAGTTCCAATAGTAGAAACTGCAGCGGGAGCGGCTCTGTGGGTCAGGAGAAGATACAAGCCTTGTCCCCCAACTCCTAGGCTCCCACACTCCCACCTGCGGGACTTCAGACCTCATCAGTCCCCACTTTTGGGCCTCGTGGCACTGACTGGCCAAGGGCCTGCCCGATCCCATACGGTTCCTGTGTCTGCGGGTGAACTGCAGGGGCGAGCTCGCCGGGTCTCCGGGTCTCCGCTCCTCCTCGCCCGGGCGCCCCAAGGCGGGCAGCGCCGGGACTGGAGGTGCCCCACCCAGACCAGCCGGCGCCGCTGTCAGCGGCCCACGTGCGGGCCGGCCGGGCCGCGCGTCCTCTCCACCCAAGCCGCAGCGGAACTCCGGCCCCAGCCCGCCGCCCGTGCCCTGGGAACATCCAGCCCGGCCCTTTACCCGAAGGGCCTCCCGCGCTGCTGCTCGCTCCGTGGTCGCCGCCGGCCGCGCCAGCTGGGGATGGCGGCGGCTGGGCCGGGCCCCGCAGGAAAGACGGCACGAATTCTGCGGCGTGGACGTTGGGGACGAAGGGCTTGGCGTTGACGTTGAGTTGCCGGCTGAAGGCCGCGCTGAGGTTCTCACGCTGGGCCTCGGCCACCGCAGCTATGGAGCCGCTGCCGCAAGGCCCTGGCCCGGGCGCCTCCATATCCGTCTGGTCCCAGCAGTCGGGAGCGGAGTCGCTGCTGCTGCTGCTCCCGCCACCGCCGCCTCCGCCGCCTCCGCCGCTGCCGGGATCCATGATCGGGGGGGCCGTGTGTGTGGTGAAGAGAGGGCGGGAAATGGAGGCGGGGGCGGCCGACCGGGGAGGAGCAGGCCGCGCTGACCCAGCGAGGACGGCAAGACAGAGGGGCCGGCGGCCAACGACTCACTCCTCGGCGTCTTGGGCGTCAGCTACAGTCCAGACTGGGCACTCACGACCGCAGCGACAGCAGCTCAACCCTCCTCGTGTGTGCGAAAGGATCTCCTCCCACCCAGCCCCAACTACCGCCGCCGGCCTCACCGCCAACCCCACGCTTGGCGTGGATTGACCCCTCGCTACCACCCGTACCTTCGCCTCGGTAGTTCTCGGCTATGTTAGCCCGCGTTTCCGCCTACGAAGCCCTGCCGACAGCTAAACTACAGGTTCCGACAGCACCCGCGCAGACCGGCTGCGGTTTTCTCAAGGGCCGACGGGAGTCGGAGTTCAGCGAGCAAGCGTCACCGGAAGCGGCTGGAGGTCCCGGCAGGCAGCGCGAGGAGGCGGAGGTCTGGTGGCCGGTCGGCGCTCCCATCTGTCGCAGGGTGGGGGCAGGGACGGGCCGTGCTCTGCTGGGGCACGCGGCGAGGACCCACCCCAGCCTCTAAGGACATGGACAGCAGGCCTAACCTAGGGGAAAATTTTTTCTTTCCCACTTTGAACACCCTTTCTGCCTTCTCTGTCTCTCATTCTCTGTACTGTGTTCTTTTTCTCGCCACCCCCAACCAGAGTTTGCCCTACATTTCAAAGCCGGCGGGGAGCGTCTTTCCTTTTATGTATTCATTTGTGGAAGAGGCAGTAAAACCGTGAGATGTTACAGCTTAAACTGCAGTGTGGCTCATAAAGGAATGGCCCCAGAATGTACGGCAGAAGGGATTGTTAACTGGAAACTTCCATGACTCACGTTATGTTTGACTAGTCATTAAAAGCCCTCACCTAAACTTTTTTCCATCCGTTCCTCCTCCCTGCCAGGAGATTTACGAATTAATCATGATTGCCATATTTCTTCGTGTACCCAGCGGTACCTAATAGGGCTATTTTGATGCTTCCAGTTCCTTATCCCCCATTAGGTGGTTTCCTTTTGAGTGGCCGGATTTGTCAACTATATTCACAGTACTTTAATAACTGCATCTCACACTTGCAGGTTGCAGTTCAGTAAATGTGGGGAAAATGACAAGCAAGGAGAAATACAGTTTACCTTTAGTCCTTACTACAGGAAGTAGGAAAAACCTGTTCTAAGTACCTGTTAAATTCTCCTGTAATTCACCCATGGAGACCAACACAGAGATAAACAAACTTAATTTTACTTCCTCTGAAAGGAGTCTAGACAGAATGCAACTAACCTGTTTGGAAATTACAGAATAATGTGTTAAAAAAAAAGTTTTAACGACTTTAGGTTATTTTTAAAAATCTAGATCTAAGCCGGGCAGTGGTGGCGCACGCCTTTAATCCCAGCACTCGGGAGGCAGAGGCAGGCAGATCTCTGTGAGTTCGAGGCCAGCCTGGACTACCAAGTGAGTTCCAGGAAAGGCACAAAGCTACACAGAGAAACCCTGTCTCAAAAAACCAAAAAAAAAAAAAAAAAAAAAGGCTGGGCGGTGGCACACGCCTTTAAAAAAAAAAATCTAGATCTAAGTTGGAATGCTGACTTTAAACATCTATATTGTAAAGGAGCTAAGTGAAAACTTGACCTACGGAGAGAGCTAAACACGAAGCTCTCTAAGACTGCAGGCCTGAAGAGGGCACCAGATCTCATTATAGATGGTTGTGAGCCACCATGTAGTTGCTGGGGATTGAACTCAGGACTTCAGGAAGAGCCAGTGCTCTTAACTCTTAACCTCTAAGCCATCTCTCCAGCCCCTCTGTTATTTTTTTTTTTTTTCTCTCTTCTTCAAGACAGTGTTTCTCTGTGTAGCCCTGGCTGTTCTGGAACTCACTCTGTTGACCAGGCTGGTCTTGAACTCACAGAGATCCACCCACTTCTACCCACTTCTGCCTCCTGAGTGCTGGGATTAAAAGTGTTTGCCATCATCGCCTGGCCTCTGGTTTCCTCAGTTACTTTTTGTTGTTGTTGTTTTGTTTTTTCGAGACAGGGTTTCTCAGTGTAGCTTTGCGCCTTTCTTGGATCTCTGCTCTGTATTCCACGCTGGTCTCAAACTCACAAAGATTCACCTGCCTCTGCCTCCCAAGAGCTGGGATTAAAGGTGTGCGCCACCACCGCCTGGTTCTCAGTTACTTTTTAAAGGAAGTCCTCAAACTTTTTTTTTCTTTTATGGTTGGTTAGTTGGGTTTGTTTGTTTGTTAAGCATGGACAGATGAAGCCAAGGTTGGCCTTGAACTCCTGACCCTTTTATCTCCACATTCCAAGTGCTGTACTTGCTTGCATATGCACCTCCACTCTCAGCTCTAGCTAGGGTTTTGTAGATGACTGTTTTCCTTGTGTGTGTTTTAAGATAAGGTCTTGCTGTGTGGCCCAGGCTGGCCTGAACTCAAGATCTGGTCTCAGCCGCTGGGAGCCCACAGCTTTCATCTTTTAGTCGTGTCTCTAATAAGTCCATTTGTCGCCCAAGGTTTTCGTTCCCCAGCCCACTCCAGAGAAAATGTCAGCATCTGCATGCAGCTGACTGGAGTAGCTCACCACAGTCTTCCAACCGCCTATCATTGTATAGATCAACCTCTGGCTGATCACAACTGGTAATGTTAGCTCATAACAACTAATTGAATAAACAGTTTCTTTGAAGTGTCAGAAACTGCTAACACTGTTGTTTGGAAAAGCAGTCAATGAGCCCAATGTGTTGGTTCAGTCCTGTAAACCCAGTACCAAGGAGAGCCAAGACAGGCAGTCCCTTTAATTCAAGATTAGCTATTGTTTAATCTGGGATAGATGCCTGCACTCTAGTGTTAGAACTGTAGACATGTGCTACCATGCTCGCTTTCCTTTGGTTTTCAAAGGCATTGGCTTACCAGACAGCTCCAGCAGGGAAGAGAAATGCGGTTAACAACTAGAACTGTGCTAAAAGTGGGCAACTTGAGGACAGGTTTTGTTGTCGTTGTTCCTACTCCGTAGTATAAAGCTAAGCAAATGAAACGAACTTCTTAAGTGTAAAGTGATGCCCTTTATAATAGTCAGGACTTTTGAGGTACAGACGAATAACTTTATGTGTGTGTGTGCGCGCGCGCTGTAACACATGGAGATCAGAGAACAACTTTTGGAGTTATTTTCACCTTCCATCTTGTTGAGGCAGGGTCTTGTTTCTGCCATGCTTTGTACTATAGACTGGCTGGCTGCAGAGCTTCTGTGACATTCTTCTGTGCCTGTTGTCTTAATGTGGGAATGCTGGGATTACAGAGCCACATCACCATATCCACCAGGTTTGTTTGTTTTTTTAATATGTGTGTGACTGTAGATATGTTTGTGTATGCCCAGTGCCCATAGAGGGCAGAGAGGACATTGGAAGTGGAGTTACAGATGCTGTGAGCCACCATGTCGGTTCTGGGAATTGAACCCAGTCCTCTAGTAGCTGGTGCTCTTAACCACTGAGCCATCTCTAAAGCCTCACAGCCAGCATTTTCATCTGTGGTGATGTGGTGGTTAGAATAGGTGTGGCCCCCAGAGACTCCTGTGTTTAAATGCTTGGTCCATTGGGAGTGGCACTGTTAGAAGGTGTGGCTTTGCTAGAGGAAGTGTGTCACTAGGGGTCTCAGTGACGTCTCAGAAGCTCAAGCCAGTTCTCTTCCTGCTGCCTGCCAATCCAGATGTAGAACTCTCAGCTCCTTCTCCAGCACCATGTCTGCCTGCATGCTGCCATGCTTCCTACGATGACAATGGACTAAAACTCTGAACTGTAAGCCAGCCCCAGTTCAATGTTTTCCTTTATAAGAGTTGCCGTGGTCATGGTGTCTCTTCACAGCAGTAGCACACTGACTAAGACATCTGGTTTCTGGGGATTCAACTCAGGTCATTAGGCATGCATGGCAAATACTGTTATCTGCTTGCTGGCTTAGGACTAATAACATTAAGAGACAGTTTTTCCTGAAACTTACTGCTATTTGCTGGGATGTATACAAAGGATTAGTTTGATAGCCACTTTCTCTCAAAAAGCTATGCACATTCAAGGTTTGAGCTACACCACAACAGATAATCCCTATCTCCCAATGCAAATTTCACCAGCTGTCATTGCTAGTAGTCTCTTTTGTTCTCTCCCACCCAACAGAGTGCTAGAGTATTGAGCCTGGCACATGCTAAGCACATACTCTACCAATGAGCTGCACACCTCTCCTGCTCTTATCTTTTTCATCCTCTGTAAAATACACTGTATTTCAAAACCAAGTCATGTAGTGGCATTCCTGCTGAGCTCCGGGCTTGGCTCCAGAGAGTAGCACCTAGACCTAATCCTTCCTTTGTTTAGCCACCTTTTGTTTCTCTTATCACCCTATGTGAATCTTGTTTGAGAGTCCAGGATCAGAGAGTCCCCCTAGGATCAAAGGCCTATGCAAAACTTGGTCCAGGAAACCAGGAAAACCGAGGTACCTGAGAAATCAAGTAATTTGCTCCTGGCATTTGGTCTCTGGGAGCTCCTTTTGGGTTGCTTTGAAGGTATGGAAATTAATTATCTAAACTGTAAAAAAGAGTAAATAAATATGCCCTAGGCAAAGGGTTAGTGCTTCAGTCCTTCGAGGCTGGACCCCCCTGCAGCCATGATAGGCTAGATTCATTCTTAAGATGCCTCTGTGTCTTCATTCCATGGACCTGCGTGAACCCACACACTCGTGTAGCGACCACACAGCTACACAGACAGGATTCCTGAATGTGTTCTTTTAACTCAGCTATATGGTACTTTGTTGGTTGGTTTGTTTTCCTGTGTGTGTGTGTGTGTGTGTGTGTGTGTGTGTGTGTGTGTGTGTGTGTGTGTTAGCAAAAAGAATTTAGGCATTGCTCCATAGTCAGTTTCTGGAGGTCTCTGGTATACCAGATATTAGCTCTTGATAGGCTCCGTAGTAAGTTCATTGGAGCTCTAAGGTAGTATTGCAGTTTATGGTTGACAGGTATTTAAAAATGCAAAGTGAAAAGGTTAAAAACCTTCATACTAGCCAAAAAACATTTTTCTGAACACTTGGAGCCCATGTAAAAGTAGACTTCAGCCTGGGTTCCCAAATTTTCACCAAAATGGTCCTTTTGTTTTATAATGATTTTTAAAAATTATTTTTTAATGAAAATTGTTTGGGACAGGAGTAGAATTGGAGAAGGGGAGGTTTTTTTTCCCATTTGAGAAAGTTAGAAATAACAGACAGAGAACCACAAATGCTCATACTTTTGCTTAGAATCTCAAGGTTGCCATTTTCTTCTACAGACCTTAATACTTTGTTCCATATTTTTAAGATCAGAAATAAAACAATTCCAATACTATGTTGCTTTTTTGATCCCCAACCAAGTTTAAACTCAGAGTATAGAGGAGGTTGACCATCCAGTCCCCTGCCCTGCCTCTCAGTTGCTGGGATCCCAAGCCTGTACCACCTCCCAGTCAAGCAGTGCTAGGCAAGTGTGGGAGACCTCCCACTTTTACCCCAGGGCACTCTTGAGGAGGGAAAAGTGAGAAATATTTAGATAGAAGGATAGAGGGGAGAGAGACAGATAGAAGCACAAGATGGCTTGGGAGGGCCTGGATCCTTATCCACTGGCCCCTTCTGTCTCTTCTAAAGAGCTTTTTAAAGGAATGCCAAGGGACAGGGCAAAAGACCTCCACTTGCTAGATCAAAGCATACTGCACATCCAAGTGCAGACCCTCCCAAACACCTGGTAACCATGCACATAGTCAAGCAATCCTCTAATGCAGCTCTGCTGGGTAAAGCAAGCTCCGATCTCACTAGGAAACCTTTGTGGGCCTCCGCAGGCAAGCAGGCATTCTGCCCACTAAGCTGCATGCGTCCTCACAACTGTTGGTATTGTTCTGCAGCATCCCCACCATCCATCCCTCTCTAGGGATCTGTTTTGCATCTGTCCTTGCTGAAAGGTGTCCTCATGAAATATTAACGCCTTATACCCCCACCGAGCCCACTGGCAGCTGCCTTTCTGCTTAGTATCAGTACACACTTGACTATTCTAGGAGCCTCATAAAAGTGGAGTTAGACAGTACCTGCCCATTAGAGACTGGCTTATTTTCACTTAGCATCATGTCCTTCAAATCATGTGTATGTCAGATATGTCAGAATCTTCAAAAATCAAATAATAATTTCATTGTCTTTATATACCAGTCATTTTGTTGATTATCCTTTTTGACTTTTAACATTTCTGCTATAAATATGTACATATACACATAAATTTATTTAGTGTGTTTGTATACATGCACATGAATGCATGCAAGCAATGGCATGTATGTGTTCATGTCAGAGGGAGACCTGTGAGAGTCAGTTTTAAATGGGTCACAGGGATCAAACTCAAGTCATCAGGCATGATGGCAAGTGCCTTTACTCATTGAAGTGTCTTGCTTTCCCAAGAATCATGACTTCAATTGTGTATAAATACATGTGTCTGTGTGTGAGTATGTACACATGAGTGCAGGTGCCTACAAAGACTAGAGACATTGGATCCACTGGAGCTGGAGTTACAGGTGGTTGTGAGCCACCCAGCATGGATTCTGAGAAGTGAACTCTGACTCTCTGGAAGAGCAATAAATACTCCTAACTTATTGAGCCATCCCTCCAGCCTGCTTTCAATTCTTGAAGTATCTATCTAGAAATAGAATTGATGGCCAGGCAGTGGTGGCACACACCTTTAATCCCAGCACCTGGGAGGCAGAGGCAGGTGGATCTTTCTGAGTTTGAGGCCAGCCTGGTCTACAGAGTGAGTTTCAGGACAGCCAGGGCTGCACAGGGAAACCCTGTCTTGAAAAACCAAAAAAAAAAAAAAAAAAAAAAAAAAAAGAAAAAAAGAAAAGAAAAAGAAAGAAAAAAATTGAATTGAGGAATCATAGGTTGCATGTTTAATGTTTAAGAAGCATTGCCAGGCATGGGGGTGCACACCTTTGTTTCCAGCACTCTAGGAAGCAGAGGCAAGCAGATCTCTGTGAGTTCAAGGAAAGCCTGGTCTACATGGTGAGTTCCCAGACAGCCAGGGCTATGAAGAGAGAAAAAACAACATAGACACACACAAAGCACTACCTGTTTTCTACAGCAATTGTATCTTTATACGTGCCCCTCATCAAAGCACAAGTTTTCCAATTTCTTCATATCCACCCAGCAGTGTGCGTGTGCATGTGCGTGTGCGTGTGCATGTGTGCGTGCGTGCGTGCATGCGTGTGTGTGTGTGTGTGTGTGTGTGTGTGTGTGTGTGTGTGTGTGAGAGAGAGAGAGAGAGAGAGAGAGAGAGAGAGAGAGAGAGAGAGAGAGAGTGTCTCATGTAGCCCAAGCTAACTTCAAACTTGCTACATAGCAGAACATGGCCTTCAGCTCCAGATCCTCCTATTTCTACCTCACAAGGTCTTGGTACAGGCATGTTCTACCACCTCCAGTTTAATCTAGCTGAAAAACAATCAGCATGATATATGCCTGTAATTCTAGCATTTGGGAGGTGGAGGGAGGAGAATCAAAATAGTGAGTTCAAGGCCAGGTTTGGCTGCATGAGACTCTGTTAAAAAATAAGACAATAGCCGGGCGGTGGTGGCGCACGCCTTTAATCCCAGCACTCGGGAGGCAGAGCCAGGCGGATCTCGGTGAGTTCAAGGCCAGCCTAGGCTATCAAGTGAGTCCCAGGAAAGGCGCAAAACTACACAGAGAAACCCTGTCTCGAAAAATCAAAAAAAAAAAAAAATATATAAGACAATAGTGAAAACAAAAAAGACTATAGCATTCTCAGTTTGGTTTTTTTTTCCTTCTGATGCACGTGTGTTTGTGTGTGTGTGTGTGTGTGTGTGTGTGTGTGTGTGGGCACATATGCATGCCATGGCATATGTGTAGATGCCAAAGGAAAACTTTCCAAGAGTCAGGTGGGTTGTGGGGATGTAAGTCAGGTTGTCAGCCCTGCACAGCAAATGCCTTTCCCTGCTGAGCCTCTTGCAGCCCTCAGTCATGTTTTTATATAGTCTACTCTGAACTTCATAGAAGTGGGGGGTCTGGAGAGATGGCCCAGGACCTGAGCATTTACTGTCTAAGCTCGAGGGTCTGAGTCCAGATCCCCAGAAGCAACCTAAGCCAGATATGCATCTCTAGTCTGTAACCCCAGTGTGTTTCCCATGAGATGGGAGCAGAGAGTGCAGAACCCCCAGAAGCTCTAGAACCAGATGTGTCTCTCTAGTCTGTAATCCCAGTGTGTTTCCCATGAGATGGGAGCAGAGAGTGCAGAACCCCAGAAGCTCTAGAACCAGACAGCTCAGAATGAACGAGGATTCTGTGTTTGCTACTTACTTTCCTAACCCAGTGAGCATTTTGCCAGTATAGGAAACAAATACTGTGATAAACTGGCCCTGTATTTTGGCTTAACTTTCAGGTTTTATATGGGTGGTTGTTCACATCTTTGTGTGACTGTTGTTTACACGCTATACATTCACCCACTTCAGTATGTCAGTGGTTCTTAACATGGTCACAGTTGTCTGAGCATCCCCAAATCCTAGTCCCACTGCGGCTGTTTTGTAATCTATGTCACCAGAGATACAGTTTGCTAGCAAACAGCAGGCAGGAAAGTGGGGGAGGAAGTGAATCTTAATGAACCACAAAATAAGACCATGTACAGTGGCTCAAGCCTTTGATCCTAACATTCAGGAGGCTAAAGCAGGTAGATTGATTCAAATACAGGTTAAGTTTGGGTTATGTAGTGAGTTCTAGGACAGCCTGGGCAACAGAAAATGACCTGTCTTCTTCCTACCCCATCTATAAGAAAAAAATAAATCACTAAACACATAAATCATCAATGAGGAAACCATACAGGGTACAGTTTAATAAAAAGTGTAAGGAGAGGGGATTGATAGCAGGAGCTGCTGTTGGAAGGCGTAATGCCACCATAGTCACAGTGACACCGAACTGACCGTTGTCACCTTTTCAGTGAACTCCTACAAAAACTTGCTGTTCTGATTTCTCCAGGCATCAGGGAGGCTTCCCACAGCAACCCTTTCCCCTCGGTTAGTTAGCGTATGTCCTTTCTGTCTTAAGGATGAGATGGAATGATAGAGCCATAGTGTCATCTGGAGCTGAAATGCGGGCGTCACTAACAAGCACTTCTCCAGAAGATTGTGTCTCTAAAGTAGAGAGCACCCAGGGCCTTGATCAACTGTGCCTAGCTCTGGCCCTGTAGTAACAGAAAGGAGCTTTTAAAGGATGTCTAAGTAGCATGTCACCAAGTAGAACCAGCTCATTGATTCCATTGAAAATAGCTGTTGTGCTGGAAAGAACTATGGCTGTATTCCTCCTTTGCATGTAAAGCCCAGTAATACAGAGCACAGAAGAAGCCTGACAGACATCAGTTGGCTCACATCACAAGTTCATTCATTCTGCTGGAAGCAGGGCTCATTTACTCTCAGTAACACTGCTTGTCATGTTGTGTGCCCAAGAGCCTGGCTTTTTACTCTTCTCATGCTAGGTGTACCAGGGCCCCAGACCTTAGCAAACTGACTCCATGATGGAAGTGACACTCAGGCTATAAAACTCACCATATAGATGTCACCACCTACCAAAATGAAAACAAAGATCTCATCTATCACAGTTCACAGTTCTGGGTAAGTCTCAAAGTATTTGGCTTCTGTAGTTTCACTTCTGGCTAACTGTTCTTGTTAACTGAAGTGTGTAAACTCAGAATACAGTTTTTGTGCTTAAAAGCTTATCCTGAGAAAGGCTCAGGGCTATCATGGGATCCCCAACATCTAGTGTAGTCTCCAGCCAGCTAACAAAGACTTTCTATTGCCTTAAACCCATGTCTGAGCAGTCTTTTCTGGTGGACACCCCACATTTCTGGAGGCCCCGGTGAGATCCCCAAAGACCACACCTGAGACACAAGGGATCTCAAAGCCGCTCAGAGTGGAGTTAGAGTGCAGTGGTCAAAGCGCTCCTGGGTGGTACACAGCCTGAATTCCAGGTCCCCAGGACTCCATTTGATCAGTCACTGCCTAAGGCTTCAGGAAGTCTGACAATTTCACTCTAAAAGGAAACAAATTAGAAAGTCACCTGCTCTGTCACCTCTGGAGGTAAGTCTGGTTAAGATGTCTTCTGTTTGGACACATAGGACCAGCTGGATGAAACCTCTGATCCAGTGGTCAGTGAGCCATGGGAGACATCACTGGATTCCCTGTCTGTCGAGTGTATGGATGTGAGGTGGCCATCCCTGGTTGTCTTTACTTGTGTGTGTGTGTGTGTGTGTGTGTGTGTGTGTGTGTGTGTGTGTGTGTGTGTGTGTCTGTCTGTCTGTCTGTCTGTCTGTCTGTCAGTTAGTTCTGTTTCCCTATATTGACTAGTGGTTTTCTCTGGTGTGAGAATGCTCTGGCTTAAGACCTGTGTCCCCTCCTGTTGAGGACCTGAATCCTTTTGGCTCCACCAGGTCACCCAGAAAAGAAAAACAAAAAACAAAAAACAAAAAACAAAAAACAAAAAAATAAACACTGAAAATCTAAAAACAAAACAAACAAAACCCTCCACCTGTCCCACTCCAGGAGCAGGAGCACTGCTTGAGGAGAGGGTTGGTCCTGTGTGAGGTGGGGCGGGGCCAGCCCTCTCATCCATGGGGTGGAGGCAGTGGTGGAATAGTTCCACCAGGTGAGAATTCCCCCACTCCTCTGCTTCCCAATTGGCCCTAAACAGCCCCAGGGAAGGGAAAGAGGGTGTGGTTTTTGTTTTTGTTTTTATTTTATTTTATTTTTTTTTAAATAGGATTTCTCTGTGTAGCTTTGGAGCCTGTCCTGGAACTCGCTCTGTAGACCAGGCTGGCCTTAAACTCACAGAGGTCCGCCTGCCTCTGCTCCTGAGTGCTGTGATCAAATGCATGTGCCACCATGCCTGGCTCGAAAGAGGATGTTTTACACCTTTCATGAGTCATGTCACTTTATCAACCAAGTTAGAAAAATTAGAAGAATATAAGTAGGTCCCGCTGCTGGACATAGCTCACAAGGTGTTTCACAACAAAGAACTGGTTGGGACAAGACCTCTTACAAAAACTGAAAGCCATTGTCACCTTCTCTAATGATAAGACACAGACTTACAGATACCCAGCAAAATTTTGGTGTCTTACGCTCTGTCAGAAGACTATCTCCTAGCTGGAAGTTCTGCCTCTAATCAAAAGGTATGAGTGAACTGTCTCTCAGATTGACAACAAAGATTCCCAGGGGGATAGGCAGAAACCAAGCCCCATGGGCTGGCCCAACACCAAGTTTCTATAATTGTTCAGCTAACTAGTTCAGCTACCTCCTTCCAGATTTAATACCCAATGGTCCTGGAAACAAAAGGGGAAATTGCAGGCCATATTGCGTGGCTTTGAGAGTCAGGCTTTGTGTCCTGTCAATCACCCTGGAATATACTTCTGTCTGTGAAGAAAACTGGGACATCTGATTCTGATGAGTCTGATTCTTCGAGAGAAACAGCTATATACTTGTCTTAGGTTTTTATTGCTGTCAAGAGACAGCATGACCACGAGAACTCTTATACAGGAAAACATTTAATTGAGGTGGCAGCTTACAGTTCAGAGGTTCAGTCCATTACCATCATGGTGGGGAGCATGGCGGCCTGCAGGCAGACGTGGTGCTGGCTACATCTTGATCAGACGGCAACAGGAAGTGAACTGTTAGACTGGCAGTATCTTGAGCATATGTGAGACCTCAAAGTCTGCTTTCACAGTGACACAGCTCCTTGAATAAGACCACACATACCCTACAACAAAGCCACACCTCCTAATAGTGCTACCACCCCTATGAGATTATGGGGACCAATTACATTCAAACTATCACATTCCACTCCCTGCCCCTCATAAGCGTGTAGCCATATCATAATGCAAAATTCATTTAGTCCAACTTCAAAAGTCCCCATAGTCTATTACAGTCTCAACAATGTTTAAAAGTCCAAAGTTCAAAGTCTCTTCTGAGATTCCTGCAATCTCTTAACTGTAATCCCCTCTAAAATCAAAAGCAAAAAGCAAATCACATACTTCCAACATGTAATGGCACAGGATATATACATTATTGTTCCAAAATTTAGGGAAGGGAGCATAGTGAGGAAATACTGGACCAAAGCAAGACTAGAAACCAGCAGGTAAACTCCAAACTCTGCGTCTCCATGTCTGGTGTCAAAACACTCTTCAGATCTCCAACTCCTTTCAACTGTGTTAACTGCAATACACTTCTTTCTCTTGGGCTGGGTCCACTCTCTGTTAGTAGCTTTCCTTGGTGTTATGCCCAGATTGGGGGGGGGGCCTCCAAAAGACCACCACAAAGACCAAATCCCATATATAAAAGCAAAGAGCCTTTATTTTCAAGCTCTGAGCTTGGTCTCTCTGTCTGTCTGATGCAGTGGTGAGAACAGAGAGCTCAGAGTTCAGACAGGGTGGGTTTTTTTTTTTTTTTTTTTTTTTTTTTTTGTCATTTTATCATAGCAGAGGTTCGGGTGAGGGGATTTCCATGGATAGGGTGGCAATTGTCTGGGGGGTATCTGTAAAACAAAAATAGGTGTGTGCTAGACTTGGGGACATCTGGCCACCTTATCTAAAGGTTTGAGATGTCAAGTACTTCTCCTTAGATGTAGGCCCTCCCTGGGTAGGGTCAGCTTATGGCTTTTCCTGGGTCAGGGTGTTGTCTGCCAGGAAGCCTGCCACAGAAGCTGTGTGGTCAAGCTGTTTTGGGCCCCTCCACACTTGGCTGGCAGGTATCCCATGACTTTGGCATCTCCAACATCTTGGGGTCTCCAAGGCAATCCAGGCTTCAACTTCACAGCTTCACGAAATGGTCTCTCTGGTCCTCCGTGCAGGGACACCCCTGACACATGCCTGACCTCAGTGGCTTTCCTTAGTCACAGAGGCAAGTTCCATTTCTTCTTAACTCTAAAACTAGAACCACGTAACTGAAGCTGCCAAGTTCTACTGCTTTGTGAGGCTGGGCCATGGCTACTTAGTTTAATTACATCTTCAATAGCTTTCTGTCTCTCACTGCCTAAGCCTGACTGTCCAGAAACTTGCTCTGTAGATCAGGCTGGCCTCAAACTCAGAGATCCACCATCCTCTTTCTTCCCAAAGCTGGGGTTAAAGGCATGCACCCCCACACCCAGCTGTAAACTTTAATTTCTTTCCACAAGTTGGAAACTTAGCTAGGTTGGATCTTGCCCCAAGGCCACCACTCCCTTAATTCCATTTCTGAATCAATTATCTCCTTGGATCATAGGATTTAGCTCCATTTCACTTCCTGGTGCCCATTTTCTCAGTCTGTACATTTTGTGTTTTTATTTGCTCAGCTTGCTTCTTTTCATTATAAATCTTCATTAGTGTTAACACTAATAACCAGATGTTCTTAGTGTTTTGAGATTTCCTCTGCCAACGGAATTAATCCAAAACTTTACTTTAGCCTCAGGTAGACTCTTGGGATAAGGGAAAAAGCCGCCACTTTCTTCACCAAAATATCACCAGACCAGTCTCTAGGCCACACATTGACATTCTTCTCCTGTGAAACCTCTTGATCAGGAACCCACAGTTCATCAAAGAGTACTCAGCTCCACTGTCTCCAATGCTCCTACCAGGATGGCCCGTTAAGCAGTGCTAACGCATTTCACTGCTTTCCTAACCCAAACTCCCAAAGTCCATATTACTCCAAACAAAAACATGGTCTAACCTATCACAGCAATACCTCAGTTCCTGGTACCAGCTTCGACCTTAGTTAGGGTTTCTATTGCTGTGAAGAGACACCATGACCATGGCAACTCTTATAAAGAAAATTGTAACTGAGTGTGGAGACACAGGTGTGTGGGTTCATGCGGATCCGTGGAATGAAGACTCTGAGCCATCTTAAGAATGAACATAGCCTTTCATGGCTGCAGTGGGGTTCACCTCAGGATATTTTATTTCTCTCCAATACAGTTTAGCCAGTTAATTTCCAAATGCTCAAAACAACCTGAAAGGAACTCCCAACGATACAACGCCAAGTACAAATTCTCAGGTACCACGGTTTTCCAGGTTTCCTGAGTCAAGTTTTGCATAGGCCTTTGTATCCCTGGAAAACTCCAAGACAAAATTCACATAGAGGGCAGCAAGGGAAACAAAAGGTGTCTGCTAGACAAAAGATGGATTAGGACTAGGTGCTATGCTCTGGAGCCAGGCCAGGTGCGGCTCAGCAGGAATGCAATCACAGGAAAACATGTAATTGGGATGGCTTGCTTACAGTTTTAGAGGTTCAGTCCATTATCATCATGGTGAGGAGCATGGCAGTGTGCAGGCAGACATGGTGCTGGTTACATCTTGATCAGAAGGCAACAGGAAGTGGTCTCCCACACTGGGTGGTATCTTGAGCATAAATGAGAACTCAAAGCCTGCCTCTACAATGACACACTTCCTCCAACAAGGCCACAACTCCTAATAGTGCCACCCCCTCTGAGCTTATGGGGGCCAATTACATCCAAACCACCACAACACTGAAAGATGCATTCCTAGCCTCCCATTGGCAGAGGCACATCAACTCATCTTTGTTTTGTTTTGTTTTTTAAAGATTTATTCATTTGTTATGTATACAGTGTTCTGCCTGCCTGTGTGTATCCCTGCAGGCCAGAAGAGGGCGCCAGATTTCATCACAGATGGCTATGAACCACTGTGTGGTTGCTGGAAATTGAACTTAGGACCTCTGAGCAAGAGCAACATTCTGAGCCATCTCTCCAGCCCCCCCCCCCCCCCCCGCCCGCCAATCTTTGCTTTTTAAGTGGATAGACCCAGAGGGAGGTTACAATGAGCAACTTACCTGGACCAGGTTGTTCCAAAGATTTAAAAATTCTCCAACCCTGTTTGATGAGACACTAAATGCTGACCTCCACCCCTTCTCTCTGAGCCTTGCTGGGAAAACAGATTATAAAAGGGCCACTGGAGGACTGCTGCAAGAGTTATAGAATGTCGGCTCAGAAAGCCCAACTTTGTCCACCAGAGATGACCTATCTTGGCTATCAGCTGAGGGGAAGCAGAAGGAACCTGTCTCAGAGTAGGATTGCTGCCATCCATTAGATCCCAACTCCAAAGACTAAGAGACAGCTATTTCTTCCCAGTATACCAGAGTTTGTGGAAATAGCAAGGTCTCTGAGCCCCTAATCTGGACTGAGACTAAACAAAAAGCATTTGAGCTTTTAAAAAATCTCTGACTTTGGCTCTAGCCCAGCACTTCCAGATGTCTCAAAATCTTTTCAAGTTTGTCCAGGAAACAAAAGACATAACAAAAGCAGTTTTAACCCAAACTTTGGGGCCATGGAAATGCCCTATGTTATATGTGTCCAAACAAATGGACCCTGTAGCCACAGGATGGCCCACCTGGGTATGGCAGAGCTGTGGCAGCTACTGCTAGTCTAACCAAAAAAACAAGTTAACTCTAGGTTAAGGTTGTGTACTTATGGCACCCAATGATAAGGTTGAGGCCCTCCTCCAAGGAACACCAGAACACTGGCCATCTAATGACTGCATAATCCAGTACCAGGCCCTACTCATGGCCCACCTTCCAGTCTCATTTGAGAAACTGCCCTAGTTGGGGTTTCTATTACTGTGAAGAGACACCATGACCACAGCAACTCCTATAAAGGAAAACATTTAATTGGGGGTGGCTTACAAGTTCACAGGCTTAGTTCATTATCTCATGGGAGGAGACATAGTGGCATGCAGGCAGATAAGGTGCTGGAGAAGGAGCTGATGTTGTACCCAGGTCACAAGACCCCCAAGAAAGACTACCACAGAGCCAGTATCCCATGCAAGCACACAGAGGTTTTTATTAACAAAACAAGCAAGCTTGGTCTGCATCCAACATCCATCACAGTGGGTGGAGGAGAATGGCCTTGAGTGCTCATTTAAGGGGTTTTTTATAGGAAAAGTTCACATGCAGCTTGGGATTGTTCGAGGAGGCTGGGGTGAGGCAGTTCTTTGAAGTTACTGGCTGAACTATAAGCAAGAGGTTACTAATGACTGACTGGATTCAGGGTATCTACAGAGACATAAATTTTTACTCCCTATGCCCTGCTTTTGTTGAACTTAGGATATATACACTCAGATTTATTGTTCTAGTACTACTCTCCTCTGAGGTTAGTTGAGCCCATTACTCCCATATCTTGTTTTGCCAAGACCAGGATATATAGATTTATTATCCCAGCCTTGTAAATTCAACTTCTGCTCACTTCTAAAACTGCTGGTCAGCAAATACCTTTGGAGGAGGGTAGAGAGAAGTGTCTCTCAAGATGGCTACTGATTTTTCCCTTTCACTGAGAGTTCTACATCTTGATCCCAAGGCAGGAAAGAGTCTGTGCCACATTGAGCATAGCTTGAGGATGGGAGACCTCAAAGCCTTCCCCCACAGTGACACATTTCCTCCAACAAAGCCATACCTACTCCAACAAAGCCACACCTCCCAATAATACCATTCCCCAGGGGGGCATTTTCTTTCAAAGCACTACAGAAACCCACCTCCATCAATTCTGCTACTCTCTTACCTGATGACAACCTGCAAGAGCTCATCCATGACTGTCACAAGATGAAAGATGAAAACAGCCAGGCAGTGTTAGCGCACACCTTTAATCCCAGCACTCGGGAGGCAGAGGCAGGCAGATCTCTGTGAGTTCGAGGCCAGCCTGGTCTGCAGAGCGAGATCCAGGACAGGGTCCAAAACTACACAGAGAAACCCTATCTTGGAAGAAAAAAAAAAAAGATGAAAACAAGTATGTGGAGTCACAGTAGTTATTTCAGCTGAAATGATTTGGACCCAAGACAGGTACCTCAGCCCAGAAAGCAGAACTGATCAATCTGACCCAGATTCTCAGGTGGAGAAAAGGAAAGTCTACCACAATATACATGGATAGTCGCTATGCTTTTAATACCAGGCATGTTCATGGTGTGATCTCTAGAGAAAAAGAGCTTCTCAACACTGGGAAAAGAACATTAGGAAATCTTGGTCCTCCTATAGACTATTGGACTTCCTCTACAAATTGCTGCCCTCCACTGTGGAGAATATCAAAAAGATGACTCCCTTGAGGCAAGAGGTACCTGGGCTACTGACCTGGCTGCCTGACAAATGGCCCTAAGACTAATGGGGCCTATTGATATTCTGATGACACACTTGACTGGTGCTGCCTGAGACTCCATGGTAAAGAAGAAATGGACAGCTCACCTACAGGTTGACAGAGGACACCAGAGGGAAAGATCATTCTCCCAAAAACAACTGGCAGGAATCTGTAACTGATCTTCACCAGGCTAATCATCTGGGGTCCACAAAACTTTCTGAGTTGCTTAGACCAAGATATGTTATACCTAGACTGGACAGCCCAGTGTGGAATGTCTCAGCCAGATGCCAGGTTTGTGCTCAAGTAAATCCAAAACAGCCCTTACTCAGGAAGGGATCTGAATGAGAGGCCAACACCCAGGTGAACTCTGGGAAAACTGTCTTGGCTGAAATCAGCCTGCCAGGGGAAGATACAAGTACTTGCTAGTTTTTATAGATACCCTTTCCAAATAGATAGAAGCGTTTCCCATCTGACTAAAACTGCTCAAATAGAAACTGAAAAGCTCCTCTAGGAACTGGTCCCCTGATTCGGCCTCCCCCTAGCAATGGGGTCTGACAATGGCCTGGCTTCCATAGCCCAAACCTCTCAACTAATAGTTAAGCTTTAGATGTAGATTGTAAACTTCATTGTGCATATAGACTGCAGAGTTCTGGCCAGGTAGAAAGAATAAACAGAATGTTAAAAGAAACTCTGACAAAACTTTTATTAGAGTGCAGTGAAGGATGCAAAAACCTCCTTTCTTTGCTTTGGGTCCTCTGTACCCCTGTAGGGAGGGATTTACCCCACTGAGATAAAATAGAAGACCACAGCTTCCCACCCTGAGATGATATTGGAAGATCACAGCTTCCCACCCTGAGATGATATTGGAAGACCACAGCTTCCCACCCTGAGATGATATTGGAAGACCACAGCTTCCCACCCTGAGATGATATTGGAAGACCACAGCTTCCCACCCTGAGATGATATTGGGAGACCGCAGCTTCCCAGGCTCCGAGACCAGTAGTTGGCAAAACTCTATCATCATTCCTTTCTCAATTCACTACAGGCCCTCCAGTTCTCCATGTAGGCTATTAATTGGATTTCTGAGATACCCAGCCAACCTCTGAGTCCACCACCAGTTTATCCTTATTCGAGTCCAGTAACACTGTCTACGTCAAGTTAGTAGCCAAAGGGGCACTGAAATTAACCTGGAAGAGGCCCTAGGAAGTGATTTTCTCTACTCCTAAGGTGACAAAGACAGCAGGCACTACACCATGGATCCACCACGTGCAGATCAAGAAAGTGGAAACCACAGATGCTGCTGCAGACTGTCTCCAGACTATGGGTGTTGCGATATGACTGCACATGCGCATGGAACCTGTCCTGGAACTTGCTCTGTAGCCCAGGCTGGCCTTGAACTCACAGAGATCCACCTGCCTCTGCCTCCCGAGTGCTGGAATTAAAGGCATGTGCCACCACCACCCAGCTGACATTTCTATAATTATGTTAGTTAGGTTTTCCAGATTTACAGAATCATATGTTAGATGGATAGGTAATCTTCAAACACTTCATAGACCCAGAGAATATGGTATTTAAATGTTTTGATAACTTAAAATTCTGTTGACATGAGACATGTTTGCCCCTGGCAGCACCAATCTGATCCCAAGGGAATGTTGGGCTTCTAAGACACCCCAAAATGGAAGTTTGTCTTCTTCTTGGAACAATGGCCTAATGAGCAAAGAACTGCCCTTGCCTCCACTGCTGACAGTATGCATGCTATCCTTTCCAGACGAGCAGGACACAAGGAAAAGAGACTACTGAAACTTGCCAAGACAGGTTAAGATGGTCTTTCAAAATTCCTGCTTCTGAAAATGGTCTGTCAGATATTCTAGGCCTGTAGCCAAATTGGATGCCCCAATGGTGCTAAGAAACTTTAGGTGACAGTCGGCTGCCAGCTGTCTCTGTCTATTCTCAAAAGAACTTCAGAAATTGCTTGCTTGCATTTTCCTTTTTCTCAGGTAATATGTTCCTTATCAGGTCTTTGATGGGACTGAAGACTAAATAGTTACAGTTACAATGTTCTTGTATCTTAGCTGGAACATATTAAATACTAGATTCAGATTCTTCTGGATAGGACAGCTATTGGAGTAATCTTTGTAATATGCCATTTACCTATGTTCTGGACATCTCTGGATTTTAGCATGTATCTCTTGTTTGATGTTGTTCTTGCTGGTTGCAATTCTATTTTTGTTTAGGTTATTACTTTTCCCCTCCTGGACAATACTGGGATTAAAGCCATTAACCACCACCACCCTGGCAAGGTCAGGGTCAGGTATCTTTCAAGTATTACTTACAGTGAGAAATCCATGCAGAGAAATCCATGCAGGGCAAAGAAATTGATGGGTTCTGAAACGTGGTTCTGGCTGCCTGAGTCAGTCCCATATCCAAAACCACAAGGCAGAGAAGAGAGCACTTATGAGCATCTCAGGTCTTAAGGGTCGTCCCCCACCCTCAGAGGCCACGCCCAAAGAGCATGTACTTCAAGGTCATAGGCAGATAGAGGAAGGAAGGAAGAGAGGAAGAAGGAAGAAACATGGCTTGGAATGGTTTTTGCTGATACTTTTTATTAACTACTTCTTACATAAATAATATATAAATCTTGAGGTATAGTTCACAATTACATGCTAAGCATCTTATAAATACTTGGAGTTGATTCTACTTTCTTTTTTTCTTTTATTTTTGAGATAGGATCTAACTATGGAGCCCTTGCTGTCCTGAAATTCCTCATGTAGACCAGGCTGGCCCAAACTCCCAGAGATCCACCTGTTTCTGCCTCCCAAGTACTAGGATTAAGGATGTGTACCAGTATGTCTGGCTTGTTTTCATTTTTTAAAAAGAAGACTCCCTGTGTATCTCAGGCAGACCTCAAACTCACAATCCTCCTGCCTCAGCCTCCTGAGTGCTGGGATTTCAGGTACAAGCCAGCAGACTTAGTCATGTATGTATTTTTAAACTGACACATACAACATTTGTATGTATTTACGGGTCACAGTGTGGCGCTTCCATGCATGTATGTCATGTGTAGTGACCAGATCAGGGTAAACTGGTACAGCTGTCCTTCAGACATTTGTATTGATGACATTAAAAATCTTTTCTTGGGGACTGGAGAGATGGCTCACAGGTTAAGAGTACTGGCTGCTCTGCTAGAGGTCCTGAGTTCAATTCCCAGCATCCACATTGTGGCACACAACCATCTACAATGAGATCTGGTGTCCTCTTCTGGCATGCAGGCAGAACACTATACATAATAAGAAATAAATCTTAAAAAAAAATCTTTTCTTAAAAATGCTGTTCATTTATTGTGTTTGTGTGCTGGTTTCTACATGCATGTGGAGGTCAGAGGACACCTTGTGGGAGTTGTTTCTCTTCTTCCACCATGAGGGTCCTGGGGACTGAACTCAGGTCCTCTAGCATTCTTAATGCTGAGCTGGCTTTCCAGTCCCCTCCATCTTTTTTTTTTTTTTTTTTAGTGGACAGGGTCTCCTGTAACATAGGCTGGCCTTGAACTCACTATGTAGCTAGAAGATGATCTTGAACTTTCTGCTCTGCCTGCTTTTACCTCCCTAGTAGTGGGATTGCAGGCATGCAACACCAAGCCTCTTTCATGTGGTACTAGGAATGGACCCTAAGTTATTCCAGTACCAGACAAGTGCCCTACCGCCCGAGCTACAGCCCCAGCCCACTTTTCAGAGCCTTTCTGTCTACACTGCCTAATGCTCCCTGGAGCAGTTACACAGCTCAACAACTACTCCCATGGTGTTGGAGAGAGGGAGGTGGCACGTTAGTTCAGTGCTTAGAAACACGTTTTATTTTTTACTCACCCCCCATAAATATAATTACATTCTGTTTCTTTGTGGTTGAAATTGTGTTGTCAGATTAGCCCAGCTGGTGGGTGCTAATCCTTAAGACTGTTACTAAATACTACTAATGTTACTAAGCTAATAACAGCCCCAAAGCAAAACCAGGAGCCGGGTTGCCTTCATTTCCAGCAGGGTGATTAGAGGCTGCTGATCATTGCCTAGCAGAAGGACTGGCTGATTTCCAATGAACAGACTGGACAAACAGTATTCATTGGCAAGTTTTGCTTGTTCACAATAAACTTATGCTTCTGTAATGCGATTCTCATTAAACATAGGTTGGGAGCATAGTAATTTCTGACACTTCCAGGACCAATATTTGCATACTTGTTATTCAGTGGGTCGATGTTCTGTTTTTTGGGAGGGAGGGGGAGAAGCATTGTGTATTTGTCTTCACTATCCCATCGCTTTCACCCCTGGGGTGTTAGAGATTGGATGCTAAAGACTTCCATCCAGCTGGGAGGTAGAGTGTGCTTGCCCATCATGTACAAGGGCCTAGGTTTGATCCCTAGCACCAGAACTCAGGAGGTGTGTTACAGGTAGCCGACCAGAGATGACCCCTCAGACACATTTTATAGCCAATTGAATGTCTTTATTCCAGCTGGGCAGTGGTGACACATACTCACACTTTTAATCTCAGTAGTCAGGAGGCAGAGGCAGGAGGATCTCTGTGAATTTGAGGCCAGCCTGGTCTACAGAGTGAGTTCCAGGACAGCCAAAGCCAATGCACAGAGAAACCCTGCTTCTTTCTTTTTCTTTTCTTTCTTTCTTTTCTTTTCTTTTTTTGGCTTTTCGAGACAGGGTTTCTTTTCTTTTTCTTTTTTTTTGGTTTTTTGAGACAGGGTTTCTCTGCGTAGCTTTGCACCTTTCCTCGAACTCACTTTGGAGATCAGGCTGGCCTCAAACTCACAGAGATCTGCCTGCCTCTGCCTCCCGAGTGCTGGGATTAAAGGCGTGCGCCACCACCGCCCGGCGAGACAGGGTTTCTCTGTGTAGCTTTGGAGCCTGTCCTGGAACTCACTCTGTAGCCTAGGCTGGCCTTGAACTCACAGACATCCACCTGCCTCTGCCTCCTAAGTGCTGGCTTTAAAGGCGTATACCACCACTGCCCAGTGAAACCCTGTTTCAAAAGAAAGAAAGGAAGAAAAGAAGGAAGGAAGGAAGGAAGGAAGAAAGGAAGAAAGGAAGAAAGGAAGAAAGAAGGAAAGAAAAGTCTTTATTCCAGAATCCCAACACAATTCTTCACAGACTTGGAAAGAACAATACTCAACTTCATATGGAAAAACAAGAAACCCAGGATAGCTAAAAGAATCCTGTACAATAAAGCAACCTTTGGAGGTATCACCATCCCTGACCTCAAGCTCTACTAAAGAGCTATAGTAATAAAAAATAGCTTGGTACTGGCATAAAAACTGACATACAGACCAATGGAATTGAATTGAAGACCCTGACATTAATCAACAATCATATGAACACCTGACTTTTGACAAAGAAGCCAAAACTATACAATGGAAAAAAAAAGAAAGTGTCTTCAACAAATGGTGCTGGCATAACTGGATGTCAACATGTAAAAGATTGCAAATAGATCCATATCTGTCACCATGCACAAAACTCAAGTCCAAGTGGATCAAAGACCTTAACATAAATCCAGTTACACTAAACTTAATAGAAAAGAAAGTAGGAAGTACTCTTGAACTCACTGACACAGGAGATCACTTCCTAAATATAACACCAGCAGCACAGACACTGAGAGCAACAATTAATAAATGGGACCTCTTGAAACTGAGAAGCTTTTGCTGGACAAAAGACATGGTCAATAAGACAAAAAGACAGCCTATAGAATGGGAAAAGATCTTCACCAACCCCACATCTGACAGAGGACTAATCTCCAAAGCATATAAAGAAACTAGATATCAAAATACTGAACAATCCAAAAAAAAAAAAAAAAAAAAAAAAGGGCTACAGAGGCTGGAGAGATGGCTCAGAGGTTAAGAGCACTGGCTGCTCTTCCAGAGGTCCTGAGTTCAATTCCCAGTAACCACATGGTGGCTCACAGCCATCTATAACGAGATCTGGTGCCCTCTTCTGGCCTGCAGGCAGAACACTGTATACATAATAAATCTTAAAAAAAAAGGGGGGGGGGCTACAGAGTTAAACAGAGAATTCTCATAAGAAGAATCTCAAATGGCTGAAATGCTAACATCCTTAGCCATCAGAGAAATGCAAATCAAAACAACTCTGAGATACCACCTTACACTTGTCAGAATGGCTATGATCAAAAACACTAATGACAGTCTATGTTGGAGAGGATGCAGAGCAAGGGGAACACTCCTCCACTGTTGGTGGGAATGCAAACTTGTACAACCACTGTGGAAATCAGTATGGCGGTTTCTCAGAAAATTGGGAATTAATCTACCTCAAGACCCAGCCATACCACTCTTGGGCATATACCAAAGGAATGATCAATCATACCACAAAGATACATGCTCAACTATGTTCATAGCAGCATTATTCATAATAGCCAGAACCTGGAAACAACCTAGATGCCTGTCAACTGAAGAATGGATTAAGAAAATGTGGTACATATACACAATGGAGTACTACTCAGCAGAGGAAAACAATGAAAGCATGAAATTTGCAGGAAAATAGATGGAACTAGAAAATATCATCCTGAGTGAAGTAACCCAGACTCAGAAGGACAAACATGGTATGTACTCACTCAAAAGTGGAAACTAGATATAAAGCAAAGAACAGTCTGCAACCCACAGATCCAGGGAGCCTACCTAGCAGGGAGGACCCTAGGATGACTGTGGCTTATAATACGTTTTGGTTTTGCCCAATCAATGGGCAAACTTTAGTGAAACATTTCACTATTAGGATAAGAATTTGTACCATATCAAGCTGATGAAAGGATATGCTGGCTGTACTTTCAGGAGGAGAGGCTAAAATCTTTTTAGATTATGGATTAGCTTATAGAAAAATGCCTGCTGTAAATCAAACAGTGAAGGGGAAGATGAATAGGAATCTCACTTACATAACTTAAGTAAAACATAGCTCTCTGAACAGATGAAGATAAGTTTCTTCTGCATCCCAGAATATAATCAATATTTATATATATAATTCAGCTATTATTTGGCTTTAAAAGGCTCATTGGGAAATGTTATCATTTTTACTATTTTCTACAGAGAAAATATTTTCCAGTTTCAAATAACCCTGAATTTTTGGATTATAACCTGTTTTTATGTTCAAAAGAAAAAAAAAGAAAGAAAGAAAGAGAGAAAAGAAAGAAAGTCTTCATTCCAGCTGGTTAGGCCCATACCCAGATATTTGGGGACCTAGGTGTGGCCCCAGATGTCTAGAGCACAAGCTTTCCTTGGCATCTTGGTCAGCAGCTTCAGGGGGCTGTTCATAAGCAGTTTAACTAACCTGAGAACATTAGCTAGGACCTTGGGTTTGTAAATAGACTTGGGTCATTTTCTATGGGATTCTCCATAAAGGAGATCAAATTCTAGTTAAAGTTAAAATGGGCTCGGCAAGGAAACAAGATGGAGGAATCTCTGCACTTTCTTACCCAGTCACAGGTAGACTCAGAAGGACCAAAAGTTCAAAGCCACCCTCAACTACAGAGCAAATTTGAGGCTAGCCTGGGATACATGAGAGCTTGTGTGATGGTTAGTGAGTTTGAGGTCAGCCTGGTCTACATAGTGAGTTCTAGGACAGTCAGGACAACACAGAGAGCCTGTCTCAACAACAACAACAACAACAAACCAACAAACAACAACCCTGCTTGTCTGTGGAATTGGACCCCTTGTCAGGACCCCTGTGATGAACGGGAAAGGCCCATGCTCTCCCAAATGGACTGGCCTGTAGCCTTGGCCACTGCTTCCTCTGTGGCTCATGGCTATGGTGCCATCCTGCCTCCCAGCATCCAGGACTGATACAACACATCATCTCATGTGCTCAGCAAGGGACCTTCTTGGGAAATGTCTGCAGGAGTTCCAAGAGAGCTTCATGTGGAATCTGCTGACCTCAGTCTCCAATCACTTACAGAATTGGCACCTGTGATCTGGATAACAATTACTACTCTACTATCCTAATATCATGACTTTTCCTCTCAAATCTGCCTTGCCTGGAAGGTTTTTTGATAAGGCTTCTCTAATTTTTCCACATTTCCAGAATGTGGGTATAGTAGTTTGAATGTAATTTGCCTCCATAAACTCATAGGCGGTAGCACTATTAGGAGTTGTGGCTTTGAGGGAATAGGATGGCTTTGTTGGAGGAAGGTCACTGTGGGGGTGGGCTCTGAGGTCTCTAATGCCCAAATGCGTATGTGTTTATGCTCAGTGTAGACAACGTTTACTTTCTGTTGCCCAATGATAAGATGTAGAGCTCTCAGCTCCTTCTCCAGCACCATGTCTGCTTGTATGCCTCCATGTCTCACCATAATGATAATGGACTAAACCTCTGAAACTGTAAGCCACCCCAAATAAATGTTTTCCTTTGTAAGAGTTGCTGTGGTCATGGTGTCTGTTCACAGCAATAGAAACCCTAACTAAGACAGGGGTTAGTTTATTATTTTTATTTATTAGTTTTTTTTGGGGGGGGGGGTTTAGCCAAGCAATAGTGGCACACACCTTTAATCCCAGCACTCCAGAGGCAGGTGGATAGCTGAATTTGAGGCCAGCCTGGTCTACAGAGCAAGTTCCAGGACAACCAAAAATTGTCTCAAAAAACAAAAAACAAAAAACAAAAAAAACAAATTTTTTTTTTAATTTGATTTTTTTTTGGAGAGCTTATTACATCTCCATTATTTCCACTTCCTCCTTCCCTTCTAAACTTCTCTCACTCTCCTTCCCAAACTCATGGTCTTGCTGGGGTATGATGACCCACATATGTCTTTAATTCCAGCACTAAAGAGGTAGAAGCAGGTGGATCTCTGTGAGTTGGAAGCCAGCCTGGTCTACATGACTAGTTCTAGGCCAGCCAAGGCTACATAGTGAGACTGCCTCAAAAACAAACAAACAAACAAACAAACAAAACCACAAAAACCCCAAATTCATTGTTTCTTCTCTAATTATTATTCCTCCATGTATATACACAAATATATGCATACATGTGACATACTGAGTTTATGTAGCTTTGCTTGTATGAACTTGTGCCCAGGGTTGATATTCTGGGATTATGAGATTGAACATTCGATGAAGAAATTTGTCCCTGGAGGAAGCTAAGTCTTCCTCTGTCAGCAGCCATTGACCATCTGTAGCTTTTTGTCTAGGGTGACATTTGTAGAACTTCTCCTGTCCCTTTAGTACACCAGTTGGTGTTGTCCTTATACTCGTCTCGTTCAGGCATCCATATTGTTGAGATTTCATGGGTGCATTTTCCCATCATGCCTAGGGGACTCTATCTAGCATCATGTGTTCTAGGCCTCCACCCACTCTTCCATGATTTTCCCTGAGGCCTGGGTGTAGGGGTTGCATTGCAGATATATTAGTTGGACTTGGGCACCCCACAGTTCCTTATTCTCTGCATTTTGACCAGTTAAGAATCTTAGCGATAGTCTTTATCTGTTGTGAAATAAAAGCTTCTTTTTTTTTTTTAAAAAAAAAAAAAAAGCTATTTTAAAAATTGCTAGTAACATTTTATTTATGTGCATTTGTATTTTGCCTGCATGTATGTCTGTATGGAGATATCAGATCCCCTGGAACTTGAGTTACAGACAGTTGTGAGCTGCCATGTGAGTGCTGGGAATTGAACCTGGGTCCTCTGGAAGAGCAGTCAGTGCTCTCAACCAATGAGCCATCTCTCCAGCCCTGAAAAAAAAGCTTCTTTGATGAAGAGTAAGAGATACAGACTCGGCCAGTACACAGGATCTAAAGCATTTTTAATTTGATTTTTATTTCTTTTCTGTGGGTGTGTATTACTTGTGTGGATGCGTGTGTGGGCTCCAAGAACTGAACTTAGGCTCTCATGTCAAGGATGGCATCTTCACAGGCCGAGTCATCTCACCAGGTCCTGGAGTTCATTAGGACATTTTAATATAGGTTTTAAGCCCCCTGGTTAAGAGAAAGAAAGGCACTCAGGAAGAAAGTAAGTAAGATACACCAACTAAGAATGTGAGCGTGTACTTCTCCAGGCAGACTGGCACCTTCAATTTCCCTGCTCACTCTGTGTACACTTTTGATAGACGGCCAATTTAAAAGAACTGAAAGTTGGGGCGTAATTCAGTGAGTAGAGGGTTTGCCTAGCATGTGGAACCCAAGGGTTCCTTTCCCATCCCCAGCACCTCAGAAAGCCAGAGTGTTATTTGCATCCATGATCCCAGCACTTGGGAGGTGGAGGCAGGAGGGATCAGAGGTTTGAGACCCACTAGTGTTGGTCAAAAGGCGCTGATGCTTGTGGCTGGCTGTCGCCATGCCGACGGAGGAGAGTGCTGGAAGAGGAATCACAGAGCATGGTTACCTTCTTAGAGCTTTATTGGGAGCAGGGGGAGAAAGAGGGAGAGAAGAAGACAGACGGAAGGAAGGAGCGGAAAGGAAAGAGAGGGGCGCACAGAGGGCCCACCCGCTTTTTAGGCTGGGACGCCGTCACAGGCTGATGATGTAATGAAGGACCAAATCCTTATTATAAAAAAAGCAGATAGATGGGACTAGGGGCATCGTTCCTCTCAAAAACTGCTTCCAACTGACTCTTGGACATTGGTTGGCTCTGGGGGAATGGAGAAGGGGAGTTTTCTGAGGTAGACAGGCGTAGTGGAATGCTGTCTGTCATCCGTTTGCTCTGGAGACATGTATCCCTCGTGGCTGTGGCTGGGAACTTTTTGTTTGACAAGATGCTGGTGACACAGAAAAAAACTTAGAGAGATAAAAGAACCATTATTATTTTATGTTGACGTTTATCTGAGGTAGATCTGGCCTGTCCCTATGGATTTTGAAACATGTTAAGCTTTATCAGAGACAGATTATTTTAAAGCACCTGTTTCCTTTACTAGTTTGGCATGCAGGAGACAGGTGATCAATTGTTAAAAGCATTTCATAGTAATAGATGTTTACATTTAAGTCTTTTTGTAGCGCCCAGATGCTTTTGGGTCTGGGGGTATAAATACCTTTTAGCTGTTACAGTTTCTTATTTGATGATCTCTGGACTCCGGTTCTGTGGTGGTCCTGTACCATTAGCTGAACAGTGAGTTAGTTAGAATAGGGAACTGGGAAGAGAAAAGCTTTGGTGCATGAGAATTTATTTTTTGGAATTAGGAACAAGGCAAAGATCAGGGTCCTGTCTGTATGCACGTGAGAAACACACACAGTGGATCTGGAGTGAAACAATGAGCTCGTATTTTAGGTTGAAATCTTTTTTCATTAAGTAACTCTGAAAGTGCAATTAAATCTGGTGAGGTGGTAAGGCTGTCCTCTGTACCCAACAATAAAGGAGAGGTGGCATCCCCAAACTCCCACGACTGAGTCAGAGGCTCTGGTATCCGGAAGGAAAGAAAGGGATCGCTTCCCTGCTGCATTCTGGGTTCTCTGCCATGTATGTAGCCAAGCCTAGGTCTGCTGGAGGTCTTAGTTTGATGTACCCATGCATCTTGGTGCCTGGGGCCAGTCAGCTGACTGGTTGTCTTTATAGGCAGCACTTTTAAGAAGGCTGTTGATGGCTTGGCAGGGCATTCGCTAGCCCGTGGCCTTTTCCTCACTTAGAACAGGGACCCAACAGCTTTTGGGAGTCAGTCAGTGCCAGCACTTGGCAATTTTGTTTTCAGACTTTTATCTCTTCCCTGGCACACCTTAAATGCCACAGATGACTCTTTTGCCTGTGGGGTCAGGAGCCTTGCTCTCCAGATGGTTAAGTTTTAGTCGGGGAGGTCTGGGGAACAAGAAACGGATTTTGCTCCGTGTCCTGAAATTTTTTTTTCTCCTAATGATTGGTGGCTTAAGGACAGCTTTTGGAAGATCTGTCAGGAGGCAGACTATAATCTGATCCTTTTGGAAGACTTGTCTGAGGCTATAAGCTGATTTTTGGCTTAAGAGCCATCCTGACTACTGAAAACTCATTTGTATGGATCTTAGCCACTTCCAGACCCGTCTGTGTTTCTCAAGGCAGTTTGAGAATGAGTGGGTGGAGTTAAGGTGAGTTAGGGCGAGTTGTAGAAACCCCCCAAGCCCACCCATTTGAGCCCACCCACTGCCGGCGAAAGTCAGACAGAAAAGGTTGTACGGGGCAGATGCAGAAGTGGGGAGGGAGAAGGGTTTAGAACTTTAGCAGAAAGCTTGGAGATAAAGTAACTCTTATTTGCCTGTTCGCTGGCAGAAGTTACCACCATGCTGTTATGTGGCCAGGTTTACGCTGTGCCCACCCCTATCTGCCAATGTAGGTGGTAGATGTATCGTATCCGCCCCTTTGTCTCATGGCTGTAGCCGAGAGAAAAATAAAAAATTAAAATAACAAACCGGGATCAGACTCCAATCTCAGGCATCCCTGAGAGTTGAGAGAGATCTAAGAATCAGCTCAAGTCACAAGTCCTCTTCGTCAAGGGAAGGTGAGGGCTGCAGCTGCACTGCAGTTGGTCAACGGTGGACCCTAGACAGCATCGACCCCCTTGTCAGGAGCAAAAATGTGCCTGCCCTTGCCAGTACAGCCCGAGGACAACCCTGGGGTGTCCGTCGCAAAGAATATAGCTCAGACTACAGCCGCGAGAACGGCGGACTCACTGTGGTGATGGCAGCTGTGTGGGGGTCCAGTGGTTGCAGCGAGGGACGCGTGCACACACGCACACACGCATGCACGCACGCGCACAGTCTGGGGGTCTCCCTGGATGGGGGAAGAGGCGGCAGGCGGCATCGGTCACAGCAGGTCCTCGGTGCTTGGTGGTGTATCTGAGTCTGAACGGCACCAATGTTGGTTAAATGGCGCTGCTGCTTGTGGCTGGCCGCCACCCTCGGTGGCCATGCTGACAGAGGAGAGTGCTAGAGGAGGAATCACAGGCCATGGTTACCTTTTTAGAGCTTTATTGGGGGGGAGAGGGAGGGGGGAAGGGAAGGGAGAGAGAGAGAGGTAGAGAAGAAGACAGATGGAAGGAGCAGAAAGGAAAGAGAGGGGCACACAGAGGGCCCACCCGCTATTTAGGCTGAGACGCTGCTGAAGGCTAATGACATAATTAAGGACCGAATCCTTACAACTAGAGACTGTCTTTGGTCACAGAACTAGATCTGGAAGAGCTGGGATTTGAACCCTGTGATGGATTGGGAAAGGCTGCAAGCCAGGAAATAGTTGTACTGTTGCAGTAAGGGTGATAAAGTATATGTATAGAGATCCTGTAAAAAGAAAGAACCCAGCGGGGCAGTGGTAGAGTATGTCTTTAGTACCAGCACTCAGGGAGGTAGAGGCAGGTGGATCTCTGATTTTGAGGTCAGCCTGGTCTACGGAGAGGAGAGAGTTCCAGAATAGCCAGGGTCACACAGAGAAACTCTGTCTCGAAAAACAAAACAAAAACAAACAACAACAAAAAATTCCAGAACCCAATTGCCCAATTGGTAGTAGTCACCCTGCCCTGTGATCCCAGCACCTGGGAGGCAGAGGCAGAAGGGTCAGAAGTTGGAGTTTGAGGTCATTCCCACCTACTTATTCCAGTGTGGGCCACAGGAGACTCGAACTGAAAAACAAACAAAAAGAGTAGAACCCCAGTGGTGAGCACCTCTGAGAGCAGGGCCCTACATTCCTGGTTTCTCCCCTTGAGGGCTCTGCTTCTGGGTGTGGGGTCATGAGTTTCACTTCCTGACAGCTGGCCACAGTGCAGACAGCTCTTTAGTCTCCTCTACAAACACAAACAGAGCCCCGCCCCCAAGCCAGTGATCTGAGAGCTGTAAATAATGAAGTTGGGGGTGCTCATGAGAGAGAGGGCAGTGGTAACAGGCTTGCTCCTCTTTGCTGATGTCCAGACTGGTTTCTGCTGACCCTTGTGTCTTGGCACCGTGAGTGGGAACAATGCCCTCCTGAGCCTCTGGCAGAGATCAGCAAACTCATTGTTCCCGTGGTCCAGCCGAGCCAAGGCTCAGGATTTCACCAGAGGGAGAGTCTAGCCTTAGGGCTTGTGGCTCAAAGAGGCACAGCTGACTTAATGCGGTGCATGTGGACGTGGGGATAACACAGAACCCCTTGCAGAGACTGTCATGAAGGTCATAGGGT